>NC_055995.1:600000-951440 GCF_018446385.1 Zingiber officinale | reverse complement strand
AATAAGAGAAGACACAGCCAGATATAGAGGAACTCACAAACCAGCAATAGAGAAATAGAGAAGCAGCAGCAAATAATAAACACTAGTCACACAACGTCAGAACAACAAACACCCATCATAGTCAGGAAACACGTGTTCGAGATAACCAAAAGATATCGCTATTGAAACCAAAACACATCTCGACACTAACTAAAAAACCCAGAAGCAGCATCCTAGTGATCATCACTGGAAGGAGGAGGGGGAGGAGCCTGGTATGTCAGATCCCAGCGCTGCAGCATCGCATATATATCTGCCTGACGCTGCTGAGAAGCAGTCCAATCCTGCCAGAACCCACGAAACTCCTGAAACCCCTGGCGTATTGTCTCCTCCAGCTGAGTCAATCGAGCCTCGACAGCCATAGGAGCTGGATTCGGCGCCAGTGCAGGAGCAGGTACGTCCGCCTCCTCCTCATTCGTCAGAATCATCCGCCGCCGAGCACGCCACACCATCTCCCCCTGGCGTCTCTCAATCCCTACAAGAGATAGCTGGCGGGCCCCGACCTGATCATAGTCCTTAGATAATTGATGTTGTTGACCCCTTATGACATCTATATGCCGAGATGCAAAGAAAGAAGTCAGGAGGTGGCAGTAAGGCATATACAGTCGCCATGCCGGAGATCAGCCCGCCGCCGCCGATCGGCACGATCAGCGTGTCGATGTCGGGCGCGTCCTCCAGCATTTCCAGCGCGACCGTGCCCTGGCCCGCGATCACCCGCGCATCGTCGAACGGGTGGATGAAGGTGAAGCCGCGTTCCGCCTCTGGGCAGACATGAGTGTGTCATCGAAGATACGCCGCAGAGGAGCTCGGGGGGCATTGAAGTAATACTGATGTATCACTTCAATCGACAAATGAGAGAATGAATCAGTGAAGGGCTCAACAACCGTCAGAAAACAAGTAAAGGAGCTATCAGAAGCCCGACACTCTAAGAAAGATCGAAGAATGCTGGGAGAGAACTCAATGTCGACACCACCTACACGAGACACCCATGCACGACCTCCGCTAGCACTAGGATGCAGATTGTTGTAGAATTCCTTACACAAATCCAGATTTACCATATGCATGCAATGCACTAACTTATCCAACCCAAAGTATAGAATAGTGTCCATGATATCTGGTACAATCTCAGTAAAGTAAGTCTGATTCAGATACCGACAGGGCATCATAGCGAAATCAGTGCTCGCGAACCGTTGTCGTGCGGCTTCGGAACGAAATCGATCCGCCGAGGGAACGGGAGCGGACTGCCGGGAGGTTCCCTCACCAGCCCTGCGTTTTTGCCTAACCCTAAATGTAGTAATGCAATGCATATGATCCAAATGCAGCCCCAAATGAAAAGAGCACAGCAAGAACAAACATAGAACAACAAAGTATTAGGGTTTAGATCACAACTGAACTTGAGGAAAACGTGCGAGAGGAATTACCTTCGTTCCATAGCTAAGAAGCAGTCGTGGTGAGCAAAGAGGGAAGAGGACTGTCGTTGAGAGACAGTAGGAGAAACAAAATGGGCAAAGAGGGAAGATAAGGGCAGATTGAGGAAGAAGATGAGGTTTAGGAGGCCGGAGAAGACAGGAGACGTCGACAAGCCGCGTCGGGGACGCAGGCGACAGCAGGCGGCAGAAGGAACTAGGGTTTCCATCGGGCCGCCTGCCGCGCGGATAAATATAAAAACGCGAGGACCAGACGACTGATGTACATATCAGTCGACTGGTACCTAAAACAGAAACATACAGAACCATTCTGTTCGAAAAATTTACTGTCACCAGTCGACTGGTATCTAAACCAGTCGACTGATACCAATATTAGCCCATTCTGACCCGAATTTCAGAAACTCGCTAATAATTCTACAGACTTCAAAAAAATCTCAAATTTTGCGGAGAGGTCTATTTGAATCATGGTTACTTGGGAAAAATATACAAAAAAATATGTCTATCACAGATCCCAAGATTGACACAAGTTTCAAAACTAGTTAGATTATGTAGTATATTCTTGAGTGAAAGTTCCAATTAGGACTTTCCTATAGTTGTTGTACCTATATTAGGACAAAGTTCCTTTCTTGCATGTGTTTATATGGTATGTTGCCATGTCAGCTTGAATTGCATACAATAGGGTATGATACTTGTATCTTTTAAGGAAATATCCAATCATGTTCAAAGAGTTATGTACACATTAATTTTGCACAAGCCTTCCCAATGATTAGTCCAATTAAGGATCAATGTGACTAGATGTCATTTTGGCTCACAATAATGCATCATAACTAACATGGTGAACCAAATGCAATTCCCTAATATCTCACATGATGTCTAAATACAAGCAAGTCAGCCTAGGTCTTTGTGAGATACATTCAAGTAAGTATTTAGCTTTTTAAATTTATGGCATCATGAAAAGCTAAATCTACTATTCTACAAGGCACAAACCAAGCTCTCTTCTAATAGAGACAAACTCCACTTCGGGTAAAGGTTTGGTAAAAATATCGGCAAGATTATATTTGGATTCAACATAAAGTAGTTCAATGTCTCCTCTTGCCACATGATCTCTAATGAAGTGGTGTTTTACCTCAATGTGCTTTGTTCTAGAGTGATGTACCGAATTTTTGGTTAAATTGATGGTGCTCACATTATCACATAAGACCTTGACCTTGGAATAATGGAGCTCATAATCCTCTAAGGTATGCATCATCCAAAGCAATTGGGCTACACAACCACCCATTGTCACATACTCGACCTCGGTTGTGGGAAATGTCACACAAGGTTGTTTTCGACTATTCCAACTTACAAGAGAAGGTCCAAGAAATTGACATCCATCGCTAGTACTCTTCTATCCAACTTGCAACCCGCATAATCGGAATCGGTATACCCAATTAAGTCAAAATTTTTAGTTTTAGGGTACCAAAGCCCCACATTTAGAGTGCTCTTGCTGTGTCTCAAAATTCTTTTTACCGCTACTAAATGTGACTCTTTAGCACAGGATTGGTATCTTGCACACATTCCTACCGCGAATAATATATCCGGTCGACTAGCGGTTAGGTATAGCAAACTACCAATCATGCTCCTATATTGCTTTAGATCCACTAATTTTCCTTCTTGATCACTATCTATCTTGGTGTTTGTCCCCATAGGGGTAGTTGCTCCTTTAGCATTTTCCAACCCAAATTTCTTGATAAGTTCTTTAGCGAATTTGGATTGGTAAACATAGGTTCCCTCATTAGTTTGTTTGACTTGTAATCCCAAAAAGAAACTCAATTCTCCAACTAGACTCATTTCAAACTCACTTTCCATGTGTTTGATAAAATCATGAAGAAGGTCATTATTTGTTGAGTCAAAAATGATGTTATCAACATAGACTTGGGCAACGAAAATGTCTCCATCTTTAGACTTTAAAAACAATGTTGGATCAATTGTTCCCCTCCTAAAGCCCTTAGAAATTAAAAAAGATGAAAGTCTCTCATACTAAGCCTGGGGAGCTTGTTTTAACCCATATAATGCTTTCTTAAGCTTATAAACATGGTTTAGGCAATCTATATTTTCAAATCCGGGTGGTTGCTCTACATAAACTTCTTCCTTAATGAACCCATTTAAGAAAGCCGATTTTACATCCATTTGGTGAAGTTTAAAACTCATGTAAGCGACATATCTTAATAATATTCGGATGGACTCTAATCGGGCTACCGGAGCATATGTTTCATCATAATCAAGTCTTTCTACTTGATTGAAACTCTTAGCTACCAACCTAGCCTTATTCCTAGTGACTCTCCCTTAATCATCCAACTTGTTTCTAAAGACCCATTTTGTTGTGACAATTGTACTATCATTTGGTCTTGGAACCAACTCCCATACATCACTTCTTTCAAATTGATTCAACTCTTCTTGCATTGCTAGAATTCAATCTGTATCAAGTAATGCGTCTCAATTGTTTTTGGTTCAAGTTGTGATATTAGAGCAATTTGACTAGTGTGATCTCTAAAGTATGATCTAGTCCTTACCCCTTGTGCAACATCTCCAACTATTTGATTAATAGGATGATCTTGATGATGCCTTAAGGTCCTTGAGGTAATCGAATCATCATCTTTGGAAGGGTCATTGTTTCTTTCATCATCCAACCATCTCTTCCTCCCCCTTGATCAATACCCCTAATTGTAGATTTTGCATTTCTTGAGTAATGGTTTGGTTATGTTCAATTATATCCTTGTCAATAGAGAACTTCCTAGGATAAGTTTTAGTGGATTCATCAAACTTAATATTTGATGATTCCTCAACGGTTTGAGTTCTTTTGTTGTATACTCTATATCCTCTACTAGTAGATGAGTATCCAACTAGAATTCCCTCATTGGACTTGACCTCAAATTTTCCTAAGTCATCTTTGGTGTTAAGCATATAAACCTTACAACCAAAGACTTTAAAATAGTGAATTGTAGGAATTTTGCTATTCCATAATTCAAAAAGTGTTTTCCCTAAAAACTTGTGAATCAAGACATGATTTTGAATGTAACAAGCGGTATTAACCGCTTCGGCCCACAAGTAGCTTGGTAAGGAGCATGCATTGAGTATGGTTCTAGTCGCATCTTGTAAAGCTCGATTCTTCCTCTCCACTACACCATTTTGTTGAGGTGTTCTTGGACAAGAGAATTCATGCTTGTAGCCATTTTCTAGACAAAACTTAGAAAAGTTCAAATTCTCAAACTCTCCACTATGATCACTCCTAATTCTATCAATTTTGAGGTTCTTTTCGTTTTCTACCCTCTTGGTAAATCCCATAAGTGTTTCTAAAGTTTCTCCCTTATGTTTCAAGAAATAAACCCAAGAATATCTAGAGTAATCATCTACTATCACCAAACAATATTTGTTACCTACCAAAGAAGGTGTTCTATGACAATCAAAAAGATCTAAATACAATAATTCTAACGGTAATGAAGTGCTAGTTAAGGTTTTACCTTTGTGTGATGACCTTGATTGCTTACCCTCTTGGCATGCATCGCACAATTTGTCCTTGATGTACTTGATCTTTGGTAGTCCCTTTACTAGATCCATCTTGGCTACCTTGGCTATGTTTCTCATGTTAATATGTCCAAGTCTTCTATGCCATAACCATCCTTCGTCTTTTTTTGATATCAAACACTTAATAGGAGGATTAGAAGCATATGAAAGATCAATATAATAAAGATTTGCTTTTCTAAATCCTTTTAACACAACATTCTCAAGATTTTTGTGCTTAGCTAAACATTTATCGGGATGAAACTCCACATTATATCCGGCATCACATAATTGGCTAACACTAAGCAAATTAAACCCCATACTTTTAACCAATAGGACTTTATGAATGGTAATTTTAGATAATACCTCAATTGTACCTTTACCTATAATCTTGAGCTTTCCACTATTCTCAAATGATACCGTTCCCTTCTTTATATAATTTATTGTAGAGAACTTGCTCACATCACCGGTCATATGTCTTGAGCAACCGCTATCCACAATCCACATACTTGCATCCTTCTTCTCCTCTACCTAAGAAACATAAAACACACAACTCTTTGGTACCCATGTACTAGATTCGGAAATATCATTCAAATATTTCTTAGGCACCCAAGCTTGTTTTACCTTCCCTTTAAGATTTTTCGTAACTTTGTTCCTAAGTGCATCATTTCTAGTACCATTGATTAGAGACATATATGCAACTTCCTTTTCCTTAGGTCTATATCCTATTCCGGCTTTGTTGTAAACGGCTCTTTGATCTCTAATGATCATATCTAGATACTTGGATCCATTTGTGAATTTTTCTAAACATGCTCTTAATTCAATCACATCATTCTTCAATTTCTCATTTTCTTCCTTGAGCACATTTGACTCACTAGACATGCATGCATCAACTTTAATGGTCCTAAGCTTTCCCTTCAAGGTTTTTACCTTAGATTGTGATTTGACAAAAGCATTTTTGAGGTGAGCAATAGTTTTATAGAGAAATTCTACTTTGGGAGATTCTTTTACCTCATCATCATCACTTGACGATGATTCCTCACTTGATGACTCTTCATTTGATGAATCCTCTTCACTTGACACTTCTTCTTGACTTGACTCTTTTTTGTCATTTTCAAAAGCCATAAATGCCATATGTCGAGTAACATGGCATAGCTCATCTTCATCCAATGAGTTAATGCTTGGTGTATCCCATGTAGCTTGAGCCACCATGGCTTCCTTCTTCTTTTTCTCCTTCTTCTTCTCCTTTTCTTCTTTCTTCTTTAATTCCGGGCAATTTGGCTTGATGTGTCCTTTCTTATTACATCCATAACAAATGACATTAGTGTTAAAACTTGAACTTTGATTACTTCTACCTTTTGAGGGTTGGAACATTCTCTTCACATCCTTCCTTGTGAATTTCCTTGATCTTCCCATCATCTTCTTGACATAATGTGCCACTTCACTTGTTGACATTTCATCATCACTATCTGATGATTCTTGCTCGGATTCGGATGATGAGGATTCCACCTTCTTTTCTTTCTTCTTTTTCTTTTTCTTCTTTTCTACAATAAGAGTCATACCTTTCTCTTTTGAAACCACATTAGCTTGTTCATGGAGTTCAAACTCACAAAATAATTCATCAAGCTTAACTAAAGAATGATCTCTAGAAACCTTATAAGCATCAACCATTGATGCCCATAAGGTGGTTTTAGGAAAGGATTGGAGAACATACCTTACTAAGTCTTGATTGTCAATTTTCTCACCTATTACATGAAGTCCATTCACTATCTCCTTGAATCTACCGTGCATTTGACTCACGGTATCATTGGTCTTCATAGTGAAAGTTTGAAGTTGCCCCAACAAGAGATCCCTCTTGGCTCTCCTTGATTCGCTTGATCCTTCATTTAACTCAATGAGTTTTTCCCAAAGCTCTTTGGCGGAGTTGAATGGTCCTACTTTGCTTAGTTGCTCCTTTGAGAGCCCACATTGTAGGGTTGTTGTGGTCTTTGCATTTGCTTGGGCCTTCTTTGCCATCTCTTTTGTCCAATCCTTGGTTGAAAGAGGATCTCCTGATCCATCCTTTGGCATCTCGAATCCATCTACAATACTAAACCAATTTTCAATGTCATTCATTAAATAATACTCCATCCTACCCTTCCAATATGCAAAGTCGTCGCCCTCAAAGAAGGGTGGCCTTGCGGTGCTATATCCCTCTTGAAATGCCATTTTGATGCTTCGGTTGACGGTGAGGTCTTCCGATGTGAACTTGGCTCTGATACCAATTGATAGGACCTTTGCTATTGGATAGAGGGGGGGGGGTGAATAGCCTTTCTTCGATTTTTCCTACAATCTTGTTAGCAGAAGCAAATAGAGATAAAGAAAATACAAGAAAACAAGAGAACAATGCTAACTCCTTGGTTTACTTGGTCTCCACCTCCTTGAGGTGACTAATCCAAGGCACACACCCACACAATCAAACTCCACTATAAACTTCTCCTTTTCGAATCACAATCGAAGGTGGAGAAACCCTTGCACAATTTCCTCTTCCTCTTTACAAACTGAAGATTAGGATCAGAAGGAAGAGAGTGAATATCTGTAGACTTGAAGATCACTTGATGAGCACTTTATCAGTTTTTGAACAGTAGTTCTTTCTTCAAGCTCTAACAGTAGCTTTTATAGTTTTCCCGACATCAGTCGACTGATATACATATCAGTCGACTGATGGACTTCAACGGCACTAAAGATTTGATGAGATTTTGAGCCGCCACTTCATAACGGTCATCTACCAGTCGACTGCTACAGTACCAGTCGACTGGTGCTTGACTCCAATCTGTCTGCCGACCTTCTGTTGATTCTGTGTGTGGGTATCAGTCGACTGGTACCTTATATCTTTGAAATTTATAGCAAACGTACAGCTTCAGATATACATTATTTTATACACTTGAATTACTTCCTTAGCTTAGACTTCATACCTCCAAGCACCTTCCCTCAGCCTTGCGCCCTTAGGATGCTTCCGTCTCCATGACTCCTCATCCTTGCGCTTGCCTTCAAGGGCTACCTTTGGCTTTTTCATGTCTCTATTATGCCAATAGATCGTGCCTCCGGAACCTTCCTTGCCAAATCTTCATACTTGGTCTTCTCTTCATATCTGCTCACTCAATACTTATGTTAGGTCACAATTAATGCCCAACTTAAACTAATTTAATCAAACATCAACAATGAGTAATGTCTTGAGGAAGATTGCTCCAACAAACTGTACTTCGTGTATTTGTGCGGCCTCCAGCAGTTTCTCTATTTCCGCTCGGATGATCTGATTTTGCTCCAAGCTGAAGTCTCGCTTCTTTTGTTTCGTCGGCCTGGCGTTCGATCGGACGTGTAACTTGTGCTGCGCTATGGTAGGTGAAATGCCCAAGAGCTCGTGCGTCGCCCACGCGAACACATCATGGTTTTGCCTAAGATAGACAACCAGCTCCTTTTCTACAGTTAGGTCAGCGACTATGAAAGTGGTAACCTTCGATTGGGTAGGGTGGGCTTGAACCTCCTTTTTGTCGTAGACCAATGCGTGAGACTCCTCCAAGATTGCATTTACATCTAGCCAACGGGTCTTCCGAGCGGCCTTCGACTTGGTTTTGACCATCTCGGCATAGCATCGTCGAGCACCCCGTTGATCGGCCTTTACCTCCCCGATCGAGTTTTTGACGGAGAACGTAATCTTTTGACAAAAGGTGGAGACGACCGCCCGGAATTTATTTAGCACTAGTTGACCAAGTATGACGTTGTAGGCAGACGGGGCATCCACCACAATGGAATTTGTTGTCCTTGTCCTCGTGAGTGGTTCCTCTTTGAGGGATGTGGCTAACTGCACTTGGTCAATCGGCAATACTTCGTTGTCGGTGACCCCATATAAGGGAGTCATCATCGGCTGCAACTCCCTCCGATTGATTTGTAGTTGATCGAACTTCTTTTTGAAAATAATATTTACTGAGCTACCTGTGTCTACGAAAGTACAATGAATATTGTAGTTAGCGATTGCCGCTTTGATGATCAAGACGTCTCATGAGGGACCTTTACTCCAAGTCTCGAAGACCGAAACTGATCTCTGGTCCTTCAGCTGCTACTTTACTGCACCCGATGACGTGGATTTCCAAGCGCCGGGCGTGTGACTTCTGGGCACGGTTGGAGTCGCCATTGGTCGGGCTGCTTGCGATCATTCCTATATAGCCTCGAGTGGCATTATAGTGATTCTCCTCTTCCCGAGCTGTGGCCTTGGTCGCTCAGTTGATGGCGATGCTCTTTAGTCCTGGTTTAACCGTCGATGTTCCTTATCCAATGGCCTTCTTTCTTCACGCCACCCTCCTAATTGGCTATAGTGGTGTCGGTCAGGAGATGGGGACCGTAAATGTCATCTTGGTGAGGCCGCTCGGCAAGGCTTTGGCTTGAGACTATAGCAGTATCTGGTGGTGTGTCACTACTCGATGAAAAGAGCAAACGACTGGCATTTATTGTTGTCTTCCATTGAATCTTGCCCGCTTGGCTTCCATATGCTGGATCGCATGGGTTTAGGGCTCTGGCTGTGGCTATGCTACTCATGCTCCAGGAAAGTGGCGAGCTCAGGGATCACTTCCCTCCTTCGAACTGTTTGGGCTTCCTCGAAATTAATGTATTCGATAACCCGCCTGAGCAGATGATCGAAGTCTTTGGGGGGGCCTCCAGATGAGTGAGCGGAAGAATTTACCCTTTTAAAGCCCTTGTGAGAACGAACCCACAAGGATCTTCGGAGTGGCTGATGGGATTTCCATAGCCACTCAGTTAAATCTCTTGATATATGCCCATAGTGCTTCCTTGGGCCCCTGCTTGACCACGAACAGATTAACATTCATTTTCTGATAGCGGCGATTTGCTTGCGAAGTGTTGCAAGAAAGCCACTTGAAAATCTTTAAAACTACATACGGATCCAATCGGCAATCGCCGGAACCACCTCTGGGCCGATCCGGAGAGCGTTGTGAGGAACTCTCGACTCCGTCAGTGTACTGATGGAACGTGGCCATGTTGTCGAACTTGATCAGATGATTCTCCTAGTCGGTTGCCCCCGTGTACTCTCCGATCGTCAATTATGCGTAATGTCATAGTAGTTAGTCGTCCAGGTTCCCTTGAGAGAACTGTCTATTTATCCATTCAAGAGATTCATCGAGTCTTGGTGCTTTACCCTTCCGTTCGTCCTAGATAGGCGCATCATCCGAGGAGGATCCATGTGCTCTATCCGCTCGGCCTTGTTCCTCCGAACGGGTGCGGAACAATGCTTGGTGATACGGAATGGGTGCATTCAGTATATCTTCGAATGTGCCGGTTGGCTTGTTGTGGGGATTGCGAGCGACGTGATTTTCTGCTTAGCCTTTATATTTTGCTGCTTGTTTGTCGCCGACATCACGAGCTCGTCCGCTTGACAGTCGACCTCCGCCTACCCCTGTTCCTACATCTTTGCAGCTCACGCTTGTATCAACATGTCCAACACTTCTTGCGTCAACGTTACGGTGGTGAGTCGTTCAACGTCTTCCATCTTCGCGTTTCGGATTTAAGTAAGATTCCCATAGACGGCGCCAAATATGATCCTGTTCAAAATTGGTGAAGATGAAAGTCGAGGATGTGACTTCGAAGTTGGCGTGACGAAGACTCCACGTGACCCTACAACACAAGCATCAGTGCTAGGCCAAGAAGGGGTTCCCGGCATTGGCCCTCCAGTGCCCAAGTCAGTTTCCGACGAGAAGCAAAGTGGAGAAATGTAGCTAAAACGTGTAGACAATGAAGTTGCGCATACCTCCGCCTGTAGATGAGAACCCTTTTATATAGTGCCACTGTAGAGTAGGGGTGTCAATTCGGGTGGGTCGGTTCGAGCTTGGTCGGGTTGAGTTTTTTTTTTTTTTTAACCCAACCCGAACCTGACCCGAACCCGAGTTCAACCCAAAACACCTCAACCCGAACCCGACCAACCCGATCAACCCGAACCTGACCCATATAATCCGAAAATCCGATTAAAAACGATTTTTTGGGGTTATTTTTCCTATAATTCTTCACTTTTATCTCAATACTCCATCATTATCATACAAGCATGATATTAATATACATAAAAACATCTAAATCTTTAAAATAAAATTTGATTTAACCCCAAAAAAACCCACAAAATCCTATATTTAAGTCAACCCGGGTCAACCCGAACCCGATCCGACCCAACCCGAAATTTTTTTACTCTAACCCTCCAACCCGAACCCGACCGGAACCCGAAAATGCCCAAACCGAACTTGATTTTTTTCAGGTCGACTCGGGTTGGGTCGTCGGGTCGGGTTCATTTTTGACACCCCTACTGTAGAGTCTATGTACACATCTCAAAGCGCAGGCACATTTTCCTAGGTGTCCTAGGAAAAGACAAGTCGAACAGTGTCCCTGACACGATTTCTTAAGTAGTCATGCAACTCTCTGATGTGACAACGTGGAAGCTTATAAAGTACGATTGTCTGCTAGACATATCCTGTTGTCAGCGGCGCAAACTCCCAAAAGGATATGATAGGATATTTGGTGGGACCATGCGCGGCCGGCCGACATTCGCTCGGCCAGGCTACCCCGCTCGATAGTGTCCATTGGGTCTACCGGCTCGTCCCTTTCCTTGCTCCCTGACCATCGTCGATTATCCCTGTGACCGGCAATAGAGCCCAGTCAACGAATCGATTGTTGTTTAGCTACCTCCAATCGGAGGGCCATTTTACCCGTCCTGGGAGAGCCCGACTCACTTGCCATCTAAGTTGTTACTATCCACTCGGCCATATCCGGTCCGCTCGGCCATATCCGGTCCGCTCGGCCGATTCGGATACCCTGCCTCACTTTAAGTTTCATGTCAACCGGTCTTCCTTACTTTGATATATCTTTAGTGGACGCTTAATCATTACTGGATGATAATGTCTTCATTGTTTCATATTCAATAACTTTGTTTTTATTTTATAAAAATATAAAGCAAAAATTAATTCGAGGATAATCTTCAGATTTCCAGATATCATCATCATCGCGCATTTCCAGGAAGAATTTTCTTAACTTTTGGGGCAATTCTCTATAAATCTTGCTGCGCGAGCCGCCTTCGTCACTGAGCCAAAAGTATGATTTCTTTTATCTTAAAAAGATTGTTTTTGTTTTTTTTCTTCTTTTCTTTTGCATTTCGCATTCTGTTTCTGATGATCGATCATGTCTGTAGATTGAACATGGAATCGATGCTACGGAAACTGCTGCTTCTGTTAACGATATCAATCTGCTGGGCGACAACAGGAGCAGCAGCAGCAGAAGAGTACGTGAAATACAGGGATCCAAAGCAGCCACTGGGCGCTCGAATCAAGGACTTGCTCCGCCGCATGACTCTCGCTGAAAAGATCGGCCAGATGTCCCAGATCGACAGGCAAGTCGCAACCCCGGACGTCATCCAGACTAACTTCATCGGTATTTATCGATCCCTCCTCCCCCGACAGTGATTCGTTCGACATCATCCAACTAATTAACTAACTTTGTTCAGGAAGCGTCCTGAGCGGAGGCGGCAGTGTGCCAAAGCCCCAGGCTTCTGCCTGGGAATGGGCAGCGATGGTGAACGACATGCAGAAGGCTGCTCTCTCCACCCGTTTAGGCATCCCAATCATCTACGGTATCGATGCTGTTCATGGGCACAACAATGTCTATGGAGCCACCATTTTCCCCCACAATGTTGGGCTCGGTGCCACTCGGTGCGATCATCCATCGATCCATCTGCCAATCACTGAAGATGAAACTGAAACTGAACTTTACTGAAAATTTTCAGGGATCCTGAACTGGTGAAGAGAATTGGTGCTGCTACTGCTCTGGAAGTTAGAGCCACAGGGATTTCCTATGTCTTCGCACCATGCATTGCGGTAAGACTGCCCGTAACGGATTGAATGCCAATCCAAAAGATACATAGAAGGTTGAACTGTTTCAGTTAATCAGGTCTGCAGAGATCCAAGATGGGGCCGCTGCTATGAGAGCTACAGCGAAGATCCAAAGCTTGTTCAGCAAATGACTGAGATCGTCTCTGGCTTGCAAGGAGATATTCCTCAGAATTCTCGCAAAGGAGTCCCCTTTGTCGCTGGAAAGTAAGACAGTCGAATCTAGACGATGACGTACGACGACATGTCTGACAGCAGTTTTGATTGAATTTTCTGCTGCAGGAGGAATGTTGCTGCCTGTGCAAAGCACTACGTCGGTGACGGTGGCACACACGACGGGATCAATGAAAACGACACCATCATCAGCCGTCACGGACTGCTCAGCATCCACATGCCTCCTTACGACAACGCCATCATCAAGGGCGTCTCCACTGTCATGGTCTCCTACTCGAGCTGGAACAGGGTGAAGATGCATGCAAATCGCTATCTGGTCACTGAATTCCTCAAGCACACACTTCATTTCAGGGTCTGTTCGGCTTCCACTTCTTCCAACACGAAGAAGAATCATAGCTTGTTTGAATTGGTAATTGAACATATTACAATTGTTGTTAAACAGGGATTTGTGATCTCAGATTGGCAAGGTATTGATAGAATAACCACGCCACCAGATGCTAATTACACATATTCTGTAGAAGCTGGGATCCGAGCAGGCATTGATATGGTCTATGTCTTGCTTTCTCTTGAATGATTGTAACTTTTCCCTTGATCTTACAACTAATTCATGCGTGTTGTTTTGCAGGTGATGATCCCACTTGCATACCAAGATTTCATTAGTAACCTGACCTACTTGGTGGAGAAGAATGTGATCCCAATGAGCAGAATTGATGATGCTGTGAAAAGAATTCTGAGAGTCAAGTTCACTGTAGGACTCTTTGAGAACCCTTTTTCAGACCCTAGTCTGGCTGATCAGCTTGGAAGCAAGGTTGCCATCCCCTCATCTTTGACTTCACAATTCGCTAAAAAATTGTTTAGAATCATAATATTCTTCTTCTTCGGTAGGAACACCGCGAATTGGCTAGGGAAGCTGTAAGGAAATCACTTGTGCTGTTGAAGAATGGCAAGGTTGCCAATGAGCCATTGCTCCCACTTCCTAAGAAGGCTAGCAAGATCCTTGTCGCCGGAAGCCATGCCGATAACTTGGGTTACCAGTGTGGAGGGTGGACTATTACTTGGCAAGGCCTAAGTGGCAACAACAATACAATTGGTAACTAAATCATTCAACAACCACACTGTATACCATTGAACATAACTTTTGGCTACACAATTGAACACAGGTACCCCTATTCTCAATGCAATCCAGTCAACTGTCGATCCTAGTACTCAGATCATCTTTTCCGAGAACCCCGATCCTGACTTTGTGAAGAACGGCGCATTTGAGTACGCGATCGTTGCGATAGGAGAGGATCCATATGCAGAAACAGATGGGGACAATCTGAATCTGACTATTCCAGCTCCTGGAGTCAGTGTGATTCAGAATGTGTGCAGCAGTGTCAAATGTGTTGTGCTTGTGATCTCAGGAAGGCCATTGGTGATCGAACCATATATCGAACAAATTGATGCACTTGTCGCGGCCTGGCTGCCCGGTACAGAAGGCCAAGGTGTGGCAGATGTGCTCTTCGGTGACTATGGTTTCTCCGGCAAGCTGCCAAGGACATGGTTCAAGTCTGTGGACCAGCTGCCTATGAATGTTGGTGACCAACACTATGATCCCCTCTTCCCCTATGGGTTCGGCCTTAGGACCGAGCCAGCTAATGCGAAGTAGTGGGACTTGGATCGATGGTAGGAACAAAATTTTTGATTATATCCTAGAATAGCTTAGTTCTTTTGTCTTCTCTTATTGATTCAATAAAAGCTGTAACTTCATTGGAATATTGATTCAATGCTCTAGTTGGTTTCGATGATGTGGAATTCTAACTATTCGTGGTTTGAACGAGATCGAACCCGATCAAAACTCAGTAAATTGTATTCATGGAGTTCTTGGTGAGCTTGTAAATTAGTTTGAATAGCTCTTAGAAAGTACAAACGAGTATAGAATGCATTAATCAATTAAATAAATTCAAAAATCTAAATTTTTTAAATAATTAAATTAAATCAAATTAAAATTTTAATAATATCCTTTCTTCTCTGAAAGCAATGCTGCGCCGATTGATTTAAAAAGCGCCGAGTTGGTTACCGCCGCCGTAGACAGCAGGCGGACGCAGTTGGCGAAACTCTACGCTGCTGGTGCCGCCCTTGTGGCCTTGTGAATCTCGTGGCTGTCGTGACGGCGAGGCTACCGGCGGTGCTCGTCCGGAAAAGCCATGGGCGGTGGAGGAAGCTTCGTAGGAAGAAAGGCGCGATCTTGTTGACCGGAGCCAGCGCCTTCAAAGCCGGCGATGGCTTCAGCGCCCACGGCGCAGCCGGCGGCGGAGAGTCGGTGTGGCAGGGGAGATCTCCGTCGGAGGAGGTGCCGTAAGTGAAGAAGATCATGCGGGCGAGCTTCTACTGCGCTGGGTTCTGGCAGAGCCCTCCGGCGATCATAGTGAAAGGAGGAGAAGCGTGAAAAGCTGGAAACGTTACGTGCTAATTAGAAATGAAGACGATGATCGTCGATTTCAACAATTTCATCATGGTTGAATCCGCTTTAAATAGTACGAAATCTTGATCAAAGGTTTTCGTGCTTTCTCACTGCTTTATCATTTAACTTTTTAATTTCTCATTTTTAAAAACATTTTATATGATTTATTAATTATTTATAATTATAATAATTATATTATTGAACCGTAGAATAAGCCACTCACGATCTCCTTTTTTCCTACCAACTCGATTTTCTGGCTTCGATCCGGATTCAGATCTACCCTTTGATCACCTACTCCCTTGGGCTTTATCAGCTTCGCCGTCACTTCCCATCGTTTGCCCCGCTAACGCTCCTTTTTCTCGCTCCACCAAAGATCGCCGGAAGGACGACGCGATATGACGATGGCATCGGCGCTCCGACAACTCTCCGTGGCCGTCGTTGACCGCCAGCCCCTCCCGGGCTTCTTCCTCCGCTGCATGGTATGCCTTTTTTCTAATCCAGCATTTCCTGAAAAAGAAATCGTCGTTTTTGGTCCATTGAACGTTTTGGTTCTTCTTCACATACAAAGATCGGATCGTTTGCCATCATTCTGTTAACTTCCTTTCTTTTTCGTGATGCGTGCTTATGTGTACTGTAGTCCTCTTTGCCGAGCGAGGCCGCCTACGAGAAGGAGAAATCTGGCGTTACGGTTTGTCCTTTGTGCTTGTCCTGTGAGGGTTGATGGTTTCGAGAGTATTGCAGTGTTTGTTGATACTCGGGTTCTTGGATTCTACTGCAGTGGACGAAGCAGCTGAATGCTCCGCTGGAGATCATCGATCCGGAGATCGCCGATATAATTGAGCTTGAGAAGGCAAGGCAGTGGAAGGTACTATCCTTTCTTTCTTATTTCTCAGTAGTCTCTGATAATGCAGAATCTACCATACGAATGGTTCGTGTGATTTTTTGAGATTTGATTTTTGTGCAATGCATTTTCTGTGATAGATTAGTTTTATATTTTAATGACTAATAACTTGGAATGTGATGGAAGGGCCTTGAACTCATACCCTCAGAGAATTTCACATCGGTGTCAGTCATGCAAGCAGTAGGGTCGGTCATGACGAACAAATACAGTGAGGGGTATCCTGGTGCACGATACTATGGCGGCAATGAGTAAGATATATTTGCTCTCTTCTCAGGGTTAGGCTACTGCTTGCAGTTCCTCTGCCATGAAATAGATATGAAATTTCATGTTTATTTGATTCTCCGTGCAGTTTTGCCTGATGTGCTTCAACGTTTCATGCTTTGGCTCCAGGTACATTGACATGGCTGAATCATTGTGTCAGAAACGTGCCCTGGAAGCTTTTGGTTTAGATCCTACAAAATGGGGAGGTATAAATCACATTATTTTTATTTATCAAGATTCTTTCTGATTCTAGTAGTAACTAGGATTTCCATGACTAATTTGCAAAGATACTTATTCACTTTTGATTTTCATTTCTACAATCATAGAATTAGTTTCTTGCTACTTGTTTTTTATGCAATTCTTCTAGCAACTCTTCTGGATAAATCTTGAGCTGTGCAAAGGCTAAGTTTTCTAATGTAATGCCAAGGGGGATTTCTTTAATTATTACCCATTCAATTATTAAAACCTGTTGGCATATCACAATGTCATATTTTTGGTTCAAGTTTCCTAGTTTTCGGGATTTTTTTTGTTCTTGAAGTCAAGTAAACTAGACAGATCACCAAGTAACTTGAAATCATAATATTTAATTTGACATGCTTTTGCATTTGATTCTCCATGCAGTTTTTCTTATTTGAAAAGCTAAAAAATATTGCCCCTATGAGAACATTTCTGGCAAAAGATTAAATGAGCAACTTTGCAGCAAAAGATTAAAAGTTATCCAATTCATTTAATCTTTTTCTTATTGCTTTTACAGTGAATGTGCAATCATTGTCTGGTTCACCTGCTAACTTCCAAGCTTACACTGCACTTCTGAAGCCACATGAGAGAATAATGGCTCTTGACCTTCCTCATGGTGGACATCTTTCTCATGGATACCAGGTCACCGATGAATTTCATTTCCTATTCAAAAAATCTGATAATTCATGTGTTTTTTAGGCAATTGATTTGACTTATTTGACATTTTATATTTAATTATTTCTTTTTCATCCAAGAGTTTTAGCGACTTTGTTTATTAATCAACCATGAATTTTTTGTGGTTGATATCTTGTTTACTACTAATATGGAAGACAGAGTTTCATTGACTCTCAGATAAACCTCAATGAATTTTCCTGTCATATGGATCACCTCATCCACTTTATGTTCATTAATTTGGGTTTATAGGCTTTATACATAGCTAGCTCCATCGGTGATAAACATTTTCCAACAACACTGATCTCCCATTTTAGACTTTAGTATCAGTGTTTTTTCGCTTTAAAAATAAATTTAAGAAAGTGTATCTTGTAACTTGGATCACCAAAATAACACTTACTATAAGGTATTCCATGTTATTTTTCGAAATGTCTTATTCCTTAGTAGTTGAGCGATGTTCTTTTTTGTATATATCTATCTATCTATCTATTTAATTTTTGAAAAATGATTTGAATGAATGGAATTCAACCAATTTCTCCCTTAGCTGATGTAATCCATGAGACTTGTGCCCTAAGCAATCACCTTGCTCGCCTTTAAATTCTGAATGAAAACTGCAGTGTCATTTAATCAACTTAGGTATGTAAAATAAGAGGATAGATGTATAGTAATCAAAAGAGAAACATGCCCAAAGCCCTTAAACCATAAGTCAGACTCATTGACTATGGTGATATTGGTGGCTTATGAGCAGACAAAAAGGAGATATTACTAGAAATGTGCTCAGATAGGTTTGAATGTAGAATCCAAGGGGATGATCCAAATGTACAAGGTAAGAAAGTAACAAAATTCTGCTCAAATACTTTTAAATGTAGAATCTTAGAGGATAATCCAGGTGTATAAGATAAGCAAATAGTAGATGTACATCAATAAACCCTGTGATAGTATTAATCTAACTTCACAATGGACACCCTTTTGTAGGTGATATTTACATGTATGTCCTTAATTGACAAAGCAGTCCCTAACACCATGTTCTAACCGTACTATTTTCTTGATTACTTAAACTGGATTATAAAACTGAAAACAATAGTTGATCTGTTGGACTAGTAGTCTAATCTATATATCTTAGATATGTTAGTTAAGTAGCCTACTGTTGGGAGGATAGAGTGAGCAAAATTTCACCTGTTATCAGAAGGAAAGAAGTGTAGCTGTTAGACAATGCTCTTACAGATACACTGAAACAGAAAGCATAAAACAATAATCAAGACAAATCAGCACTTCAGTTGTTACACAGTTCAGCACTTCATCTGGTCCTAAAATAGTCAAGACAGTTTAGCTAATAGGTCGAGTTTGCAGTGTGCTCAATATTTGAAGGGCTTGCAAGAGGCATGTGATATGGGCTCTTGGAAGGTGAGACCATTAACGGGAATACATGATTATACTTATATCGATAATCTGGATGAGGGACCTGGACATCATCGGGTTAATTATAAGATTTTTACACTAGACTGTTTCTGTTGTAACATAAATTACATGAATCTTGTTAAGAAGAAACTGAACTCAAGATGCTTTATTGTATACAAGGATATTTCACTAGCATTTACCTGAGTTCCAATCCCTGGATATTGAATCTTTTAGCAGGGTGGTATAACTCAGTCTAACTGACAATTATATGATTTTTTTTTGTCCGAACAGTTTTGTGCTTCTGCTTTGTTGTTCGTAAACTTTGGTAAACAATATGTGTGGTTATTATAAAGTTTCTATGTTTAGCTTAAAAATTTTGATACCATGTTGAACAGTAGTGAACTAGTTTATCAGAATTTGAAGATCTGATTGTACTTGGAATAGTTTTTGTTTTTGTACAGACTGATACAAAAAAGATCTCTGCTGTATCCATATTCTTTGAAACAATGCCATATAGATTGGATGAAAGTACAGGATACATTGATTACGATCAGGTGACTGATCTATCACTCTTTCTCTCTCTTTTTCTTTATGTTCATGATTTCCCTTTGCTTTACTACCAAGTTGCTTGTCATAGATATTTTACTTCTGATTTAGCACGTTTTCACCCATATGCTATCTGTTACAGTGTATAAGAGGTTAAAAATGGTTCATTATTTGGAGAAACAAATGCTTTGTCCATTTGAACTAATGTAGATCCTAACTATCTTTAGGATAGTAGAATTTTTTGTTTCTTGTTGGGTTGTGGACCTTGTGGTTCGCTTAGTAGAATACACAAACAGAACCATGAGTCAAGCAGAGTTTATTATCTGAACACATCTGGAATAATTAGTAAAGCATGACAGCCTCAGGTTGGCCCAGTGATGTGTGGAAATCTACCTACTTGTAGCATATTTGATTCACTTGAGATTTGATCCACGTTTTCATTAATTCTGTTTATTCAAGGTTTCATATATTTACCTGGCTTTATCTTGGCTCATAATACAGTTGTCAGATTGTTTAATCTATGACATTATTTTGAAATATGTTTTTTTAGCGATAAATAAAGACTTAGGTATCTCAATTTTTTCTTATTAACTACTTTTCTTAATATCCATTGTATAGTTGGAGAAAAGTGCAGCACTCTTCAGGCCAAAATTAATCGTGGCTGGTGCTAGTGCATATGCTCGCCTCTATGACTATGCACGCATTCGTAAGGTAGTATCAGTTACAATATTCCACCCAGTGATAGGAGGGAGAGAGGAGCATTAGTAGCTTTCTATAGTCATCTTGGAAAACAGCTTATATGATCTCTACGTGGAATTAACAGGTATGTGACAAGCAGAAAGCGATTCTTCTGGCAGATATGGCACACATCAGTGGACTGGTTGCTGCTGGTATTATTCCATCTCCTTTTGAGTATGCTGATATAGTGACAACTACAACTCACAAATCACTCCGTGGACCGCGTGGAGCTATGATCTTTTTTAGGAAAGGTGTAAAAGAGATAAACAAACAAGGGCAAGAAGTGAGTTAACATAGTTGTTGTGTGTAATTAGCCAAAAGGGTTTCTAAAAAATTATTTGAAATTTTAATAAATATGCATAATCACATTTATCTTTATGCAGGTTATGTATGATTTTGAAGATAAAATTAATGCTGCTGTTTTTCCTGGATTACAAGGTGGTCCGCACAATCATACTATTTCAGGTTTAGCTGTTGCGCTCAAACAGGTATGCTTCTCAAAGATACTAATTGTTTTGTAAAGTTTGTCATCGTCATCAAGTCATGTCTTTTCCAATCTTTATCCTTCATTGAGCTCTATGAAGGCTAGTTTTTGTAACGGTATTGGTGTTTACAAAACATTAATGTTTGATAACTAATGTCCATGCACAAGCATACAAAGTATTTGGTTCAATTAATTATATTCAAACCATCCTGCTCCCTTAGCACTTGCAGATAAGACACTAACCTGCAGTCAGTTTTTAATTATGGAGCAAGTTTTGCAACTAATATCATCCCATTGGCTTGTTGTCTAATTTGAGTCCTAATTGTCCCTAGAAGGCAGCTTCTAAACCTATGTTTCTTATTATTTGGTTCTCTACCAAGAATTTTGTTCTGACATCCAAATAATGCATTGTTTGGTGATTCCATTTTTGAGTGTTCCCTGAGATGAATTTTGGCTTCTTTAGCAATGAAATGTTAACATTCGCATAAATTTTGTAAACAATTCTCTTACGACATGATTTTACTAAATAAGTAATTATGACTTTTTTTTTAGAGTAGACACCAAAGCTATCAACCACTGAATATGAAAAAGAGGAATATATATATATATATATATATATATATATAAAATTTGATGAGCATGAGGATGAGAAAATGATGACTATGGAACAGTTGTTAATTTAATATCTTTCTTTTAGCGTTTTATATTGAAATTAGATTACTTTTATTTTGGTTAGAGTAAGATAAGGAATAAAACACTACCGAGTGCCTTTTACTTGTTTCAAAGATTACCATAAATGTGTATTTAATATTTGGAGTTCCAATATTGTCCATCTTAATTCTACTCATGGTTTAAAATATGTCATGCTAGTCAGCATGATTGAAACATCTTGTTCCATTGGTGTAAAACAGATCTGAATACAAACCTTTGACTTCTCTACACAAATGTTTGACTTAGCCACAAGCTTTCTCCCGCTTAGGTTCGCAACAGTGAGCCGCTCAGTTTTAGAGGGTGCCAGTGTGCAGTTTTGCCATGATGATAACTCCTGCATCTCCTAGAATGGTGAGATATTTGGTTTCGGAGTCAAGTTGCAGGTGGTTTAGGTGGTGACACATTCAATCATGAGGAGCCATATCGGATTTTAAGGCATGCTCCATTTAGGGTTTTGACTAGTTCCTCTTCAAGCTTTTTCTTCCTTTGGATTCATCGAGCAGGTCCCATCTCTTGGCATGGTGAGACATGAGGATGCAGAATCTATATTACAAATGGCTGCAGATGGTGAGACCTGCTCAACAAGAAGATGTCCATGTCAGATTGCAAATGCCCTCCCCAATCATCTAGACGCATTTCATCTAGAGTTTTAACTAGCTCGTCAAGTTTCTTCCTTCAATTTCGTTGAAACACCTATCACGATCTTAACTCCTCCAGGTGAACAACAACAACTATTTCTTGGTCTATCCCTTCTCCTGGTGCTGTCTATACTGTGGTTGGCATGCTGGTATGACACCAACACTGTCTCATTCTAGTCAGTGGCCAATAACTCAGTTCAGAATTATATTTTAAACCTTGATGCTATTAATCATGGTTTTGTTAATGGTAAATACAACTGTTTCATGCGAGATCTTGATTGAGCTTACACCTCATCTCAATTACCTAAGTTATATTTTTATGCCTTCTGCACATGTACCAGACATCTTCATATGAAAATTTAGAGCTAAAGTTAGTTTTGAACTTTGTAATAAAGAAACTAAATTCGGAGCTTTGTAATAAATGAACAAAATCAATCCATTCATAATTAAATATGAGATAAGCTCTTTTGAGATCTTAAATTTTATTCACTGTCGGAGAAAAGTTAAGATTTTCATTAATTGCTCATGACCTTTTAAGCCATCTGTTAGATAAGTGATGTTTCCCATGACCAATTACAGGCTACCACTCCAGAGTTCAGAGCTTATCAAGAGCAAGTATTGAAGAACTGTGCTAGATTTGCCGAGGTATCATAATTTCTTGACTGGTGCTCTTTGAAGTAACTTCTCTAAGTTAACATTTATCCTTGCTACATTTCATTTGAACTCTTGCTTTCCCTGAAGACGATATAAATGTTTCAGCCTTTAATCCATTGTGACTCTACTTTTTAATTATGCCATTGCAGTGTTTGGTCAAAAAGGGATACGATCTTGTGTCTGGAGGAACAGATAACCATTTAGTACTGGTGAACCTTAAGAACAAGGTAAGAGAGGTTTACCTCTCATATTAGTTGCTCGAGTGAATTTTTTAATAGCTGTCCTGAATCAAAATATGTTGGATATCGTGATTTTTTCATTGTCTTTGGATATTGAAGAATACCTAGCATCTTATTCACAACTAAGGCACAGTAGATTTTTTATCCATTATTCCAATGTTTTTCATATCAATTAAGTAGCCATGATTTGTTTTATTTTGGAGAAGAATTTGATCATCAATCAAATCAACTTGTAGGGAATTGATGGATCCAGAGTTGAGAAGGTGCTGGAGTTAGTACATATTGCGGCTAACAAAAATACAGTACCTGGTGATGTGTCTGCCATGGTTCCTGGAGGCATCAGAATGGGTATTGGCTTTGGTTTGTATTATCTCACGGTATGTTAAGTAGATCGACTTAAATAATTTTCTCATCAATTCAGGGACCCCAGCACTCACATCAAGAGGATTTGTGGAAGAGGATTTTGCTAAAGTTGCTGATTTCTTCGATGACGCTGTTAAATTAGCATTGAAAATCAAAGCTGAAACAAAAGGTACATATTCTTTTATCCATATTATGATTTTAATTCACGATTGAATATCTAAAACATTGCTCATATGACTTGGTGAGTCTCAATGTATTAGCTTATTGACTTGGTGAGTCTCAATGTATTAGCTGAACCTGAAGATTAGTTAGCCAAGCTAGATCATAAACACAACCAGAGTTGACATCTAATTCCAAGTCATTGCCTCAACCAAGATTTGACACAAATTTATTTACTGACTTTTCTTAATACGTTCATTGCTGATTTCATTTATGAATATTGCTGAATTGTTCTTCCTTTCTCAAAAGTGTTTGATGCTCAACTTAGCATGAGATTAATGTTTAAAAGTGAAAAATAAGAGTAATTGCATTAAAAAATGAAAATCAATGATGATCATGAATAATTTATTACCCTTCATTGCATCTTAATTTCTACGAGGCTACGACAGTAATTCCTGAAGCGGAAGGTATTATAATAATTGATAAGAAAAGACCTATCCTGAACCCCCAAAATGAAAAGGCATTATGAAAAGCTTACATCTTGCTTGGTTTGGTTGCAGAACTTGGACATTTACATCTTTGCGTTCTTAATGTAAAACAGGTGGATCAAAGCTGAAGGATTTCGTAGCTACATTGCAAACAGATGCTAACATCCAATCAAACATTGCCAAAATCCGCAACGAAGTGGAGGAGTATGCAAAGCAGTTTCCAACAATTGGATTCGAGAAGGAGACGATGAAGTACAAGGACTGATTCCAGACATCATATTACTATGGTAAAAATTTACACATCCACACTATTGAAGTAAATTTTTGTTTGAACAATTTCGCCATCTTCAGGAGTCATGATTTACTAAAAGGTCGACAATTCGTTGTTAAAGTTTCATAGGGCATTTGTAGATCTTGAAACCTGCATCTGTGCTGAAGCCTATAGTTGCTGCTATCATCTATGTGATGATCTGATTTTGAAATAAAAGGATGTTGGAACATGGTGCAAAGGCTGCTAAAGCAGACATTTCATTAGTCTTTACGAGTGAGCTCCTTTTGTTTTGACTTGCCATGTTGACTGGCATGATCTGTAATAACATCCTTTTTTTTCATTTAAAACTCAATATCAAAATGGTTTTGCAAGATCTAAATTGAAATGAACTTGTTTTTCCTCTAATAATGTTTTTTTTCCTTTTCTTCTTTTCTTTTAAGAGTTGAAACTATGTATATTAATTTTGGGTTACATTGAGTAATTTTTTGAGTCGATGAAGTGTTTAAAGACCTGGAAACTAAAGGCTAAAAGTTAGAATAAGGGTATACATTAAGTACAATGTAAATACAAGCATCATGTGTTCAGCTTTTATCTATGTGTTTATATTATATCTATAATGTGCGTAAGTAGTATTTCGAATTATAAACAATGTACCAATGATTATGTGTAAACATTCCGTTAATCCGGTCAATAACTGAATCTAAAATTGATTTAACCAATTTAATTTTGGCTAACGGAATTAAAATTTTATTAAAATTAAATTAATCAAATTGAATTTTTTAATCCAAAAATTGAAACTGAATTAAATTAACTAATAATTTTAAAAATAAAAATTTTTAAGTTTCAAAATAAATTTCAATTGGTTTTAGTTGGAGGAAGGGATCCTCTAGTCAGACTCCAACATTTGCATTGATAGGAGGTAATGATCTCCACCTGTTTAACATGTGGGGATCATTGCCTCCCACCAATCTACTTTTTTGCAGTAAAGATTCTCTAGTCCGTAAATTGTGGACCAGAGGATGGTCCATTACATGAGAACTCTTGTTTGGATAAACTCCACCTTTAAATAGGTGAGACTCATTCAAATCAAGGGTCTAAAAAAATGGATCATCCTCTGATCCGCAATTTGCGAACCAAAAGATCCATCCTCCTACGGTCCAAGAGTGGACCAGGGAAGGCGGTCCAAAGGATCTCATTCTTTTAGTTGGACACCCCTATGTACCGAGCAGAGATCCTCTGGTCAGAGATTCAATGATCCCCATATGCAAAACAAGGACTATTAAATTCCTCCCATCACTACCCATGATCTAGAGATAGATCAGGACAGACGGGACCATAGGATCCCGCCTCCTATATACCATACAACCTAATCCAGCCGAAGTATAGTACAATCCGAGCTGACCACTCCCAAGTTGGGCCAATATGTAACTGCCATATTTTGACCCGACCCAGCTTGAGGCAAGGCAGATCCAAGATGGATGGAACCCGACTGCCCAGACTCTGCTCGGGTTCAGGTCAGCATGACCCATGCTCGGGTTCAGGCCGGCATAACCCATACCTGTCCCATTGAGTTACAACACGTTCTTTCCTCGTGCTGTGTCACAACTAAATAAATTTTGTTCTTCATTCACTTGAACTTGTGTACTGATATCTAACCAATATCACAACATTTATGTCCGAACAAATACAAACAAATAGATCATGGAAAGGGATGAAAGCCTCACAATAATTACCGGTCAGCGATTTACTGTCATAAATTCAGTTTTCACTAGCAACAATCCCACCTCTGAATATTCTTAAAAACCTTTGCATGAGAGTTCAAAATTGCTGGGCATCTTGGGTATCTTTACAATGTGATGGGTAAAAACACTAGAAAAAGATTAAGCAAAAGCTGATCTCAGACATGCCTCCACAGGTTTACATGGCATGTTCAGATTTCACGAGCATATGCACAGGGAACTATGGGGTCCATCCAAGAAAGGCATCAGAAAGAAGGCTCCTTTGTCGCGTTTGCCCCCACGAGTCTTAGCTTCCGTAAACTTGCTAAACAAGCCGTGTGGTGTTGAAATAGTAGGAAGCTTATGTTCTGTTGTCTGATCTCAAGCTAAAGCTGTACAGCTGAGAAATGATGCTAACTTGTGTGTTGGTGTCAGATTTTGTCAATCACCTCAGGAGGCATATTTAGATCAAAAAGAGGCGCTCCACCGTGAGCATCTTTTCTGGGTCGTTTATGAGAAGCCCACCTGCTTTCATCCGAACTTGTGGAACCGCGGAATTTGCATACAGCAGCTGCATTTCAGTGTTGATGTTTGTTAAACTTGTCTTCTAAAGATAATACTTTCAGTGTTGATGTAGCTGCAGCAGCTACATTTAAATGTGTTAAATGTTTCAATGTTTGTTAAATGTGTTGACTTCATTTCATGAAGTGAAAGAGCACCAAGAAAATGGTAGCATCAAAGCTTCAAAATTTCCCCTAAACGAGATACACAGATAAAAGATGTACCAGTTCCAATGGGAGTTGAATCTGTCTGTGCTTCATGACTAGTTTTCATACTAGAACTTTGATCTGAATCCCAAGGGACACATAGTTCTGACGCCCTCTCAAGGCCTTTTGATTTATATGGAGCTATGTTGTGAGTTGCTCGTTGAAGAGGATACAACAAGTCATTCTCAATGCATTGATACCTGCAAGCACAATTACATAGCAATGACCAACTTTTACAGTCAAAAATGTGTAAAGGAAATCCTTACATCTGTTTGCAAAGATTGTCGACGACACTAGAAAGATTTATGACATGTCGCATTATGTTCATGACCTCATCATCAGAAGAGCTTGGAAAATCCTTCTCCAAGAACATAGATAACTTCTCAACGTTGGACTCCAGCTGTTGTTGCTGATCCTCAAACAAATTCTGCTTCAGCTCTCGCTCCTCTGCCGTCATTTCATCCTTAAAGAGCTCATCCCCAAACATGTAGAAGGCAAATGGATACGAATACGAAAGAACTCGTCTTGATCTGAAAAGCCTATTCAGTCCATTCATCACCCAACTGTAGTCTTTGATTTTGGATTGCTTGTTCTCTGAAATGGAAATTTTCTTCTGGATGGTTTCCTTAAGATTGCTTTCCTGCTTGAGAGAATCTGTATGAGCCTTGTATCTATTGTGATAATGTGTATAGCGGTATAAGTCACGCCTTGCACGCTCGGTCTTCTTTGTTTGGTCTTCTTTGAAGCGACCACAACTGTGGCCAGTTATATTAGACCATGTATGATCTCTCCCAGTAGCACCACCACATAACCAACTGTATTACATCATCATATGAAACAAAGAAAACAAGTTATGACCATCCAGTAACTCTCAATGAGTCCTAAAGCAATCTTAAAACGCCTTGAGAAAAGCACTAAAACTTAGACAAATACTTGAAGAACAGGCATCTATTTTGATATATAAAGCAACTAAATCTTGAAACATGAAAGTGTTATGGAAAGATCATTAATTCATTCATCTGGGATGGATATTGTCAGGCTATAGTGAACTAAATTGAGGTGTACTGCCGCCAATTCAACTCATTGCTTCTTCAAGAAGGCCTACCAGAGTTTGATGGCAGTGAGTGTAGCCTTTGTGCCACATGCAAAGGAAACCTCAACAATAAAGTCAGTCTATCCACACAGTTTATAAAGAAAAGATCTCGAGTCCAACTTGGTTGATATGAAAAAAATGGAAAATTTGTGAGTATATTTGTGGTCACCAGATCTTACAGATAACCATCAGCATTGACCACGGACTGCCGGAGTTAGTAAATCTCAAAAAATCTAGCCCACTCTATGAATCAATCCACATTATCCCTCAGTAGTCAGGCTACATACTACTAAGCAAGATAGTTCCAGTAAAACCAATTCAACTTTACATGGTGACAGATTCTGGCTTACTGACTGCAGAAGAAATGCACTTGCTATTTAATTAGACAAATTCATCCACTAGATCAAATAAACAACGACGATGACAACAACCAAGCCTTATCCCACTAGATGGCATCGGCTTCATTCAATGAACATTTACCTAAAACTCAACGCTAGCAGGCAACCTAATGCACAACCCTCACCCTAAACCACTATAGATCTAATAAAGTTCTAAATTATGCAAATTCCAAAAAGGATCCTAATACATATGCAATTGAGAGAAAGGTGCAGGGAAAGAGAATCGGAAGCAACCTGTCAACAACTCATCTGATGAAATGAATAAAGTGGACTAACAGACAGAGAACAACTCAGAAGCTACATGGGGTTAGATATTGCATCACTAAAGAACATCCTAAAATGGATTTGATGGGATGTAATTGGGGATCTTGGTAAGCTAATGGGAATCAATTATACTCAGCATTGTTTTTGGTAGTATTGGGAGCAGTGTTGCCTAATCAATAACCTCAAAACTCTTTCATAATTATGTTGGACCAACAACCATCATGAATATATCTTATGCTAGCCTCCAAGTAGCAAAGACTGGAGATCTTTAATAAGGTTATCACCTAAAGGGAAATAAAAAGTTAACCATGTGATGAAAAACCTAGGATTCTAAGAAGAGCAGTATACTCAAAGGATGCCAATGTAGTTTAGAATATTGCTTACATGAAACAAAGATTACAGTTAATAATAACCTGAAACCAGTAACAATAAAGGATAATGCACACAAAAAAAACACAAAGGCTCTAACAATGTCTTACACACTGTAAGCAGAAGCTGTCTTAAATGAACTGAATATGTGGTCGAAAATGATATGACAAAAGAACTAGCATAACTTGCAACATAAGCACAAAGTACAATAATACACTTACCAAAATGCTTGCCCACAGATACAGGCAACAAGATTGCAACCACCATTCTTTTCAACAGGCTTGTGACACTTTGGACAAGGCTTTGTGTTTATTGTTATCCAATTAACAGTTTCTGACTCATCCTGGCATTTCTTTATCCACAGCTCCCACATCATGCATGAACAAGGTGAATGTGCTTCTGACAAACAACTGAAACAGAACTGTATACCACATGTACATTCAACCTCACAATAAATATCACCTTCAACGCGAATAGCATTTCCACAATGTGGAGCACTAGGGCACCATTTAACCTTATTATTGTCTTCAATATATGATTCAAGTAGAAACCTCTCAAAACGATCAGCAATATCTGGACACCTTGCACTGACTAAATTCCTTATGACCGCCTCATCACATACAGCACTGCATTTGAGGGCCATGCATCTAATGCGCCGGCTTTGACCATCATTTATCTTCACTATAAAATGCTCAGTCCAACCTAAGAAGTTCAGCATAAAACCATAAGTGGAACAATTCAACACAATAAGTGAACACTACAGTAAACACCTTAAGGAGAAAAATATTTAACTAATGAATCAAATTAAAACAGTTAAATCAAAGCCAATGAATAGGATAACAAACTAGCAGATTAGAAAGCTGCAGATGTTGAAGTAACATTAGAAGTAAGAGACATTTCAAGAAGTACTTAATCTCAACAAATCCATGACATACAACATTTATAACAAGCTCCCCATTTGTAGATTACAAAAACAAACATATTTGTGATTCAGAAGGCAAACTTATGATGACATCAAATTCTAACAGTATCATAGTTGAATAATGTTCTTAAAAAGGCTTACAAACAGTTACTGAAAATCATTTCAGAATTAGGTAATGCGATGTCCATCAAAAACTTCTGCAGGAAATCTGGAGGGTAGCAAACTTACAATCATTGCAGAAGCTATGCCCACAGTCCATCTCAGTGATTGCAGCAGTAGGAATGGTCTCAAAACAGACATTACAGGTGACTGGATTTGCTGAAGTAGAAAAACCTTTGTTCTCCACAACAGTGACGCCCGCTTCTGAAAACAATCGGTCCTTCCCCTTTTGATCGAGCAGTTCAAAGATCCTCTCAACATCCCAACGGTAATGAATAAGAAGGGTCCTTGCATGCTGTTCTTTAAGCACTAACAGCTCCATCACCTTCCGCAAATCCTCTTTCTGCAAGAATTAACAAGAAGTCACGGAAAAAAAAGAATCAAATATGCTCCACACTGATCCAGGTGATTATCAGAAAAATAAGTTTACCTGAGCTGCCAGGAGGGACTCTTTTGTGATGACCTGCATGACGAGGAGGAGGAAATTGAGCATACAAAAAGGCAAACCAAATAAACTTCCCAATCAAAATTTCAAAAATTGTTTCTTTCTCTCAAAACAACAAGTATACGAATAGATAACGGATTGTATATTCGTGATCCCTTCAGACTAATCCTTTCTCTCCAGAACCCTAGAAATCAAAGCACAAGTCGGCGTCTTACCGACGACAGCGACCAGTGGCAGTCCTCCTCGTGCCCGTCTTCAAGGCCCTGGAGGACGTCCTCCTCGATGGCATCTTCCTGGTCAGTGAGGTAGCAATCGTCCACATCGCTCGACGAAGGATAATCCTCATCGTCTGCCATGCGGCGCTCGACGGAGAATCGAAGAGAGACGGCGCGATCGGATGGAATTTGGCCGAAATCGATAGAATTAGGGGACGAATTCAGGGGTGGGAAAGAGTGAGCGGCCCCGAGGGGAAGGCACGCCAAGCACAGCAGTGGGATCGGAGAAACGAGACGGGGAAGGAAGAGAGAGAGGAGAAGGGGGCCGTGAGAAATAGAGGAGCTCTTGGGCATTTTAAGGGTTAAAATATTTAATTAAATTATTTTAATTTTTTTTTGTTTTCCGATAAATATTTTTCCTTAAATAATAATACTAAAAAAATAATTTCATAATTGAACAGATTTCTCCAACAAATTTCCATATCAAATTCGTTATTTTTAATTCATTAAAAATCGAATCTTCATGGCATCTTTTGATTTTCTTTTAAAAATCTCTTGCTAGTTATTTTTGGATTAAATGCATTATTTTATTAGTAAATTGGGCATTGAGGTTAGACTAAGGTTAGATTAGGTGTAAATCGATCCTTCCCCTTTGACGCGGACCAAATTGAACTAGGGATGATAATTTCATCCGAATCCGATGGATAATCTGATTATAGTAAATGAGTATTCGGGTATAAATATTCCAGGTATAAGTATAAAGACGGATGTGGTCAAATCCTACTCATCCCCTACCCCATCCTTAATTAATTAATTTATTTATTTATTAACCTTATTTTTTATTATAAAATAAAAAATTTTAAACATTTTAAATCTTATAAAAAAACATATTTTATTTATTTATCTTGTTATCAACACCGCATCTCATCTTCTTTTCCATGGGAAATGTTCACCCAATCGAAGGAGCGCGAGACAAGTACATTGAAATATTTTTTTTTAAATGAGAATGGTACAGAATCATAAATACTCGACGGATATAAGGATGAGTTAAACTCCTATACATATGAAGATAGGTATGATAGTTATATAGAGGTATATTAAGTATGAGATTGATGATAATATATAAAATATTGAGAAAAATGATGAATAATTATAAGAAAATTAATTCTAAAATTCTAAGATTTTTTTCATATGATAAATTTAAGGGATCAAATATTAAATCCCGTAAAAGTATCTTTAACCCTAGTAAAGTAGCAATGAGGAAAAGTTTATTTATTTTTTTTTTCTTTTTTCCATTTCTTTTTCTTTTTCTTTTTCTTCTCTTCCTCTGCGTCGCCGTTTTCTCCCCTCACCAGACACGCCGAAGCCCTTCGTCTCCTCCACCCGACGGCGCCGCCCTCCCTCACGTCGTTTCCTCTTCTTCCCCGCATACAAGACCCCTCGGCCAAGGAAGCCCCGAGCCTTCTCTGCGTCGACTCGTCCCCTTCTCTCCCGGATCTCTCCTGTGCCGACGCTGTGCCAAACCACCGCCGGCCTTGTCTCCCTTTCTCGGAGTCGCCCTCTGCACGGAAGAGTCAAGCCCTAGACGAGCCCTTGCCGATCTCCCCGACTCCAGCCTCTGCCGATCTCACGGCAGATCGCCGGTTGCCGCCGCCTCCACCGCTACTGCGCCCTCTGCTCCGTCGCCTCGTCGAGCACCGGCGCAAGGACTCCTCCTCTCCGGCACGGATCCACTGATCGCCCCAGATCCGTCCGATTGCCCTTCTCCCTGAGTCGCCGCTGTGCAGGCGGATCGTCAGCCAAGAGGAGGGGGGGAGGCTGAACCCTAGCAATTCGTCCACCGCCATCTCCTTTCTGTTGATCCACTGTTTGCTCGCTTTCTTCTCGTGCAGGTTAGTTAACATTCTTTAGCTCAATCCAAGTATTTCCTCCCTATTTCCGTTGTCCGCATGGAGGGAAAACCCGGAGACGACGATTTAGATCTGTTCGACTCCGCGGTGCTTCTGGATGAAGCCTTGCGCCAGGAGGGTTTTGACGACGGATACAAAGACGGTTTGATTTCTGGCAAGGAGGAAGGGAAAGAGGTGGGACTGAAGACGGGCTTTCAAGTCGGCGAGGAGCTCGGCTTCTACCGAGGTTGTGTTGATGTATGGAATTCCTTGCTTCATATCGACCCTGAGGCATTCTCATCCAGGATCCGAAAAAACGTCCAGCAACTGGAAGATCTGCTGAAGAAGTATCCGCTGCTGGACCCCGAAAATGAGGATGTTCAGGAAGTCATGGAGGCCATTCGACTAAAGTTTCGGATTATCACAGCGAATATGGGGGTGAAATTGGATTATGAAGGATACCCCAAGTCATCAGCAGCAGGTATCGAGGATGTTTAATTCATATGTTCGAACAAATCATGTTGATCTTAAAGTTATTAGTTTTGTAATGTTTTGTATGAATATGGGCGTCGACTTTGACCCTTCCGTTGTATTTACGGGTAAAGAATTAATTATGTTCAACCATCGTGATAACCGTATGCTATGGTTTTTGTGCGTCCAACTTGAACTCGTAGTATCGATTTTCCGTCAAAACCAACGAACGTACGCAGCCATCTTCCTCCTGCTCTCTTGGACTAATCAATTCATTAATTAATCGTCTCCTTCGTATAAATTTTATACTTCGCCGGATTAAACTCACGGCCAGTCCAGTCTGGGAAGGTTCCGTTCGGTACGAGCAGCGGCATGAGGAGCAGCGGCAGGCAGCAGCGGAGCATGCTGTGGCGGTGGTTGACGGCGCCGCACCGGGCGCTGCGCCGGGCGCGGGTGATGTACGAGAGGGGCATGGCCGGGTGCGCCAGCGGGGCGGCGGCCAGGGTGGCGGTTCCGCGCTCTCGGACCCACCATGGCTTCCGGACTGCTGCCCCTCAGCCTCCCTGCTCCCGTGACGATGATGACGACGCCGCCGCCAGGGAACTCATCCGCGCCGCCGCGAAGGCGACCGAGGGAGAGGACGGGAGAGGGGTAGTGGCGCCGCCGCCGAGGAGGAACCAGAGTGCCGTGGCGGCGATGATGAGGATCGACGAGTACGGACCGTGTAGCTTCGAAAGGATCATCTGATGGTGCAGCGGCTGAGAAGCCGTCGATCTGCTATACAAGTCACGACGTTGTCTGACTTTTAATTCGGACCTGCAAATTAACCTCAAGTCAAAAAAAAAATGATGCCAGATATTATTGTAGTCTCTTTTTTTGCAATTTTATTATCTTTTTGGAAAACAAAAAAAAAATGAAAATACACAATATCTTAAACCTTCGTTTCTATAAAAATTATTGGCGTGAAGCAATGTCAAAACTGAATAAATTTGAAAGTCGAATGGAGATGGACATAATGTGGCCGAATGAATATCTAAGAAATTATTGGAGATGATAACAAAACATTGACTCTAAGTTTGGCTAAGATGAAAATGTAAAGAAACAAAGCTACGCTTTCTCTAATAGTGCAAAAAAGAAGGTCAATGGAAAGAGAGGAGAGAGAAGTGCATGAGACTGTTTAAGGAGGATGTCACGGGACACGAGCTGGATATATATATAGCTCATGTTGCTTGGAGATGAAGGGAAAACCACACTACTTTTTAATCTTAAATTGTTTATATACATACACCTTAAGGATAAAGTAAACATAGAACAATGCTCAACCAGTGGGCGGTATATCAGCTAAAATAGTTCACTTTGATATTTTACCCTTTGATAAAATAATTGTAAATGATGCTATTGATTGACGTTGTACAAAGAAAAAACAAAAAGCTCCTTTGTGGTCCCTGACATGTAAGTCCTCATAGATTCCCTTATCAATGCCATGACAAGGAAATTTCGCACATTCCTGCTAAAAACCAAGAACAGACTTTAAATAAAAATTAATTGTTCATCCTCTATCAGCGGGTAAAAAGGAAAGCGATTTGTGATTTGGTAGAACTTCATCTCAAAGAACATCTATATGCATCCCACTTTGTACAGTGAATTTCCTCAGCATTCGTAATAAATATCAAGTGTCAATTCGAGCACTGGCTGTGATTCAAAAACCCAGGTTTACTTGTCTCTGCATTCCCTTTTTGGAAGAACATCATGTTTTCTGAACCTAAAGTTGAACCTTCTACCTGCAGACAACAAAAAAAAGAATGATTCATCTTAAAACCGACACAATGGAGAAGCATAAATATCTTTTGTTTTGAAATGAAATCTTTTAGTGTTAAAATAGTGAATATTGAGGACAAAATTGAAAGTTAGGAGTGTGAATACCTCTCCAATTTCTTGATAAAAATTTCAACACCTCATCGATAACAATTACCTATCATCAATTCATGACAAGGATAAGTGTAGTTTGCATAAACATGTGATGGAAAAAAAAAACGTCATTCCTATAATATAGAAAGGAACGATAGCAGAGTAAGAAAGAGAAGTTTCATAGGTTCTGGGACAGCAAAGGAGTTCTTCGTATGGACCATATACAACAGTAGAAGTAAAAACAATGCACTTGGTAAGTGCATTTTTTGCATTTTAAAAACATTTGCCAATAGGATATGATGGGGAGCCTTGGTGCAACGGCAAAGTTACAGCCATGTGACCTAGAGGTCATGGGTTCGGATCTCAGAAATAGCCTCTTGCAAAGCCAGATAAAGTAAGGATGTGTACTAGATTCTTTCTCAGAAACTCATATTGACAGAAGCTTTGTACACCAGGTTGTCCTTTTTTTATTATTTTCCAATAGGATGACAATCATTTTAAGCTTTCCCTTATCAAAATCACATGATGGACCAGCTCATGCGACACTTGAAACCAGATATACATCTTTTGCATAATCAGGAGGTCAAGATTATATATTAACAATTCAACTAACAATTAAGATGGATAGCAATTTGGCAAAAAAAATAGAATTTAAGAAAAGAATCATCAGTGCCCATAGAAATGAAAGCATCTGTGTAAATATTTAATTACTAAAAGCCAATTGGTGAAAAAACTAATTACTCGATAATGTCCGCTGTCAAATGGTATTATCCAATGAACATTGATGTCCACATGTAACAATATTATTATGCAGGTATGCTGGCATGTATTTTAGAGTTATACCATAAAAACAAATGCTCTTCATCACAATCACCTACTCTTCCATGTAGAATCATAAAAATATCATGAAAATGCCAAGTACAGAAGATATGTAGTCCTGTGTACTATCGTCTCATCCTTATGTCATACACACCATATAAGAATGGCAAGCAAATTTCCTGTATGGCAGTATGCTTATACACTCTGAGTACGCAGGGTCCACTTTCTGCTTGCTCAGAAACGTATGTGAGAAAGTAATTAGGTTTTCAAAGTGCAACACAATCATTTCACTATTTCTGTTAGGCAATGAGACAAGACAGATACTTGACAAGGATAATGAACATTATGAAACTTGATTAACAATAGACAAGCATTTCATTTTCTTGTCTTTGGATGGCATCATTTTGTATTATAGCATTAAAAAGAGCAATTGAAAGCTTCAACTAGTTTTGCAGGATCTATACATTACGCAAGGGAAATGTTTTTACAAAATTGGTTAACACCAAACTGGAATTGTCATTACATTTAAGTAGATAGAGATCTCTTCTAAAAAATCTATGATGCCTATCTAGAAAGTAGAACAATTCACCAACAATAACAGGTAAAGTAATCAAACAACTTCAAATATTCGCATAAGAATAAATATTAAAAGGGGCTTACTGGAAAAGAGAGATACAGGACAACAGCCCAATCTGTCCATGATAGTGGTGCTACCTGAATAACAATTTTTAATCCAAATTTAAATTATTCTTTCATTTTGGCGTTCAAAAGGAAATTCTAATGAAACAGGGTGAACAATAAAAAAAAAAACTTACTGCAAAAAGGGTAGACAGTGGTTCTACATACAAAATCAGTACATGAAGGAACATTGTGAGAGCTATTGATGCTAAGAGCCATATGTTGCTCCACGGGGGAATAACACTGAAAGTAGAACAGCACATAAATTAATAATTAAATTTGTATAAATTCACATTTTAAATTTACATATTCCGTAACAGTCCCACATTTGTGTCAATTTAATTTCAAATCTAAACTACGTATAAAATGTAATATCACTATATTTCAATGTTTCTTTGAATCAATTTACACCAATACTTCTGTTAATGGGGAGCAATACAGATGCTCTACTAGTAACATAAGTTGAATTTAGATTTGATTTTTAGACCACTCATCTAAACATAGTATTGTTTTTCTTATTTGCAATAGCTATATACTTGACACTATATGTCAAAGCTAGACTACCTTGAGATAAAGATCCATAGTTAGTAAGGGTGAAGATTCCATATGAGAGATGGTGCAAGTTCTTAACTTTTGCTTATACAGTTCCAATAGTCAGTTCTCAGTTTTGTTCCTAAACGTCCATATTATTGTAACAGTAGATCCATGAAGTGAAGCTTCACTGAGAACATACTTATTATTCATATTTGAGAAGCAAATGGCCATTCGATCAAGTTAATAAATAATATCAGTGAATCACTTACAGAAGCGACTGATTTTCACTTAGGTTATTTAAAGCATTGAACATCTCGACGACCACAAGGACAGTCATTGATACAGTTGATGGATGACGATCATCAAATATACTGCATGGATAAGATGTCTCCCTTGTCGAACAAGAATCAAAATTAACCTAACAGCATTAACAAAAAAGGTCAGGTTCAATCAGATAAGATCATAGGAAATGCATATGGCCAATACACGCTAAGCATAAAACAATCGCATAAAAAAGCACCAAATATAGGTTGCATCTGTTAACAAAACAACCCTTGTTCTGTTCAAATACATATATAACCAAATAAGGTATCAACTTGCTACCGTTTCCCTAATAAGAAAAAAATTGCTCTATATTGATTGAAAAGAACGATAACCATTTTTCTCTCTACTTTGTATTCATAGGACACGTTGGATAACACTTTGCCAATTTGTTCGCAACCAGAGGTAGCAACACTTAAGTAATGATATTATGGTTTTAAACTTTTACCATCTAAAGATCCATTTTCCAATCACTCAGTTAAGGAAGAACTGACATGTTTTTGCTAGATTTTACTATGCCTTTCTTTATTACCCCATCATCCATTTCCTGTTGCACAAATGCAACTATATGATTTGGCATTTGTGATGTAATGTATAACAATGAGGGTCATAAGGATTCATATATTTAATTTCTTATTTTCTTTAGCTACAAACTTACTTATCAGTGTTTTCTAAAAGATCTAAGCTTATTATTTGTAATCAATAAGACAAAAATGTAAATAAGAAAGACATATCTACTTTATCATGTAACCTTACCTTCTGCATGACAAAGATTAATTTGCATCTCTCAAAACTATCTCTTAGGTCTCAATAGGTTACTAATGTGTTATAGATAGATGGTCTTAGTGAACAAGGCTTTGTGTTATCAGTGACTAGGAATATATGATGGTGAAATTGTGGCAGACTAGACTACATAAAAATCATTCCAAAGTTTCGTGTTTTCACTTTCCAAATGCTCAATATGGTTAAGCTAGGTTTGAATGGAAGAATAAGAATAACTTTCCTCTAGGTTTCACTAATGAAACAAATTAAGGTTAATGCTTTTGTCTAGGTTTCACTAATGAAATCAATTAAGGTTAATACTTTCATCAAAATTACGGACATCAAATCATAATATCTTTCTAAATGTACTTCATGTCAACATAAAGAAGAAATGTGATCATTATGAATTTTGGACCTTGATCAAAATGTCATAAAAGAATGAAATCATTAAGCAATACAAACAAGTATGAAGCATTACTAGGCAATTCAACAACAAATACATGGACAAAACAAACAATCAATATCATGGAAACTTCCAGCTTAACTTGTTAGGGTGCGGGAAATAGTTAGACACAATAATAATGAAGAGAAAAGGAAGCAGAGATTACCAATTCATTGTAAGGTAATTTGGGACCTTTATCAGAGTAAACAAACCACCAAACAAACCCAGCAATAGTTGCAAGACCAACATAGGCTGCATCAAGAATTACATGGAATTAATAACAGGCTGCAACAGCTACTCAATCTTACTGTAAGCCCAACAGAATTCTCAATAAATCAAGTATTTTTGCAAAACTCTGCCTTTTGATTAAAGTTCATGCTGGATCTGCAATTAACCCTTGCAAGTGCCATCACATTACCTCCAACTAAAACATTTAAGATACTAGAAAAATTCTATGTATGACATCCATGTGATGACTCGCAAGCAAATGTACTCACGAAAAGTGGAAATTCTCAGATAGGAATTGGAAAATGAGTCTACAATATGAGGGTTGAATATTCCATTAGAAAAGCTAGTGTACTCTGGACATATTTACATGGATTAGTTGTTGCATATGGCATGCATGTTCTCTCAACATTTGACTTCTAACAAGGTTTGTGATCTTAAACTCACAAACCTTCAAGATGCTTCAAGATAGTATTGTCACTAAGGCGAGGGGCTATGTCATATATGGTGTATCTCATATGGCAAACTAGAAAAAAGTAAAAGGCAGTCCGGTGCACAAAGCTTCCGTCATGCGGGATCCCGAGGAAGGATCCATTATACGCAGCCTTATCCTACTTTTTGTAAGAGGTTGTTTCCAGGATTCAAACTCGTGACCTTTAAGTCACAAAGCAACAACTTTACCGTTGCGCCAAGGCTCCCCTTCTTATGGCAAACTAGAAATCAAAGTAATTTTGAGTGGAGTGTCAATCTTGATCGGATGCTCATTTCCAAACATGTGTTTAGAATTTAGATCTATGACGGCCTAACTAGTTGTGCATTAATACATTTTACTTATCCAAAAAATATTATAATATTGTGAAAATGCAATATTATAAAAAGTATCACAAATCAAGTAGCAAAGTTATCAGGTAACGTATGTCATAAAAAGTGAAATTGTAACTGTATACAAAATCATTAACATACCACCAATGACCAGATAACGGAAAAATAACCATCCAGTAACTACAGCTTCATTGACCTGCAAAACACATTACAAATTCAGAAGACTAGGGACGACATTTAACAATATAAATCCTTTCAACATAAAATTGATTACATGATGTTCATGGAAGTCTATGATTGGATTTCTCAATAAAATAAACACAAATCTCTTTGGGGTGGAGGGATAGTTTATGTTGCCAAACTTAAATATGTTTGGTTTTGAATTTGGCACAATACAACAACAACAACCAAGCCTTTTCCCACTAGGTGGGGTCGGCTGTATGAATCCTTTTACGCCATTGAGCTCTATCTCCTATTATATCATCATCTATATTTAAATAAATTTTATCTTGTTTTATTGTTGCTAACCAAGTCTTTTTTGGTCTTCCTCTTCCTCGTTTGATATGCATGTTTATCATAGTTTCACATCGCCTAACTGGAGCATTTATTGGTCGTCTAAGTTAGCAGTGAGCAAAAATTCGGTAAAACCGAATTAACCGAACCGAACCGACCGAATTTAGGAATTCGGTTCGGTTAATTCGGTTTTCGGTTTTTTTTCTAAAATTCGGTTCGGTTTTCGGTGAATTCGGTTCGATTTTGATTTTAAGTTTTGTAATTCGGTTAAACCGAATAAACCGATTAAACCGAATAAAAATATTTATTAATTTTTTTTTATTTTAAAAAATAATGATCCTAAATATTTAAATCGCCGTTTCAGGCAACTCGTCCTCTCCTATCTTAACAATTGTTTCATTACTTCTAATATTGTTAAACTTAAATTCCATATATTGCTAAACCTTTCCCTTCTAGTGTTTCCCTCCAAGATTCTAATTTAGCTGCAAACAACATGCACCACGGTACTGTGTCTTGAATGTGCGCAGTGAGTTCGTCCATAATTAGTGTAAAAGATAGGGACTTAGAGCTGATCCTTGATGTAACCCTATCTTTATTGGAAATACATATCCTTAATTAGTTCAATATATGTTACGCTAACACCTCTCTTTTCTAAAATTTGGCACAATGGGCAATTAAATTGTTTAGGTTGTAATGCTGTAAGTTTGCACAAGATGAACAAAAAAGACCAGGATAAAACAGACTTGAAGTGTATTGCTATTGGAGTCTGCTCCTGTGTTTAAAATCTCAGAGCTGTCTTGCTCGTGTTGGGTAAGACATCATGTCACTCCCCCACTAATATGTGTCATGACGGCGGAACACCGCAATGTCGGGTCATCTTTCTACATCAAACAATATAGTTTGGCCACCTCCACTCTTGCTGTTCTCTCCAGGTCAAGAACTCCTAATGGCACTGCAGCCTCAAGGTCAGATCCTCTGTTGATCAGTGTCAATCTATTTTGTGAGTTGACACCAGTCGTCACCAACATCAAATCATTTGTGGGATGAGACTTAAACTAATTCTGGGCAAGGGTTGAAACTGATGCCCTCACAAAAATTGTGGCCTTGGTCTGCTCAGTCCTCAATTACAAAGAGTTTTCTCACGTTTCATGCTGATTAGTATGCCATGCCGCCAAGAGCAAACTTCAGATACGTATCCACTCTCATCCCCTTGGAATCATGATGGCATGAGCTAGATCACCTCTGATGGTAGAAAATGACAAGTATTGTACAAAGGATCGCAATAATTAGGACACTAGTTTGGTATGGAAAGTACAAAGGAGGCTTCACATTCCTTTGCTTTGGGGGGTCCATCCATTTTCTTTGTGCCTGTTGTGCAAGAAGTTGACGGTCTTCATTGTCCAGGAGTATGCATCACAATTTTAGTGGATAAAGCTAAGTTTTTGATATCATATCGTCGAGATACTGGAATAACATCAGATAAATAAGGAAATATTGTTGTCCTGCCAGATCAATCCAATGAAACAAGGTCAAATATGTTTCAGTGGAGATACTTTTCAACAGAGAAAAATGAATTTTGTTGTTTTTTATTTTATTTATGTGTTGGTATTCTTTATTAATAGAAAAGGTGTTCAATTATATTGGAAAACAATGTAAAACAATGGAAATGGCCACTTCATACATTTGTAAGACTGTGGCTTACAAAATTTCAGCAATAGGTGCAGGTTCAATTTTTAACATCATCTTACTCATCGAGCAGGATAATATGGCTAAGAGCAAGATGGCAAGTATCCTGCTGCTGCTTATCACTGTCAATCAATATCCCTTTGGAATGCCATCTGCACCATCCGGCACCACGGTATGGGTATGAGGATTCAACTTTTGTGTAGTTACATTAACTATAGTCATACTTTATATTATATAGTATTGCCATATCTAAGCCTTTCATTAACTAAACTGTGTGTTATTAACCTAGATTGTATGTTTAGTGAGTGATTATTTGCAATTGGGTCTAAATTAGATTAATTTGGGTTTAAATGACTTGTATTGGCCATATGGTTTAAGTTAGTCTTGTTCAACACGAGCCAAAACTATATGGGGGCAGGCGGTACTACCAAAATATGTTATATTCAATCATTCCAGTAATAGTTTCATACACGAGTCAGATAATTATCACTTGTGTTTACTAGAACAGAAAAAAAATTCAAAAAAGACAAAAGACACCACTAATGACTTATGAGTTAGGCATTGAACCATTTGTTTGATTTTCTATAAATATTCATTAAACAAAGTACTCACAAATATACATTACTAAGATATTTATTATAATTTTGAATTGAAAAATATTAGCATATTAAAATTAAGAAACACATTGGTTGATTCATGTCATGTGCTTCGCCAATGCCATGCTAGGCTGACCATATGTCATACCCTGTCTAACACACATCATTACTCAATGTAATTGCCAACATGCTAGCCAGTCAATGCCCAATTTAGCTGAAATACCAAGAATGTCCCACCAGAAAAGTATAAGAGTCAAGAACAGCACGGTCCAAGTTATGTTAGGTTGAGATATGTGTGGGTTGGCCAGTTAGTAAAGTAACGTAGTCCTTCATCCCAATTATGATAATCAATCACTCCTTGCATTGATTAGAAAAATGAAGCAGTTATGACTCATTCCTATGAAGCTTGTTTATGGAGGGACCATTGTAGTGGCCTGTTGAGTCAGGTTTAACGGTCGAACTCCAAATACCATAATTACAGTGTGCTCACGTTATAGTCATAAACAGAGCAACATCTTCCACTATCAATGCAGATTAATTTCTTAATAAGGTGATTTTTCTTCCTATATAACTATCCATTGAACACATTGGAGGTTCATAATAGTGGCACGCAGAGCTTTACTTAAGAAGCTACACTAGATAATTGTACTGCAGACAGTGTGTCAAGAAAAAATCAATAAATAAATAAAGATACAAGTAGTGAATGTGTTCATGGTATGTATAACAATACATGTTAATGGTAAGCAAAGAAAGGAAGATTTGGAGCATGCACCTATACATGCTCTATTATTTAAATATACCTTGCGAGGTTTTGCCATCATGACATTTGTATCTAGCTTATTGAAACCAATGGCTGTAGCAGGCAGACCATCAGTAACCAAATTTACCCACAACAACTGAACCTGAAATTAAAACATTCCACTGTTTACATTATATCTCGAATTTCAAAAAAGCTCCAACTATCATCAAGCAGAAGCAGTTTACAGGCATCATTATCTCTCTAAGCAGCAACAAAGTTCATGAAAAAAAGATGAACTATTGTACCCTGCTATGCAGGATAAGACAGTAACATGGTGAGATTGAGAAGAGAAATATTTATTGATGGTACATAGCATTTCCAGCAGTATAAATTTTAAAAACTATGAAAATATTTCCTATAGTAGCAAGAAGGAAAAAGATGTATTAATGCCACCTAGAATCACAAAGATGAAAAAGGATATTTAAAATCAACAACTCACAGGAACCAATGTGTCCGGCATTCCAAGTACAGCTGCCACAAAAATACAAACTACTTCACCAATATTTGATGAAATCATGTATCTGATGAACTGCTTCGTATTTGTGTAAATAGCCCTTCCTTCTGCAACAGCCTGTTCAGAATCATATCGACAATAAATGGTAACATAAAAAGACGTCTTCTGAAACAGAACTTAAGACTCAGATATCAAGTGATTGAACCTTTCATGTTAGTGACATACCGCAACAATAGAAGCAAAATTATCATCAGCCAATACCATATCTGAAGCACTCTGAATGATCAAAGTAAAATGTTTCTTATTAATAACCTTGTGTTTTTAGATTTATAAAACGGCCACAAGACAATCACATAAAACACTTGCATAAGAAGAATGAATTATTGTATGTTAGTTACTATAGCTATATTCTCATTGAACCAATGTTAAAGGGTGTGGCAATTAAAAGAAAAAAGAGATGCAATCTAGATCCTATGTTCATCAAAAATAATATAGAATAGATTGTGCTTGAAAAAAAGATTAACCACATTGTGGTAACAGTGACACAGCTTTATCCCCCAAAAGGAATAACATAGCTTTATCATAAAAACAAGGTATTTACCATTTAATGACACTGAGATATCATCACTAGATGATCTAAGTATTTTTACACCATGGCTTCAGTTTGATAAAGAAAATCACCAAGTATTTACCCTTCTTAAGTTACAAAAATACTATAGTTGCATTACAACAGATTTCAGCTGCAAAGGAACAATATACAAAGAAATGAACATTTCCCATAAAAGTAACAAGTTTGCAGTGCTTATAGTTTTTCAAGACTATATACGAATGATGATGTACTATGCAGACCCTTATAGATCTTCTGAGAAGGGAAAAAAAGGGGATGTGAACTGCTTAGCGCCTCAAAAGTGGCCAATGAGACACTTTTATGACCAATTACAGCCTGAAGGTTTAAGGAAAATTTCTATTAATCATATACTTTAAAGACAAAGTAAATCCACGAATATCAGTTCATAGTGTTGTTTGAAACAGTTTCAGTATATGTCGCTTCAAGTTGAAGAATTCATAGCAACCAAACGAGTTAATCATCTTTTCAAAGATCAAACAACAAGCTATTTTGAACTGAAGAAGATTCTCTTAAACAGATAATTAAACATGGATAAAAATTTAAAAATAAACAGTTGGTCATAACTACAACTTCCACTGAATACAACAATAGTTACAGGGTAAAGCTAAGAGCATCTTGAGGTTTGAAATGTTTGAACCAAAAAATTATAGTCTCAATAAATAAAATACCAAGGCTAAACAGGTTTACCTTTGCAACAGCTGTTCCTGATCCCATTGCAATTCCTATGTCTGCTTTCTTCAATGCAGGTGCATCATTCACACCATCACCAGTCATGGCAACCTTATGCAGAAGAAAATAAAACCTCAAACATATATCCATGTAGAATTTTATTCAAAAAAAAAATTGCATTATATAGAAAATTAATATAAAATACTTTCCCAAAGTACTATAACTTAAGGCGTACCACTTCATTTTGATTCTGCAAAGCCTCAACCAACATCCTCTTGTGAGACGGTTCAACCCTATTGTCACATTGATAAACCAGATCATCAGAAAGAATCTCTTAAAACAGACCTTAAATAGATGGGACAGCTTGTTGTTTATACTCAGACAGATTCCTAACCAAACAGTCTGCTTGTTGAGAAAAAGAAAAACATATTTACTTAAAATGTTACAGAATGAATAAGCATTTATGAGCACTAAAAAACAACTGTTGGGAACAACCATAAGATTCAAGCAGAAAGAAATACAAGTAGTGTAACTTCAGTAACCACGTAGATTGCATCTCAGCAAGGAATAAACTTAGGCAGCAAAAGCAAAAGTAAATGAGTTGAAAAGAAAGGGAAAAAAATTTAATGATAAACAAATAAAACTTCTAATTAAGGGCTAAACAATACCATTTGGTAATCGTATGATTTTGAACTTATTTACTTAGTATGAACCTATATGAATAAATATAATATAGACCAACTATATATGTGTTAATTAGTATAATTATATGATCCTGTCTGAAACTGGCGAAAGCTAGACCACCGGCGAAATGGCTTCGAAGTTGACCGCAAGAATACCTTGAAGGAGAAGAAGGGGGGTCACCGGCGAGAGGGCTTTGAAGTTGACCGGAAAAGGACCTGCAAGATCACAAGGTGAAAGGGGCAGAAGGAGCGTCAGCAAGCAGGCCAACGTCCTGCTGCAGCCACTCCGACACTCAAGTTAGTGAGGTGGAGAAAATGTGGAAGATGGATCATAGTAGTAGAAGAAGATGATGTGTGTGACGCAAAAGGCGTACCTGCGCCCGCAGGGACGGGACCCTTTTTGTAGTCCTCGCATTAATTAAATGTAATAACAACGTAAGGGATATGTCAAATCCATATATCATCCCATCGCCCATACGCTATTGGTATCCTAAATTTGGTACAAAGATATGGTCTCACGTGCCTCTGACAATCCCATGCGCAACATTAATTGTGGAATGGACTCCTGACTAAGACCCATTGGGCTTTCAGGGCCTAACCCAAATAGTGGGATAATGAGTTAGAAAGGGGCCGATCTAACGAGTCTGCTTATATGATTGTCCATCTTATAAGGAGTTGAGGGGGCAGTGCCCCATTAGCCTGTGAGCTGATCGGGAGCGTAGGGAGCATAGCCCCATGAGGCAGAGATATGATCAAGTCAATCAGGAACCGAGCAGGAGGATTGCCCCCATGCTGGGGGCAAAGCCCCGTGTTCATGTGATCCGATCGAAAGGACATAGGGAGCAGAGCCCCAAGAGGCAGAGATCCGATTGGAAGGACGTAGGGGGAGTAGAGCCCAAGGAAGCAGAGATCCGATCAAAAGGACGTAGGGGAGTAAAGCTCCGGGAGGCGGAGATCCAATTCGAAACTGAGTGAGAGGATGCAGGGAGCAGAGCCCCATGTTCTTGATCCGATCGGAAGGACATAGGGGAGCAAAGCACCAGGAGGCAGAGATCGGATCAGAAGGGCGTAGGGGAGCATAGCCTCGGGAGGTGGAAATCCGATCAGAAGGATGTATGGGAGCAGAGCCCCGAGTTCCTGATCCGATCTGATAGTAGTCTTTGATGTCCCGATCAAGACCCTTACTCGGGTTGACCTACCTCAAACTTTGACTGCCACGTTAACTAAAAGATTAACTTTCTGATCCTACATGGGATCCCCCTATATATCCACCACATCACTATATGTTATAAATATTAGTTAATTAATATATCAGCTATATATCAGTTAATATATATATATATATATAAAAGTGATATTAGTTAATCACTATATGTGTGTGTGTGTAGTTATTTGATTCCGTGGAATAGCTAATTAGGGAAAAGTTGCAATGGCAATTCCATTGTGCGACATGAGTCACAATTGAGACTCCACAATGCGACACAAGTAATGACTATGACCCAACCACTTCACTGTGTGATGCATCGCATCTATGACTTTGTCGCAATTGAGACTCCACAATGCGACGCAAGTAATGACTATGACCCAGCCACTTCACTGTGTGATGCATCACAACTATGACTTTGTCGCACAATGCGTTGCAATCGTGACTCTGTACCGCCGCCATCTATTCAATGTTTCATCTCTACTCACCTTCCTGCATGGGTCTGCCTCCCCCAACTAGGTATGTCTTCTTGCCCCAAGCACCATCTGTTTCTTCCTCTATCTCTCCCTCTCCCTCCCCCTAATCTCTCTATCGAGTATCTAGATTAACTATCTGTGCTGGTATTGTTCCACATCTCAATGCGAGAGTAGAATGGTAAGTATCGGCTGTGCAACCGAGCACGGCATAATACTTAAAACCATGGTTCCAAATTCCACAATCTCCAAAATATGAAGTTCCTAGTTCTATCTCAAGGTAAACAAAATAAATTTAAGTACTAAACAATAAAGAAGAGAGTTAGGATGGTGAGAAAATGTCTAAGCCCAAGGGTGAAGAGATATGGAACTTCGTAGGCAAACAAACAGAAAACACAATATGAAGAATATAAGAGCAACAAGAGAAATAATTAGGCATGAATGAGACATGATCAACAATGAGAAATACTAGAATTGAGGATACTATACATTTCTTATGACTAGAAAAATAATCAAAGGAATGGAAACAAATCCTTGCAATAAATCTAGCTTGGTTTGGTACAGCTAGGGGAAGGGAGAGAGTGACTACAATTGATTCTAGCTATCACCAAAGCTGCAGCTCCCTGGCAAATATTCTTGGTTGCATTTTTGGGCAGACTAGCAGAGAAAACCTTATTCTAAATTATGGTCTAGTAAGAAGGAAAAAGGTTATGCAGCAATTGAGCAAACCGCATTCATCAAATTTGAAAATAAGCAATCAAGTTAAAGAAGGCCATGAAGGACATTGATAATGTCACTTTCATGGAAACCTTATTTTTATTTTTTGTTTTATCAATCGAGATGCATCAGTGATGAATAAAAAAAGAACCAAATTGTACAACAGAAATGCAGGGCTTCAAGGTTGTCGAGGTCTGTTAACCTAGATTGGCATCAACCTGCACCTCTCCAAGATAAATAATTCATCTCGCTATAGTTCCAGTTCCATCAAAACCTGATTACTCAAGACTAATTTATGCTAGATTTTGGCTATCTAATTGCATTAAAGAGGTCCAAATGGCACAGGCAAACTGAAACAAAAAAGAAATAACAAGAAAAGGAAAGAGGAATATTTTTTGGATAAGTAAAAAATTGCATAGCGCAAACCAAGAGTACAAGAGCTAGTCGTTAGGAGTTACTCATGTCCGACAAAGTATCATATTAGAGTAAACTCCTAAAGACCGGTATACATGAAGTTGCACACTCCTGAAAATCCTCTCAATGTCTAACTGTCCCTCACCAAAGAACCTAGAGTTTCTAGCTCGCCATACATAATAAATAACAAATGACGAGGTTGGATGACGAACCTTTGTCAACACCGTACTCCCACAGTGGTGTCTATCGAAGACTCTCATCGCTCTCCGGTAGGTGGACATCTCCGATGTCATATGCAGTTAATCTCTAATCCTCCTCCATAATCCAGCAATCAAGGGACACCCAAAGAATTGATGCTCATGTTTCTCCTGCACGTCCACAAAAAGTGCAATGTCGATCCTCTAACCAATCGTGTCTGTCCCGAGTGGGAAAATGTCTATGTGCCAACATTCAAAAGATAATCGCATGACTAGGCTGTAAGTATATCTTCCATACTATCCGGGCTCATGGATTTTTAGGACTAGGATGCCTAAGGAAGTCATATGCCTCAGCCGCCCGAGAAAATAAATCCGCTAACCTCTATGTCCCCTATGGGGATCCAGCTACCGATAATAAAAAATCTCATATCTACAGTAGTCGTTTGATCAGAGAATCTAAGTGGATTGCCTCCCATGTCCATATGTCAGCTCGCTGTAAGTATGATGAACTCATTTGATCCAAAGGGCGGCCTCCTTTGCTTGTATCCGTTAAAGGACCTTAGCCAGGTGTGCTAGGTTCCAAGCTCGCAAGTCCCAAAACCCCAAGCCACCTTCATCCTTAGGTCTTATGAATCCCATGCACCAAAAAACAACCACTAAAAATGGTGCCTTTTGTAAGAAAATTCACCAATGTTTCAGATAAAAGATAAAGGTATTTATGTAACTAGACAAAGATATGTCTAACGCATGCATTACGGCACATCTTAGAATATCAGCGATTTGTTTTATATTATTTTGCCTAGCTTTTTGTAAATCAACCATAAATACTAGTGCGACTAAAACAAACCTCTTGCTGTTCCTTTGTTCCTTTGCCTTTTTCATGATCCAACCTTTCTATTTTTTATTTAAATCATTTCTTGATCCTTGAATTGAAGAGGTAGGATATGCCAAGACGCAATCCTTATCTAAGTCAGATGCATCTTTGTTAACCACATAGTTGGGTACTAAGTTTATCCTTGCCAAAGATAAAAGATGCAGACACGATGAACGTGGACATCTGAGGATTATCTCAACATTGTGAAATCATTATCGGTGTACATTAATATGAATAGAAATGAAAATAAATGAATCTGGTGGCGAGCATTATGCCCTAGAACTTTATGAACAATCTTTTATACTGTAAAGCAGATACAAATTTGTACATATAGTTAACATGCACCAGCATTGATTAGTCATACAAATTATACTATAGAAATACTTGTATACCGAGTGAAAAGGACCATCCTTTGCAATGCTAATGCTCGATCTGTGGGTGAGAGTTCTTCAAATTCAGATGCTGTATAGGAGTAACCAGTAAAATCATTCAAATGATCAAAAGCACCAATTCTTCTACAGAGCGACTCTGCAGTTGTCTAGCACAGGAAAAGATAAAACATTTCACCCATAAGGTAAAAACTGAAGAAAATATCTCTCTAAATGAGATCACAGAAAAAGTATTTTTAACTGAGATGCTTACTTTATTATCACCAGTGACCACTATAACTCGTATTCCAGCAGACATACAAGATAGCATGGCATTTCTTACTTCATTCCTTGGTGGATCCAGCATTCCAATCTTTAGATACATGGCGATAGTAGGGTCATAAAATAGAGGGCAATCAATGATAACACTCAAAAGTAAAATGTTGGATTAATTCAAAATTGGAGAGAAGGGAAATAACAAAAGTATTGATAAGAGATCATGAAATTTATACTGTGGTTGATTAAGAACAACACATCAAGATAGTTTCAGATACCTACAAGAAGTGGAAATGAGAAAGAATCAAGGATCCTACCAGTCCAATAAATGTTAAGTTTATCTCATCATCATAACAAAGTGTTTGTTGACCCATGGGCATGCGCTTCAATGCTAATGCCAAGCATCTTAGAGTATCTTTTCCTGCAAAACTGCTCATGGATTGAACAATAAATGTTTTAGACATAATGTCACCAATATCCAATGCATTTGTGATATGTAATTAAGAGTCAGCTACTAGATAGTTTAAAAAGAGAGATAAAATCCCATATCACAAGGTTATCAAATTCTTCTATGAATCCTTGTAGTTACAAGCCAAATCGCAGCTACAAACGATATTCAAACTTGGATCACTACTCTCAGATTTTAGTTTGCAAAATTCTTATTAAATAAACAATCATATTTCAGACAGATCAATCAGTAACAACTGTTTAGCCAATTGATTTTAGTGATGCTGTATATGATATTCAAATTCTAGAATCGGATAGCTTCTGAACAAGATTCTTCTGGAACAATCCAACTTTCTAGTGCACTGTAAATATATGCTCTGGGTTACATTTATTCCAAAAGAATAACTCAGAATGTCAATATTCATATCAAAAGAACTGAAATTAAAATAGGTCAAATATGCTGTTCATGATAGGGCCAAGTGTTTGAGTTGTGGTGAAATAAAATGGCTTCCATAATACAAATATCCAAAAAGAAAGCAATAATATTTTTAATATATCACTCAAGCAGACAGTAAAGATCAATAATAAGTCCATAACAGAATATGTTCATGAAATGTGAATATTTTTCATCTGACTTTAAAAAAATGTGAATGTTTATAATGCAATAGCAAAAGAGGAGTGGAAAAATACAGCTAACCTCCTGAATCTCTCCTCCAAGGCAATGCGAATATCATTTGTCAAAGGAACAGAAGATCCATCTTCATTGCATAAGATATGTGTGCACCTAGATATAATACACTCAGGCGCACCTTTTGAGAACATGATCTCCTGTTGCTTTCGACTACAGAGGACACTCATCATTTTTCGGTCACGAGAGAACTCCAAAACAGACATCTAGAAAGCAAAAGGTAGTCAACCAGAGAAAAATGATAAAACAATACAGAAAACTACTTAGATAATTATATCAAAACTGCTTGGTTTGGAACAGTAGACAGGTAATATCTTGGATAAATAACAGTATTGTTGAGGATCTAATAAATAAAAAAAAGGATGCTAAGACCCTTATAACTGACCCCCAACGTTTAGGCTTATAAGTAAATAACAGACGAAAATGTAGGTATGAATGTATGCCATAATTAATTAACTGATAAGTGTCTGGTTAAAAATATCAATTAGCAAGACCAGGTTAAAAATGAACTGCAAGATCCAACCATCAATCTGTAAGTCCGAGACAACACCGAACACATGGAGTAGTAAAGAGCAGTATAAAGTAGATAAAGTGCATCACATTGACCAACAGAAACAGGAGATTGCTAGCATCAACTCAGCACCACATATACCTTTTTGAACTGGTGTTCCCAGTAATGGTTACAGTATGAGGCACGCTCATGCTTACTTAAAATGTTCAAAGCTGAAGGCATAGAATCAAAACCAGGAAGACCAACCTAACCAAATCAATATATAAATTGATTAGCAATCATTATAATATAAATCACATGAATAAGTAAAATAGAAAACACAAGTCACTCTAACCTTTTCCACTAGTACACGTAGAGCAACCTCAGTTGACTCCCCAATCTTTTCATAATTCTTCTTGTCTGGATTGTACTGTAGCATAGACTCGTTGCAAAGAGCTGAACACATGGCTATATGAAGAAGACATGGAAATTGAGCAGGAAACTCAAGCTGCATAAAATATGAAAAAATTATGGCGCAATGTTGAGAAGAACCCACAAAGCACTAACTAGGTTTTAGCATTTATTTGTGTCACAATGGTCATGAGTTAAGCAGCCAACAGACATCATGATAATACAGAAACAAATTACGAATGTATGCATACATATCTATTCATTCCTATATGAAATCATCATATGAATTACCTCTTCCTCCTAAACCTAGAATATCATCCATGACTAAATTAACCAGGAAAAGTGTCCCATAGTAGAAGTTGATCATTATCAGCCTTCCACCTGAAATCTTATATTTTGGCTGAAACCAAAAAAGAAATATGCCAAGTTAGGGATACAACCAACACAACCCTTTATTGTCCTTCCTCAACAAAAACTGAGTTGATTCCTTATACTGCACAGTTTCGAAAAGCAGATAAAGCTTTGGTTTTCTATAACCAGTTCTGGACCACAACAGATTCTGAATCTTGCTTTATGCTACACATGTGAGCACCATTACAATTCCCAAAAATAATCCTAGAGAACGCCATATAAATGTAAGCTAGCACCGAACTTATGTTTGGAATGTTGATAATATTATGGCAAAATTATTCTCCCAACCCTCACCTGATTCTCTTTGTTCCTTCCCATTTCATTATGGTATTTTATCATATTAGTATTCTTAGTTGCCTGCCAGATTTTACCACATCTGCTAGCTATCTTTACCTATCGACGAGTTTCCTCAATGATAACTGTCACCGTTGGAGCATGCTTCTCGAGATTCTCGAAGTAGTTCCGCAGCTTGAAACTCACTTGTTATGATATTCTCACTCATTCAGAAGAGATAAAACCATATTTAAATCTGTCGCCTGGTACATGTCATGGGACCTTGGCCACAAGAATCAATATCAACTAATTAAAGTTGTTTCTTGAATACTATATGTTATGCAAGATTTATGTTGCATATGACGGTAACAGATTACATTTTCAAGACAAAATAGTTGATAGATATAATATAAGATGATGTCAAATAATTATTACAGAATCTTAGCTATAGCATCATAAGGGAACAGAAAGCTCCATTTTGAAAATCAACCCAATTACAAGGGAAACTATCATATCAATCATAAGATTTCATAACAATCAATTAATTATGTAGAGATTTGATATAAGTATTTTAAATAACAAAGCTGGCAAGACAATTAAGAATTTAGTGACAAATGGAGGAAAAAGATTATGGCGTGGAGAAACCAGATGGTTACATTGCCAAGGTAAATAAAAGTATGTCAAATGTGGAAATTGCAATTTAAAGCGAAAAGCAATAGCAGATTGCAACTCAACATACTACATGGGATCAATAGACTAGAATCTTGATACTCAAGCCAACTAATAGAAAAGGGAATAAATGGAGTCTTATCATGTTCATGTTTCATGAACTTGTATCTAAAGATCTCACTATTTTTTAGGTCAACCCATGTAATTTGAGCAGCTGACACTAGACTGGGTAGTTGCTTAGGGATATGTATCAGTACACACTATATACCAACCAAAGCCAATTGACACTTGAAACCATGGGCTTGATATTCAACTACTAAATACAAGCTAATGGAAATGTGAACAAGGGAAGAGTCTTTACGTTATGTTTTGTCTAATTGACTTGCACTTAATTATCTCACTATTTTTGAGGTAAAAATATGCAATTTGGGCTTTTGACACTAAACTGGGTTGTTGCTAACTGATCTCTACTAGTAGACATTATGTACCAACCTGAGCCAGAATGGACATTGGTACTAAACCACGATTTTAAACCAAGGCCGCGTTCGATAATTAATTCTGTCACAAAAGAAAATAAAGAGAGAAAAAATAGAAGGTTAACAGTTACAAGCATAAGAACCAGAACCAAAATGAATACAGGTGAAAGAGAAAACACAAGTATGTAATCATCTTGTGGACAAAAATATTGTATGTCCAAATATGTGGCCTATAAAGAAAATCAGGGGCAATGTTTTGCAGCACATTTGGAGAAAAGAAACAAATATTATTGCTAATGCAAAACTAAAATAAGTGTGCTCAAGAAGCAAGGCCTTGCCATTCTTGGCAAAAGATCTATCCGATTGAACACTGAAGCATTGCAGATTTTCTTCAGGTACTAAACAATCTGTCACAGTTACATTAATGCAATAATACACATTAATTTTCATATTACCTGCACTCCAGTCGCATCAAAAATCATACCCTCTGGTGCAAATGTAGTTCCAGTAACAGCATATTCATAAGTAATAGGACCACGGTGCACCGATTGGACTACACAAACCTAAATTCATTCAGAATGTTTCAATCAAATGGTATATGTATGGTTGTATAAACTTTTAAGGCAAATATTGAGGCTATCAATCAGTATTTCATTTCCACAAAACGAAGGTACAAATGATAAAAAGTAAACCTGAGTAAATATCATAAATTCTTAATCATGTTCTGTAGCACATAACACGTTTTTTAATCTATTTTCATTTTTATTGTGTTGATTTTGTCTCTTCTTCAGATCAGCGCACCCAAACAAATCCATCCTACCCTCTTACTTGATCTTGTACCCAAATAAAGCATACTTTTCTTGACGTTAATCATGAACCAGTTGCTGGCTTTGGGCACTTGATCCTTGAAACAAGCTATTCTACTATTAATTTTTCTTGATTGTTGCGCTTGTCTCATGGCAAATAGTAAGATGGAGTTGGGTTCTTCTCAGTTGGACCATTCAAATATATCGAAAGCATTAACATCAAAGCAAAAGGAATTGCTCCTGGAAACTAATACTAATAGGCATGTTAAACCATGTGAATATACTTAGTCATATGATTAAATTAAGGTGAACCATGCGAATATATTGATACATCAACATCAAAGCCAAAGGAATTGCTCCAGGAAGCTTACTAAGGCATGTTGACAAATCTAGTGGCGTGATTCATTTGCCAGAATATAGTCATATGCTTAAATTAAGTTGATGCTTGGTTACGGTACAAACCAGCTTGTTTAGCAAGTCAACCCAGTATCCTCCTAAGCACAATTTGAACTTCAGAACATACTTCCAGTGGCATTAGCATTACTGAGAAGAATCAATAGCATAGAAAAAACATATAGCTAATACCCAAATAAGCAAGACTTCAGGCATGCAGTCTTGATGTCTAGTTCTGATGAGTTGGATTAAAACACAAGATACATGATGGTTCAGTCTTGTATCAACATATGAAACAATATACAGGTAGAAGCAGCAGAAGCACAAGAGGAGACAAGAGAAACAAGGGAGCGGACTACTCGGGGCTCCTAGCTAAGCATGGAGCCTGAGAATGTACAGTGGTACAGCCCATTAATGCCCAATAAGTTCGCTGCAGCCAATAACCCTCTTGCTCACTTGTGTGGCGACCCTTCCCATTGCTATCAATTTCCTAGTGTTGTCACAGGGTGCCACATCAGGCGTCTCCTCCTTCGGTATTACCCTTTCAGTGTCCATCTAAGATTCTACAACTCCATCAAAGGTCACACTCACACAAAGGCGGATCTGGCCATGGCAAACTCGCAGCTGGTTTCCCCTGCATCCGAGTCCCCATCACCCACACTATCTTCAATGTCAAAGTCCTCCTCACCCCTGAGGGATTCCTAGAAGAGAGAGGAATGTTCTAGTGGTCAAGCATTTATATTTTAAAGATAAGGGTGTTCATTTGAGGTGGCTATTTACTGCTTGTTTCTTTTAAATGCATCTTGTGCATGATTAATTATGTCAAATACATAATATGAGAGGATTATGAACCTGTTTTGGAAGGGATATATATATACACATCCCGTGAGCACCCAAATTTTTTTTTCGGTTTGAAAATTTTTTTAATGCTTAATTCTATAACCCAACTCCTAAATCCGACAAAAACTTATTGGCATAACGTGGAGCTTTAAAAATATAAACAAAAAAAATGAAAAAAAAATCAAAATTTCGCGGATGCCGTGCAAGGCTGCCGCCCAGGCTAAAATCCTCGTGTGAGAGAAATAAAATTAATTTCTTTATCTTATCCTGTCTAGAATTTATGAATGTGGCAAAAAAACACGAGGATATAAAATTATCTCTGTAACTATTACTTTTAGATGCTTAATTTTATATTGTTTGCCCTTATTTGACACTCTTATTTATTTTAGCTGCTCCTATGACATTTATAGATGATAAATTGAATTAATATAAGAGAGAGGAAAACCTAGAACAATTCCTTTTTTTAACAAAAAAAATATATATAAATCCTTAAGAGAATATGAGACATAACTAAAGTGTAGTTACTTATATCAAAATAAAATAACAATTCATGACATACCATTATTGTTGAGCATCGGCCACGCACTCTAGATGGATCTTGGACTCATTCTTTGCACAATAGAAGAGCATTATAGATAATACGACCTTCTTTCCGAGTGGAATATGGGTTGTTCACCTATATATGAGATGTATTTCTTTGTTGAGAGGATTACAAGTCATTCACGTTTCTATATGAAATATTTTTTTTACTAAATGGATTGTGAAACATCCACCCTTATTTGAGATGCATTTTTGTTGAGGTGGGTTTAGGTCCTCCGCCCCTCTATACACAAAAATATTCATCTTCGAATAAAATAAAGATAAAAAATATTTAAGAGAAAAAAAGAGCAAATTTTTTTTTTTGATAATCCAAGTGTCCTTTGCCTGACTAATCCTGGAGGTAGACAACACCCCTGGTTCGCCTACCTGGTAAATTTGAAGCACAACTTATGCACAATTAGAAGCCGACCTCTAGAATATTCGTCCCTATTTGGATTCAAACCCTGATCCCTATTAGGAGCAAACTTGAAACGATATGAGGTAAACTTACTAAGAAGGGAAATATACTAGAAAAATGTGATGAGCTATTTGCTGGCTTCTTCTTCTTCTGTCAATAAAAGATATTCAAGAGCTCTACCCTTCTACAGCTATTATCAAGTTAAGAAAACATTCATTAAACTTGTGCACTCTTGAATTGAAGAAACACTTGTTGAGTTGTATTGCTAGTGCATTCCTAATTGTGAAGCTATTTCATGAACCATCACATAGCTTTAATAAGCTACAACAACCGACATGACCACTTGATTTTCTTATATTATTATCCAAGTTCAGGTAGATGTCGGATTATAGTTAATCACATTTTCTTGGTTTTACATGGATGATGATAAGACAATGCATCAAACCAAAGTGAAAGAACACAATGTTAAAAATTTACAGCAATATTCAAAAGCTAATGAATAAAGACTAAATTTGAAAATAGTAATAAATTAATAGAAAATTGATAGAAGCAACTGAAAAGTATCTGTTGGATTACCTTTGAGACAGACATCATATTGGTAGTAAGAGTGCCAGTTTTATCACTACAAATCACTGTGGTGCAGCCTAGTGTTTCCACAGAAGGCAACGACCTCACAATAGCATTAAGCCGTGCCATTCTTTTTGTTCCAAGAGCTAAGCATCTAAATGAACACCATAATTAGACGGGCAAAAGGTAGATAAATATAGTCAATATATAATAAGAAAACTACTACCCACATTTTATGAAATTAAGTGCCTGCTTCCAGATCGTGAGGACAACAAAAAGAAACGTTTAAGCAAAATAGGACATGTACTGACATGAATATCCAAGAATTCCTTAAAAGAATATATAAATTTTGTGTAACAAACTACATTGAATTCATAAAAATTTTGTTTGGGTTTTTCAGCATCACAAATGAAATCCTTCTTTTAGAAATTGATATGTTAGATAGTTGCAAAACAGTTCGTAGAGAAAGCAAAAATGTAACCATAGACTGTTGATATTCTTATTTTCCATAATTTCTCAAATTAAATAATGTTAGGTTACTTTACCAGCTAGTTTGAATCCCCTCATATGCCAAAAACCAAATGATCTAAATAGGGTTGCATGGGATCCTATAAAAAGAGCAGTCTTGTGCATGAAGTTCCCGCCAATACGAGGTCCCGGGGAAGGAACTATTGTACGCAACCTTACCCTGCTTTGCAAGCGACTATTTCTGAAACTCAAACCTTTGGGGCTTATGAGCTGATAACCTTTGGGGCTTATGAGCTGATAAATTGTTAAGGAGACACAAACTACCTCAGCTTGACTATAAATAGCGTAAGACAATTGTAGTGTTGCTTCTCATCAGTCTACTAGTGACATTCAGATAATCAAGCATCGAAACTTATGAATAAAAGATCGACTTGTTGTAAATTTTGTTAAACTGACAAAAGCATTTTTCTCAGCTGATCTAGTTCTCAGCTCAACAATAATCCTATTTGGTTTTAGCTTTTCAAAATCCTGAGCTTTAGTAGACAATAAGAACAATAAGAAACAAAGAAATCGTAGTAAACACTTGCATCCAACCTTCTGAGAAAATCCCAATCCTTACAATCTGCTTCACATAAATTTTTCAAAAAGGATAACTCACCGTTGTTTGAAACTGGTGGTAGCTGATAAAGGAAAGGTATTTAAGTTGTTCAAATTAGAATTTCTACTGGTTAGCTTACAAATGGAAAACCAATATTATCACATTTTACTCATCACATGCTAGAGGCTAGCTAGCAAATGCAACCTTTGCAGGCTGCAATAAGAAAGGTCTATTAAATCAAGGTGGCCCAAGAAAAGAAAAGCCAATAGTTTTCTAACATCATTCTTGGTATATACAAGCAAAATTTCACTTTGTTTCTTTAACTAGTAAATGCATACAGGAGCTTAACTGCAGGTCGGTATCTTCAATCTGCATATTAGTCTAGTGAAATTTCAATATTTGTTGCATTTTGTATAGGGCAAAAAAGTTTATTATCATTTTCTGAGAGATAATGGCATCACAGAATTATCAGTATACAAGTACAGTATAAGAGAACTTAGGCACAGATTTTAGCTCAATGGATCACTCACGTGGTAACAACAGCTGGAAGCCCTTCTGGAATGGCAGCAACAGCAAGAGCAACTGCAATCTGCATGAAGCAACAGCTAGCTTCAAAATAAAAGAGGGGACTAAAGCACAATCATCGAATAACAAGGGGACCAGATTACTAATCAGGAACTCCATAGCTCCACCAAAGTTAAAATACTAGTGTGGCTAATCTTTCTTGATAGAGTAAATACCAAAAGTAGGCTGTCAACAAAGGGTATTCATCTCCTGGACACAAACTGATATTTTTGCTCAGATGGGATTCGCCAATTTTAGGAAAGAGCCATCATCTACTTTTTTACGGTAGAACACCAGTTGAAGGATGGGTTCTAGTATGGAAAAACTCAAAATTCAATATAGCAAGCCCATTCATCATCCAATCCTAGTGTGATTGGAACCATAAGGCATCTAAAGGTATGGCAAAACTTGGTATTGCCGTTCCAAGGATGAAACACTATGTTGTGGCTGTCTAGATGTGGCCAAAATTCCATAAATGAGAAGTAGCAAGAAAGAAATGATGTGTTTGATATGTTATGTCGATAGATAGTGTTCAACTCTCCATTTTTCAAACTCATTGAAATAACTGTTTGCCCTTTTAAGGTACTGCTCCTTACTATTCACCATTTTCAGCATAGGAATTAGCTCAATGCTGTCTTGCTTATTTCTTTAACTTTTCTACTCTTTTTTCTGATGTGTTTTCTTCAATAGTTATCTATATATACATCCATGTAGCTATACATAAAAAAAAAAGTGAACCCAGAACAAGAAGGAATACACACTAGGTTCTCAATAAAGGTGAGTAGTGACTCCTATGTTTCTTGGTCACAATAGGAACAAATTTCTTGTGGAATATTAAAATCTCATGCATTAAAAATGCTCCAGTCTCACTGGAGTTGCACATTTAATTGGAATCACTAGGTTCTCACTAGTGATGCAAGGATTCAGAAGCCAGTGTATCCACGAGGTTACAAGCACTATCCCGAGTGCTGATTTCAACCACAGCTACCAATGCAACATAATTATAAGGGACTTAACCCTATCTAACTTGGTTCTTATGCCTGACAGAGGGCATTTAGACAACTCACTTGAACATTGATTGATTACTATTTCAAGATCCAACATCATTTATGAAACCTCTAACAACTGGCTGACAATGAAATATATTTGTAATGGAATGAGATATGATTTATTTATTTAGTAATTTTGCACTACAATAGATTTGTTGCAGCTTGTGGACTCCCACATGTCAAAATGATATCTACGCAGGTACATTGATTTTGGGCATGGTCTAATAATGTAATTTAGTATCTTGAACTTTTTGGAGCAAAATGGATCAGGCACAAATATTCATTTTAGGGGAAAGCTCCAAAAATAGTAAAGTATGAGAAGCATAATTTTTAGAATAAAGAATGTGTGCTCTAGTTTTTATGCTTTTCCATTCAAAATTTTATGGAATAATGGCATCTAGAATACAATTCAGAAGATAAATTAATAAATAAACATGAAAATATATTTGTGATTTTCCACATTCAAGAGAATAATATAATATAAAAACAATGTGTTATAATTAATGAAAATAAAGTTGTACCTTAAAATAGTGAATAGCACCTCGCATAATTCCACCATGGGAAGGATCATGGAAATGCCCAATATTAACAACCCATACTAGGACACAAATTCCTGCAATTACCTAAGAAGAAGAACATATATTACCTTAGAACAAATCCAACTAATGTAGAGACAGAACTAAGGCTCTCAATTGTGACCAACATAAGTCAATGAATATTTGAGATTATGCATGACTATCATCGCAAAGTTAAAAAAAAATGCAATTATGCTAGAGAATGGTGAAATTGATCCATATAATTCCACGGAAAAATACAAGGAAACCATAACATCACAATTTGAGAAAACATATAGTATATTGAGCATGTTTTAAATAAATGTTGCCCTACTATAGTGTTGCATTTCCCACACTACATAGCAGTATAGCACCGGTCTGGGGCATCAATTGTAACACATTTTTTAATGGTCTGATAATTCAATATTTATATAATATGATAAATATAATAACAGAAAATACCTTGGCCAAAAATGTTCCAAATTCATCAAGTTTCTTCTTTAAAGGTGTTGTTTCCTGCAAAATCATTTCAATTTTATCATGTAAATCAACTATATGACCATATACTCATCAGGGAATGTGTTGTATTTAACAAGTACATATTGTGGCTCTTAAATTTGTTTAATTCAGAGTGTTAATTTCTCTAACTAAATTAAGCAGATAATTTTTTTAAGCAGCAATTATGAGTACGAACAGCAAGGAATTGATTGATGATTCTGCATATTAATTGGATCTATCAATTTCTGGTTCCACTAACTAAAAAGCCAAGTTATTGGTGAGAGATAAGCTTATTTATTCTATCATTTCTAAACCCAACAATCGCAGGCTATGCAGTGAAGAGAAAGACAACATGTTTCACAAAATAAATAGGGTGTGTATATTAAATGAACATTTTCCTAAATTTTGCATTTCCTTTTCTTTACATCGCCTTTTGTTTTGTTTTGTTTTTCTTAACATAACCTCTTCAATTGTTGAGGAGTCTTAGTGCAACGGTAAAGTTGGTGCCGTGTGAAGGTCACGGGTTCAAGTTGTAGAAACAGCCACTTGCAATGTAGGATAAGACTGTGTATATTAGGCCTAATGTGATCCGACCCTTTCCCGAGACCCCACATTGGCAGGAGCTTCGTATACTAAGCTACCTTGTTTTTTATCCTCTTCAATCGCTCCTCATTATTTTTTCACATGTTTTTTTAATTTTAATAACCAGTGATCTTAATTTCATTTCATTTTAGTAAAACCTTCAAGATCAGAAAATAGCAAATGAGCATCCAAAATGTTTTCTCAGACTAAATTTAAGAGTAAAAGCATGTGGATTAATATAAATATAATGAACCACAATAACAAGATAGTCCCAATTATTTGTGATCTCTTCAAGACAACATTTTTCCCCCATTAATTTTAATGTAAGACCATATCTTCATATACTAGGATTATCTATCCCATCTTGGTATATTACGGCTTCTTTTATCTCTACCTGCCCATCATCCACCCGGAATAAATAGATATATCAGTGCAGGGAAGTAAAAGAACTAAAAGATTCATACATCATTGGTTCTTAACATTGCATCACGTATGCTTCCCATTGCTGTGTTAGACCCAACACCAACTACAATAGCTCTCGCTCTGCCAACAACGACAACAGTACCCTGCACATCAAATACAAGATTTAGACAAATACTAATGTGTAATGTAAGACAAAGTAAGGAAAAGATTTGTATAGTTTAATTGAAGGAAAATGCATACAGCAAGCCCATAGTTCAAAGTACTTGAGAAATCTTTCAGTGACTTTATTTCACTTTATTTCTTTCCTAGTTTCATTCCCTCGCAAGAAGGACACCCTAAGGCTGGGTGGAAAGATATGAGGGGGAGAAGAGAAAGATCACAGAATTGTAATAGAGCATGAAGCTCTCGTGCATATTTTGTGTCATTTTCCCTAGCTTTTCCATCCATCCTCTTATCTTTCCATCCAAGTAAACTTAACTTAAGCAAACCAAGTTTCATGGAAAAGCATATTCTACAGACAATTTTCCTATAAATAAATATGTCAAATTAAGAAAAGTATAACAAAATGTTCAAACATTGCAAGATACTAAAGGGTAAAACAAATATATCTTCGGGGAATATAAAAGCTGTTAAATAGAAGCAAAAACAAAGAGAATGAGGATATAGAAAATAATCATACTGAAAAAAGGATGTTTGTCTTGTCTTGATATACAGCATTAGTTGCTACAGTGGGTTCAAGATCTTTCGCCACTGAGCAGCTCTCACCTATATATTAAAGAAATGAAAAACACTGAAGGTTACAAGTCCAATTCCAGAAATGTGCATGCTTACAAACACCACTTTGTACATTTTGCAAATGGTTTACAATAATACAAATTAAATAGAGAGCGTGCAAAGAAATTTTCAACCACATTTAGAAGCAAGGCAACAATTAAGACAGTGCAAGTACTATAAAAATGATTCCATGGCTTGAAATTGAATATGAACTTCATGTGACACCCTAAAGGAAAGAATAGGACTCACAAAATTAAATACCACTAGATAACAAGACATGAACAGAGTTGACTAGAAATATGAGTAATAAAGATACAAAGAAAAGTGATACGACATAGCCTAAATATACAAATGAATGACAATTCAATTACCAAGCCGTATTAGTTTTAATAACTTTTTAAAGTTGCATAACTTTTAAGTATGTTTGATTAATCGTAGATCTGGTTAAATTATTTGTAAAACATAAAATGAAATTTATATTATTTTATATAGTGGTAACATGACCCGACCTGAATAGTCTTAAGCCAGCAAATAAAAAGAAGATAGTGGACCCACGTTGAATGTCCTACACCTTCCATTATTAAATTCCCTAAAGGTGCGCTAATTTATCCATAGTAACAACAGTCGGTGATTATTCATCATCTATATGCATGGATTTTTGAAGAAGTAATAACAGCCAGCTTCACTTAAACTAATCCATAGTGATTATTATCCATCAACTTTTTCACATAACATCTTCAATTATTGGTCTTCTGTATGTAAATCATCACTTTTCACACCACTATACCATGTATTAGAAAAATGCAATCATCTTGATTAGGTTCTCTGACCACCCAGATCCATAGATTCTGAAAGTTGAAACCCTCCTCCCCTTTTTGCAGAAATTTCTATTTTTCAATTGTTTCCTTAATTGATCCAAATCTACCCAATCTGATCCAACCAGTCTTGTGACTAGCTTTCACTAGCAAGCAGCCTTTCGAATGTCAAGCTCACATCAGTTGTTAGTCTTCATAACAATTTCATTGGTAAAATTAATTATCAGGATATCCCATAATTTCCCAAAATATCTTCCCAATAGCAGCGAAGCTGGTAAAACATTTCAGAGAGCACAGAAAGCAGCACCGTCAATTCACAAAAGAATATAATTTCTAGTTTTAAAAGAATAATCAGTGGAAGAACATGCATATAGACAAATATTCCTATCTGCAAATAGCATGGTTCATACTGTTCGGGTTGGGTTGCATGATCAAAACGTCTCAAGGAGCGAAACTAATTGACTGAGGTGCCTGTGTTGATTATGCCAACGAGTATCGTGTTATCAAAACTAATTCAGTTGACAAGCAACACAATGTCAATCTGTACAATTCTAGCCAGGGACTAAAACAGGTATATAGATGTCTTCTCTTATTTTTCTTCTTCTGCATCTCTTTTTTTCTTCTTCCTCTATTTCATCATGGGTTGGCACTTCAGCATGATATGAAACCATATCTTTGACAACCAAATCCCTGGCTCAAGATTTAAACCATTGCATAAAGGAATCAAAGTGATACACACAAATCTAGAATAAAGGAAAATATAAAGAATTGGATTATAACACCAAACATATACATTAACCAAATCAGTTAGATGTACTTGATCAAACTTAACTAAAGAGGTCCCGTAGACAAGCATGATCATGAACTGAAGGTTACATCTATTCAATATGTAAAGAAGAAAGTTGAGGATCATCATAACCTACAAATTTGTCATTATTAGCAATAACAACAGGCATTTATCCACTATACGTAACAAGATGCGATTAGCACAAACTTGCAAAGAAGATCGTGTAACAGCTTAGCTATATAATCCCAGAGGTCTTAAAATTGTTCTAACCAAAGACAAGGAAAATTATCAAAATAATTAGTCTGCAAATTCGGACAAGAAGAAACTAGGTACCAGTGAGAATTGCCTGATCAACACGTAATTGACTGCTGAGCATCTCCATCATTCTCAGATCAGCAGGGACCTTGCATCCCACTACAAGAGAAAAATAATAATAATTCTAATCATGCAAATTATGAACCAAGCATCATAAAATAGATATTGGATCAGCATACCTCCTACTTCAACAATGTCTCCAGGAACAAGTTCTGTGGCCGGTAATATTGAAAAGCAACCTATAAAAAGAACCAAACATAATTCACCGTATCTTTCATACTTAAATAACCAAGGTGCAAGTGATAAAATAAGGCCAAGTGACAAACAAAGAGAAAGAAATAGTGATTGATTGACCTTAAGTCCCTTCACTTGTGATAGAAAGAAAAAAAGTGGAAGAGAGAGATAAAAAATGAAGAGAGGAAAAAGTAGACAAATTTTGTTCCTTATGTTCAATTTTGTGAAGATTGCAAGGTCATGCAAAGCTTAACTATCCAACATAGGTTAGTAATGTTGGATACACGCCTCAAACATAGTATCAATAGCAAGAAAATCTATACGACTCCTAAAATTAAGTGGTAGAAATTAAAAGAGGGAAAGTAAAATATATTTAAGAAGGTAAGAGTACAAGCATTGGTGAAATATAAAGTGATTTTAATATGACATGAGATAAGATGGTATCAAAGTTAATAATAGTAGCTAAGAATGTACTCGATGAGTCAAAGGGGCATGCACCGTAAGGAATCTTGATAGTGGAATAAGAAAGTACAAGAGAAAGAGAGGGAAAAACGAATAGTTTATAAAGAATTATATATTTGTAAGAACGAGAAAAACTTAAAAAATATATATAATAGCCAAGAAAGTAGCTAAGAGATTAGTGAATGAAGCAAAGAATGAAACTTTTGAACGATTATATCAAAAATTGGATACAAAAGAAGGGGAAAGAGACATTTATAGAATAGCTAAAATGAGAGAAAGGAAAATAAGAGATCTTATTCAAATAAAATATATTAAAGATGAATGTAATAGGGTACTAGTAAACGATAGAGAAATAAAAGAGCGGTGGAAAAGATATTTTTATCAACTTTTTAATGAAGGTGTAAGTGATCAACTTAACTTAGGTAATTTAAGTAGGTCAAATGAACATAGAAATTTAAATTTTTATTGTAGAATTCAAACATCAGAACAAGCTTTAAATGGGATGCACAATGAAAAAGTCGTTGAACCAGATGATATTCCGATAGAGGTATGGAAGTGCTTAGGGAAATAAAATATTGAATGACTTACAAAATTATTTAACATAATATTAAAAACAAAAAAAATGTTTAATAAAGATAAGTACTAATTCCCTTATATAAGAACAAGGGAGACGTACAAAATTATACAAACTATAGAAATATTAAACTAATGAGTCATGTCATGAAACTTTAGAAAAAAGTAATACAAAAAAGATTAAGGAGACCATGGTGACCAAAAATCAATTTGGATTCATGTCTCGAAGGTCGACAATAGAAGTTATAGATCTTCTTAGACAATTAATTGAAAAATATCGAGAGCAAAAACAAAATCTACACGTGGTATTCATTGACTTAAAAAAAGCTTATGATAGAGTCTTATGGAGATTATAGAAAAGAGAGGTGTTGGCATAACATATATTGAACTAATTAAGTTGGCAAAAGGCGACTGCGCTCGCCCAGCGCCCCCGCCAACCCATCCCAGGGTAACACGAAGGAGGTAAATCACGGGTTGCTACTAGCCCTTGGAATAGTGACTAGCGCATGAGGGAGGCATTTACCTCTGCTATGTCGAGATTCAAACTGCATACCTCAAGTTGGCAGCACCTCATGCGCTAGCCGCTAAACTATCCCGAGGGGACCAATATATTGAACTAATTAAGAATATGTACGAAGATGTAACAACTAGAGTAAGACTTCAAGCGGAGTAATCGAAGCATTTTCCAATAAAGATAGAGTTACATCAAGGATAAGCTCTAAGTCCCTATCTTTTTACCCTAATTGTGGACGAACTACTGCACACATTAAAGACACAATACCATGGTGTATGTTGTTTGCAGATAATATTATTTTGGTAGATGAAACACGTGAAGGAGTAAATGCTAAACTAGAATCTTGACGGGAAACATGAGATAATTATTAAGATAGGAGATGACGAGTTGCCCGGAACCGAGAGCTTTAGATATTTAGGATCATTTTTGCAAAATAACGGAGGGATTAAGAGAGATGTCTTACATAGAATACAAGTAGAATAATTGAAATGGAAGAGAGCGTTGGGTGTTTTATGTGATCGTAAAGTACCTCTAAAACTAAAAGAAAAATTCTACAAAACTAGTGTTACACCTGCTATGTTATATGGAGTTGAATGTTGAGTTATGACTCGAGCACGTGAACAAAAGATGAGAGTTACAGAGATGAAGATGTTAAGGTGAATGTGTGGACATACGAGAATGAACAGAATAAGAAATGAGGGCATTAGAGAGAAAGTCGGAGTTACATCTATTAAGAAAAAAATCCAAGAGATACGTTTAAGATGGTACGGGCATGTACTTAGATGACTAATAAATAACACGCATATCAAACGAGGAAGAGAAAGACAAAAAAAAACTTAATTAGCAATAATAAAACAAGATCAAATTTATTTAAGCATAGGTGATGATATAGTGGAAGATAAAGCTCAATAGTGTAAAAGGATTCATATAGCCGACCCTACCTAGTGGAATAAGATTTAGTTATTGACAGATCGAAAACGGGAGGAAAAAGAGAGTTGTTGATTTAGGGAACACACACCTAGGAATATTACCTTATTCTAACTATACATATACAACCTTGTGTCTTGGTATATTTACAAGAAAGTCCCTAAGTATTTAGAAGTATCCAACACTCCACTCGAGCTACTTTATTTTCAACTATAGGACCACCCAAGGACATAGTCAGCAAAGCAGACAAATAAAAGAAGGAAGTGATGATATCTAACAAAATCGTCATCAATACTAGATTAAAAGCAAAGTACATGGCAATCTATCTATTGCAGTATAACTTCATCAGTTTAATAGGAGCATTAGCAATTCAATCATCTTGTTTGAGCCATATAAGCTCACAAATACGTGCCTCTGCACTGGCAATTGACATGATCACTATAATTTGCTTCTTACTCGTCTATGATATTAGATTGCCTTATAGAAGAGCATAATAGCTCAATGCAGATCACCTACATATGAGAGAATTAGGTCAATCATCATTCATGTACCCCTTTTCTGGAGCACCTAAAAATTGATGACAAGTTAGTTTAAATTGCCAACTAATCTTCATTCTCTGAATCAGATAATAACCTGTCTCATCTTAGCATCAATCTGTTAGACTTATGAAGGTGTGAATAGGCTTAGCCCTAATATACCAGCTTTTTCAAATATACCATGCGCATAAGTTAGTTGTAAGATATAAATATCTCCCCATGAATAGGAACTCTGATACCAAAATTTAAAGCGGTAGCATGCTTCTAATTTCCAAACCAAGATAAGTACCAAAGAACAAAAATACAAACTTGATTCAGAAAGTAGGGAATTTATAAAGTAGGAAAATTTATAGCTTTAACTTACAAGCTTCCTTCACTCTTCTCGAGTAAACCTCAGAGTTCGTCTGATGGTCTAGCAAGAGTTACATGGGAGGTTTTTATAGGAAAGAAAGCAAGGATCAGGTGCGCTTTATGAGCCCCATTGCATCCTTATCTTCTTTCTTTACAATCCCCGATAAGATTCAGCCTAGTGCCTTGATTGGACAGATCTCCGGGGCTCAGTCCAATAATTCACACTTTATACAAAGGTAGTGCTTGCCAGCACTAAAGTAGTTCACACTTTATACAAAGGTAGTGCTTGTTAGCACTAAAGTAGTATATGGGTCCACCACGCTCGTATCATATGGTGAAGGCTAGTGTCCTCCTTGCTTTGTCGTTTGTTAGATGTAGGGTGATTTCCAACTGGTCATCTTGTTGTTGGACAGCTGGTAACCGGTCACCATACCAATTTCTTTTAGTGCTTTGTCGCCTGTACTCTGATAACTTGATTGCGTGGATCTCCCTGTACTGTTATAGTGCTTTGATGGCCTACTGGGCTGCTTCTCTTTGTATTTGGCCCAGCTCGGCTTCGGTTGCTTCAAGTATATCTCCTTTGATTCCTTTCTGGGCCTCTGTTCTGATGAACTAGACTTTTGCAAGAAGATATACTCGAAACCGAATCAGAGGAGATATACTCGAAGCAACCGAAGCCGAGCTGGGCCGAATACAAAGAGAAGTAGCCCAGCAGGCCATCAAAGCACTACAACAATACAGGGAGATCCACGCAATCAAGTTATCAGAGTACAGGCGACAAAGCACTAAAAGAAACTGGTATGGTGACTGGTTACCAGCTGTCCAACAACAGGATGACCAGTTGGAAATCGCCCTACATCTAACAAACGACGCAGCAAGAAGGACACCAACCTTCAGCATATGATACAAGCGTGGTGGACCCATATACTACTTTAGTGTTGGCAAGCACTACCTTTGTATAAAGTGTGAATTATTGGACTGAGCACTGGGGAGCCGTCCAATCAAGGCACTAAGCCGAATCTTATCGGGGAGCTGTAAAGAAAGAAGATAAGGATGCAATGAGGCCCATAAAGCGCACCCGATCCTTGCTTTCTTTCCTATAACCCCCCCCCCCCCAATGTAACTTTTGCTAGACCATCAGACGAACTCTGAGGTTTACTCGAGTAGAGTGAAGGAAGCTTGTAAGTTAAAGCTATAAATTTCCCTACTTTCTGAATCAAGTCTGTATTTTTGTTCTTTGGTACTTATCTTGGTTTGGAAATTAGAAGCACGCTACCGCTTTAAATGTTGGTATCAATACCAAGGAACCACTATGTAGCCCAAGTCCTTGGTTTGAAAGACTTAATGGTGTCAATAGACTTAATGTTGTAAGTAAAGATTATATCATCTATATAAACAAACAGAACAATAAGCTTCCTTCATTGAGAGGTAAGAGGAAATATTGAATGATCTAGTAAATAGACAATAGCATAACAAATTTACAAACCATATTAGAGAAGATTGCTTCAGCAATGTATAGACTTTTTCAACCTCGTTTAAATTATCTTATTCTGACTTTATATATACAACCTTATTTATTGGCCTATTTACAAAGGAAGTTCCTGATTATTTACCAGTCCATCCCTAACCAAAAAATATTTTAAAAAAAAAGTTGATGAATCAGCATTATAGGTCAGTATCAGGCCAGTCAGCTACTCCCTCCCTCCCTCCCTCCACACTTGATCCATGAATCCCAATATTATATAATATGGTATGAAGTCATGCCTATTTGGGTTCCAAATTGGCAAAGCAAATGTCATTGCAGTTTTGTTGCATTTAATTTCGAGCAATTTTGGTCCAAAGTATTTTCATTCAGAATCAACCATTGGTATCTAACAAGGCTAGTTTAAAGTTGAAATAAGCAGGATCAATGTGAATTCTTCAACAATCCAATTTGTTGCATATCTAGCACACTATAGGCATGGCACGCTAAAGTTTAATACCATCCTTTGATGTTTCTTCTCTTTCATTCCTCTTCCTAGCGTCTTCATGATCAGCAGACAGAATCAAAGGATGTCATTGGAAGAAAATTTTCCTTTTACTCAGTGAATTCCAATGTTGCATATCTGGCACACTATAGTTTAATATCTAGTGTCTTCATGACCAGGAGACAAAATCAAAGTATGTCAGAGAAATTTCCTTTTACTCCTCTTTTTAATGTCTCCATGATCAGCAGGCAGAATCAAAGGATGTCATGGAAAAAAGTATCTTTCTTTTTCAAACGGTATAAGGTTTGTCTCAGATGATACAACTGAACCTTGTTGACACAGCCACACAATAACATTTTCATGTGGACACAATATTAGTATCGGTCGGTGACCAGAGCTATATATTTAAGCATGCCTGCTATAACCCCAACTGGCACTTGAAACCATGATTCCACCCTTTTGACTAAACACCAACTCCCAAGATATCCACAGCTTTCTCTCCAATTCTCCACTTTTTAGTGCTCATAATTGTGTGCAAGATGTTGATTCATCTCCCTCCATCCTCTCATTTTAATATCTCCCACATGGAAAGGTTTTTCATCTTACACTAATGTTTCTACAAAGTCATTAATATCATTAATTCTTGTATTCTAGTTGTCTAAAGAAACCATTATGCATCAACTACAATCCTAGAAAAAAATATAAGCATATAGATTATAGAATAATAAATTGTCATTGGTAATTTAGACTAAGATAACTTTTTATAAGACTGCAGTACAATCAGTTATATACAAACTAATATGTAGCAGATATGAGAATATTGAAATGAATGCAAAAGGCCAAACCTAGCCGCCTAGGTGAGATGAGATGTTACCATCAATGTGCAACACCAATGAGTAATAATCGGTAGGAAATAGTTTAGAAGATATGGAGTTTACCATTTCGAAGGACAGTTGCAACATCAGCTTGATATGCACGCAACTCCTGCAAGATACACAGGAATAAGGTGAAAAGATCACAGATACTAGTTCAAGAAGATTCAAGTCGTAGAAAATATATAAAATTTAATCTTATTTGAGATAAGGTGGTTATTAAAGAAACGCAAGTTACAAGCTTAAAGTAGGTAGAATTTACTGCCATGAAATAAAAAAGAAATTTATACGTGCTCATAAAAGCTAAGCACGATGCTTTTTCCTTCTTCAAGTGAACTAACTCATTTACATTAAGGTTTGAAAAAAAAAACAATCAACAATGAGACCTTCCAAAGATTCTCCTTTTGAGCATGGTATTTGTGTGTGAATTAATAACTGAAAGACAAGGCTGCGAAGCCAATTTGAGAAAAGAGGAAAATAAAGTCCTAGCTTATGTTCCTCTTCAAATTCCAATAAATTTCAGGTTTTCTGTCAAAAAAGAAAAGGACTCAGCCATGAACAAATTTGGAGGAAAACGGCCTCAAGCTCAAACTAAGAAGCTTACTGACACTGGATAGTGCAAAATGAGAAATCAAAGTGAAACCTAGTAAATAGAGACTCTCAAACTTAATAAAGTCCTTCCATAGTAAATCTGTAATAGTATGCTACTTGTGTTTCCCCACCTTCCACCTTGGGAGGCTACTTGGGAGAATGAGGAGAAGAAGCAAGTTTGATTTTCTCATATTTTTTCTTCCAACTTAAGAAAGCTTGGTTGATCAAATAATAATTTGAACATATTCAAATAAGTAATTTTGGGCTTGGTACAACAAACAGGTTATAAAAATTGAGAGTGAACATTGCTATTGCAGTATCTTTTAGCATCCAAATGCAAAAACAGCTAGTCCACAAAATTCATCGAGAGTGGAATAGATATTCCTATGAACCAAACATGCAGTGAGGTTCAACTAATCAAACTATAAGCTTTTGCAAAAGGCATATGTGGAGTAAATACCATCTACTATCACAATAAGCATAAGCCAAAAAAACAGATTATAACTATGGAACAATAATAAAGTCAAATGAAAATGTATAAATTACCTCAAGAGCCTTTTCAGCGTTTGTTTCAGTTATCACACCTACTGCTGCATTTGCAGCCAAGATCATAAGTATGACCTGTGATCAACTAAAGACACATTAAACGACAGAGGATTACTGGGAAAAAAAAAACGTAAGTACTCGATGCACCTAAATATAGCTATTTCAACAGCAGAAATAGAGTAAATAATGCCACCAATGAAATTAAAGTAACTGGAAATGCAAATGACAAGCAAAAAACAAGTTGTTGAGTCTGTAGGGTAACAGATGACCTTTATAGGGGCCCCATTCCATTTATGAACTCCGAATTCCAAATTGACAGGAAATCCAATGATGATACGATTGACAATGAAAATTATAGTGATCCTCCAAAGATTTCAAAAAAAAGGAGTTTATGTTATAGGAGTTTAATAAACGTCAGCAAGCCTATGGTGCAAATTTAAAATCAGAGCTGAATATTATATATGAACTTCCATATAAAAGAAATCCACAATAAAGAGCTAGATCAGACCAGAGAAGCAGAAGAAGTGCAGAATAATTTAAATTTTAGCAATAAATAACTAAATATAATATAGTAGCATATTAAACTACAGTTCTGATCCACGTCCACGCTCTTCAATTCATTCTGGAAAATATCCAAAAAAATCAGAATTTATCAGCTTGGGTAGGAAGAATATTGATTCTAATTGACTAATTTGACTAGCCCTTAGTTTTTCTGTCATTGTTATCAATTGAATAGTTAAGTCAAAAATGGGGATTTGATATAGTTGACTAAGATTGATTCAGCCAGATTCAAACTAAATTCAATCAATCAAAATCAGTGATTTTACACAATATCAATATTGATTGTATTGGAATAGATCATAGATGATATTAACATTAGAAGTGTGTTGCTAACTCTTGGAACTATATTCTATGCACCAAGGTTTAAAAATTCGACCTGTGCTGAGGTTTCGGTCTTAGACCGGAACGATACGGTTTCGGTATCATATCATGCTGTGCCGATAAAATTTCGATATTTTTTTTTTATATATAGTAATTATCAGATAAATATGTTTATTGTGTATAATTTAAAAATAAGTTCTATATTGATTTTATATCAGTTGTTTAAACATGGTTAGAAAAAATAATTAAATATAATTTTCTTTAAAAATGTATTAATTACTCAAATTAAAGTTGATACATCATAATTATATAAATTAATTGTTTATTTATTTAATTAAGTATTAGGTTAAATCTTATATATTTTAAATAGTAAAAAAAATTAAAATATCAATTAAACAGTAAAAAAATAAAAAAATAATAAATTATCAGAATATAAATATGATTTATTATTTTTTTTTAGAATTTTTAAATAAATTTAAAACAGCAAAAAAAGAATTTTTTATAATATCAATTAATAATTTTTAAAAATTTTAAATATAGTTTTATATATTTTATAAGAATAATTTAATTAAGATTTATAAAAGTCTATTCAAAATATCACAGTCTAGTTAAGAATTATTTAATTAATTAAATCTTTTTACTTTTGTGCAATAATGATCCTATCCCAATCCCGTCACGCGAGTCCCGCGAGGTGCACTCGGGCGACACTTCCACCGACGGCGAAGGCGTCGCGCGACGCTTCCGGCGCCGGCAGAGGAGTCGCGGGACGCTTCCGGCACGGTAGAGGAGTCGCGGGACGCTTCCGCCACCAACGAAGACATCGCGCGACGCTTCTGGCGGCATCCAACGGCGGAGGCGTCACGCGACGCTTCTAATGGCACAGAGGCGTCGATTGCCGACGGATGACGAAGGCAAAATTTGTCCGCCTGCTGTACAGGTTTCGCTTCCTCACTGGAACAGTAAATTCCAGTGGTTTCGAGCGGCACGACACTTCAAACCCTGCTATGCACTACACTGAGCACATAACTGCACCTTGTCTTCAGTTACACTCTCCAAATGCAGATGAAGGATGGTAGAAAGGTGTTCTACTTCTGCATGGTCCAGCCACATAAATATTTTCTTGATTTGGTGAAACCATCAAACATGCACCTTCTTTTCAAGCCAATACTTCCACTCAAGTCTTTTAATGATTTGCTAGGACTATTATGCATGCCAACCTTAAGAGTATCTCATATAATGTTTAATCAAGAAATGGCTCCATCTGAGCCAACATACAGTTGAATCAGTAACATGAGTCATATAAAAGAAAGAATGGTATCGAAAGAATTCTTACAGAAGGTTCTAGAAAAGCTGTAAACCCTGTCTCTCCATTGATTAAAGCTAAAAGGAACGAAACAATGGCTGCTGCAATTAATATTTTAACAAGTAAATCATCAAACTGCTTCAGGACTCTTCTCCAGAAAGGAGTACCTGCACATGGGAGTGAATGAATTAGTTGCCTAGTCACTAGGTTGATCTAAGTGTAATTCAGGTTGCAGGGAGGTCAATTATGTAGCTTGCCCACATAATAATATTACAGGAGATAAGAAAAAATGCCAAATGCCCAAAGAATATCAAATGTAAAGTCAATTTGCCATACACAAAAACAAGCCACAAATACCAACTATTTGGGGTTGGCTACTTGGATCATTCTTCACCATTAAGGATACATATAGTAAGTACAAAGCTAGTCAGATCTTACTATTAGTTAAATTAGATACAATTTTCATAGGCCTCCCAAAACTCTCATCTTCAACTCTAACTGTTGCATCTTTTCTCATTGAGTATATTATTCATAATTCTTAAACATATATCATCTATGACTTATATTCACTCAATTTGTCATTTATTACAAATAAGTTTAATTACACCTAATTAATCATTAGTAATATTTTCCATTATTTCGGATAAAAAAATATCCAATTTAGCATAATCACCTCTATTATGCTAACTTTTTATGTGATGTTAAAAAATAATCACCCAATACTGGCATACATAAAATATGGCTGCTAGTGCACTATATTCTTACAAATTTCGTTTTAGTTTAAGAGAAATAACACCATTACACAAGATTCCAAAAGCTCCACTACACTTTAACCTTTCTTGTCTTATTACTCATTTCTATCCTGTCAAGGATACATGGAATAAATGCAAAAAGTTTGAAGAACATAAAAATAGGGTAATTTTCAAAATGCCCCCCAATGTTAACAGCTTTCCAGAATTTCCTCTAAAAAGAATTGATGAACCAGGTAACACCGCTCAATTACCAGTTCCCTTCCAACCATTTCCATGAAGGAAAGAAAAGAAAATTTGAAAATTAAATTTATATATATATATACATAAATGAAAAAAAAAATAAAAAGATATATTAAATTTCTTTGGATCAGAATTAAGCGCCAATGCATGTGAACAATGTGTTTCTATGTAGATGGAGCAGAAGCAAATTTGGGCAAACTGGGAACAACTTTACCTGTCTTTTCCTTCATTTCCACCAAGGGAAATGGAGAGAAAGGCAGCTGGAAAAAATATTCTCACCACCTTGTTTCGCCCTACATTTCCTTCCCTTGTAGGAAATACAACCTTAACGTTTCAATGTTGAAGTAAACCCTTGGCACATAAAACCTTAACATTTCAAACGTTAAGGTTTTTCAAAGAAAAAAAATGGACAATGAAAACAAAAGTAACAAAACAAACATGTTTGTCATTTTCTTCTTTTTTTTTAACTTCTCTATAAAAAAAATATTTTTTGGACGAACAAGATTGTCATCCTTAGAAAGAAAAAAAAAACATATATATTTCTTATTTTCATTTTATTTGATTTCCTGAAATTACAATCAAACAAATTGTAAGAGTTGAATCTAGACAGGGAAAATTAGAGAAATACCAAAACTCTCCCATAAAGATTTAAATATAATGGTAATATAAGAATAACATTTTGGTGTCACATTATATACTTGAGAATTGAGATAACCAAACGAAAAAAATGTTTCTGCATTTATCACCATATTGAATGATTAAATCAAACCAATGATCGATGACTGATAACAAAAATATATATATTATCCCAAGCAAAAGAGAGAAAATTTTAACTTACTTTCTTCTTCAGGTAGCTCTGCAAATGATAGCCATAGCCAAACATGGAACAAAAATAAGTCAGTGATGAGCCAGAAAATGCATACAGTGTAGAAGAAATTGCTACTGCCAAATAACATGTTACCACAAAGAGTATCTGTTTTTTATCGAACTGCTATTTCATTTGAAAGAAGGAATTGGATCAATACCTTGTTATTAATTCAGTACTAATGTTTATGAAGAAAATTATTCATAGTTTGAAATACGCCTAAAAAGATTATCAAAGAAGATATCCAAACAAATATTAAAGAGTGAGCTAAAAAAACACCCACGCACATGTGCCCCCTCGAGAATATTAGAGGAACAACATCTTCATCGCAAAAAAACAAAAAAAAAACAAATACAAGATTCTCCAGGACACCTTAGGCTATAGGCACAGAATGGAAGCATGCCTGCTCAGAGTGAGAAGTGATTTTTTTATTTTTGTTAATATTGGTATTCTTAAATTTAGTTCAATATTTAATCATGTTAATTTATTACAAAAATGTAGAGCAGGAAAATCAAAAACCGATGGTTGACAATTTAAATTTTTAGTTGATTGACAAAAATCATCCATCTCACTAATTACGCATTGATGGTGGCACAAGTAGGCTAGACGAGGTAATTCAATGTCATCACTCAGGAGTTGATCTGGCAGCAAGTTAATTTTTTTTTAAAAAAAAAAAAAACATAATCATGCATCTCATTTCCATGCATTCATCAGTTCCCCCTCTAGTTGTACATGGGTTGTGTAGAGTGCATATTATGTCACACTGCTTGCACAACTCAAACTGATTGTGAAAATTTCTGTTCATTGTGGACTGCCAAAAAAAAATGGTCTACCTCTCACTGGATTACAGTATTTATAACTTGGTCAAGGGTAGTGGCAGCAGAAAATGGTCAGTCTCTCACTAGTTGTACATCAGTCAAGTAAGATCTAAATTGGTCGGTCATCTTATTTGTTGTGTTCGATAGAGTACGAAGTACAGAAAACAAGTTGGTACTAGTATTAGTCATGTTGTGATGCATCATCAAGTCAAATGAAGTTGGTTATCTAATTAGTTGCAAGTTGAAATAGTAGAAGTAGGTCATGCGAAGTTAATCATTTCACTGATGGGGTAAGGACTTAGCAGATTTATTTACAGTCAGCAAGTAAGTTATCAATTGAGTAGTCCTATGTTAGGAATGTGATCGGTCATTGCAGGTAGACAAATTTGGATGTCTGCATTGATACACTTACAGTAGTCAGGAAACTATATCATCATGATATGATATTGTAGCTTTGCAATAAGGCTCGCTAGCCACCACTTAATTATGACGAACTTTTGATAGTACAAACTGCGCTAAAGACCAGAACAAAAAATTTTGACAATACAAACTACAATGTTGTTTATTATATAATCCCAAGACCGGAACAAAAACTTTAGAGTAGCTCAGCATAGACCAGAAACACGAAAGCGTACCGTTTCTTCCGTATATATTTGCATTCTGAGAAACCTGAAAATGAGAAGTGAAACGGCAATGAAATACTAAATTTAATCCTGCCGGCTCCAGATTTGCTGGACGAGAAGATCGAGAAAGGGAGGCAGCCACACCTGGAAATCTGAAAGACCCTTGCTCGGATCTACACCAAATGCTTCGAGCACCTGAGGCAAGAAGCATAAGCGACGAGCACTAGAATCCAAGAGGGAGGCGGCTCGGCATTGGCGCGAGAGAGGAGTGGGTAGACTTACCTCGGGGACAGATTTGGCGTAGGCGTCGTTCATCGATGATCAGGCAGCAGCGGATCAGGATGAACAAGAACGGGAGGAGGAGGAGGAGGGAAGCGAAGCGAGATCTGGACTACGGAGCAAGGGGCAGAGCCGGACACGGAGCCGGCTGTTAGGGTTATATACAGGCAACGGGAGTTAACAGACCAGTCGTGGCGGTGGCGTAGGCTTGACAAAGGAATTGGCTTGGCTTGCGGAACAAGACCGCACGCGGAATGCGAGCGCGAGGTGGCCGACGTGGCTAGAAGGATCCAGAAAACCAGAGCTGCTGCGGTGGGGAGTGCCTGATTTTGATCCCGATAAATCAACGGTTACCAAATTTTGAAGAATACGAACATTTTGGTATCCCCGCGAAAGCAATTAATTAAGTAGAAGGTCAACTTTGCAAATCAGCACTCACAAGTCACGACTGTGTTACAATAATAAATATGGATGTTCTGAAAATAAAATAAAAATTTTTAAAATAAATCTAAAGTTTCTTTCTCTTTCTATATTTATATGGGCTTTATTTTTTTTCTATCTTCTTTTCTGTAACAATTAATTTGAGTTATATTGGTCCAATTACACATCAAACCATTTAAGTTAGATTAAAATTTTATTAATTTATTTAAAAGTTAATATAAATAGATCAATCCATCTAGGTTGTGGATTCAGACGGGTCGATCCGCTCGGGTTGGCCATCAAGTTGAGAAGGTAAGAAGGGAAAAAAAATCAAAATTACATTATGAATTATGAATTTATTATGATATATCTATCTTTTTAGATTTTTTCTGAATTATTGTGGTAAGTGTGAAATTTAAAATTTATAATTTTATTAGGGATTTTTCTATAAATGTTTGTTTGTAAAATAATTAAAATTTTTAATGAACTGGTAATTCATCTTAAATTATATTAAATTGGAGATAAAATTTATCCATCCGCCAAGATGACAGGCCACCCTACCAAATGATAATTTTTTAACGGTCAATCCGCCACTACGAGCCGCCCATCTGACTAAGTGTTAGCCCCCTAACTTTGGGCAACGCGGGGCTATCCAAGCCAAGTCTAACAGGAGATAGATTTGACATTCCAACGAGTGTGGCATGGGCGCTAGCCATGCCAAACAGTGGACCGACAGTGCGCGGAGCACTGTGCAAGCCCAAGTTTTGCAAGAAGGAGACTTGTCATTCCAACAAGTGTGGTATAAGTGCAAGTCATGCCAAGCAGTGGACTAGCAGTGCTCAGGGCACTGTCTAAGCCTAAGTCTGCAGGAGACAGACTTGGCATTTCCAGCGGGCATGGCATGGGCGCAAGTCATGCCAAGCAACGGAGCATTTAGGCGGTGCGGGGTTGTCCAAGCCCAAGTCTTGCAAGAGGTAGACTTGGCAAACCAGCGGGCGTGGCATGGGTGCAAGCTATTCCAATCAGCGTACTGGCAGTGCGTGGGGCACTGTCCATGCCCAAGTCTACAGGAGGAAGACTTGACATACATCTGAGCCGGGGATACGCGCAAGGCATGATAAGCAGCGGTGAGGATTCTGACAACACGCGGGGTGTTATCCAAAGACCAAGTTATGCAGGAGGCATACTTGGCAAATGTTCGAGGCGTGGCATACGCGCAAGGCATGTCAAGCGAAGCGACGATGCAGGGTTGTTCAAGCCCAAGTCTTGCAGGTAGAAGATGTTAAACCTTTAGGTAGAAGATTTTCTCTCTTATTTTTTATTCACCGAGAATATATACATTGTATAATGATGCAACGTAATATGAATTACAGTAAAAAATTAAATGCTAATTAATACCTCCTACTCTACCATAATTTAGATATTATATTCCTAACAAATGATCCGCTAATTACAGTAAGAATTGAATGTTACCAACTCAATTATTATCTTTCTTAACTCACTCCAACACTCCCCCTCAAGTTGGTAGGTAGATGTCTCACCCCAACTTGTTGAGTGAGTCATGAAAATTTCTGCTACATACTGATTTTGTAAGTATATCTGCTAGTTGATCTTCAGATTTGACGAAAGGAAACCAAATTATCTTTGCTTCGATATTTTCTTTAATAAAGTGTCGATCAACTTCCACATGCTTTATTCGATCATGCTGAACTGGATTATGAGCAATAGTAATCGCTGCTTTATTATCACAAAATAAATCAATTTCACGATCAGGCATAAAGCCTATTTCAGTTAATAGATTCCTTAGCCAGAGGAATTCACACACCCATTTTGTCATACCTCGAAATTTCGCTTCGGCGCTAAATAGAGCCACCACATTCTGCTTCTTACTTTTCTAAGTGACTAGATTACCACCGACAAATGTAAAATACCCAGAGGTGGACTTCCTATTCGAAATTATACCGGCCCAATCAGCATCTGTTTACTCCCTCAATCAACAAATGGTTGTTCTTTGTAAACATAAGTCTCTTTCCCGAAAATAACTTTAGATATTGGAGAATGTGAATCACCGCTCTCATGTGATCTTTACTTGGGTTGTGCATGAACTGGCTCACCACACTTACTGCATATGCAATATCAGGCTGAGTATGGGAGAGATAAATTAATTTCTCCACCAATTTTTTATACATGTCCTTGTCTATTGGAACTTGATATGTGTATTCTCCAAGCATGTGATTTTGGATTATTGGGGTGTCCACATGTTTGCAATCTAGTAGTCAAACTTCTGTCAATAAGTCAAGAACATATTTTATTTGAGAAAGAAATATACCTTGCTTCGGGCGAGCAACTTCAATACCCAAGAAATACTTCAATCCTCCAATATTCTTCATTTCAAATTCGGTGGCCAGCCTCCTTTCTAAATTAGTCATTCCTTCTGAGTCATTTCCTATAATGATCATATCATCTACATATACTATTAGAGCAATTATCTTTCCCTGATGATTTTTAAGAATAACGTGTGGTCTGAATGGCTTTGCTTGAACTCATATTTTTTCATGTCAGTAGTTAGACGACCAAACCATGCTCTAGGAGATTGCTTCAGCCCATACAGAGTTCTTTGCAACTTACATACCACTTTAGTTTGAGTATCTGCCCGATAACCTAGAGACACTTCCATGTATATTTCTTCTTCTAGGTCACCATGGAGAAAAGCATTCTTTACATCAAACTGATTTAAAGGTCAATCAAGATTTGCTGCAAGAGATAATAGTACCCTGACAGTATTTAATTTTGCTACTGGTGCAGAGTTCTTTGCAACTTACATACCACTTTGGTTTGAGTATCTGTCCGATAACCTAGAGGTACTTCCATGTATATTTCTTCTTTTAGATCACCATGGAGAAAAACATTATTTACATCAAATTGATGCAAAGGTCAATCAAGATTTACTGCAAGAGATAATAGTACCCTGACAGTATTTAATTTTGCTATTGGTGAAAAAGTTTCTTAATAGTCCATACCGTATGTCTATATATAGCCTTTCACTACCAACCTTGCTTTGTATCTCTCAATCGATCAATTAGTGTTATATTTAATAGAAAATACTCATTTGCATCCCACTATATTTTTATTCTCTAGTAGTGATACTAGCGTCCATGTCTTGTTTTAAGCAATGTTGTCATCTCTTCTTCCATTGCTTGAGTCCACATAGGATTTCTCAATACCTCTTCTACACTTGTATGAACTTGATTTGAGGATAGTTCAGATACAAAGTATTTTAGAGGGTTGGATAACCTTAGTGTAGATACATAATTTGCAATGGGATATTTAGACTGCCTAGTTTTTCCTTCAGGAGAGTACCAGTTTGGAGGTTTACCCCTACTGTTCCTGAAAGGTAATTCATAGCCAACAATACTAGTTTTATCACTAGCATAAGGATGCACCTCAATGATATTCCCAGGAGATAGGCTGGTGGATACTGCCGAGGGAGGGGTCTCGAGTGGTACTTGCATAGTATTGCTTGGGCCAGAATAAGATTCTTCCAGCAGGTTTACTGTGTCGCCCGGACAGGGAGTGGTTCCTCATGGGCAATCTTCCGAATAATTTGTTGTTAAGGGAGTGGTTCCTCCTAGACAATCTTTCGAATAATTTGTTGTTTCTCTTAAGTTAGACAGTGAAATGTTTGCTTCATTTAGTTGGTCATATGAGAGTTACGTAGTCCCTTCTGATACTGTCTCCCCCTAAAGGGAAGTAGTGGGGGAGTAAAATAATTCAGATTCCATGAAGGTAACATCTAAAGTAACATATGTATGGTGAGTCGATGGGTCATATCATCGATACCCCTTCTGGTGAGTACCATATCCCACAAAAACACAACGGATGGCATGGGGATTAAACTTGGTTCGTTGGGTTTCAAGAAGATGGACAAGAGTCACATCCAAAAATATGAGGTAGAAGCATCAGAATGGTAGGTAATGAGACTGAGGTCGCCAAAACTTGTAGAGGAGTTTGGAACCCCAATACTTTGGAGGGCATTCGATTAATGAGATATACGACGGTACAGACGACATCAGCCCAGAGGTACTGCGGGGCATGGGCCCCAAGAAAGAGAGCTCGAGTAGTCTCCAAAATATGTCGATTTTTTTACTCCGCAATACCATTCTGTTGGGGAGTATGAGGGCAAGAGTGTTGGTGCAACCTTAGGTCAAGGTTGACCTGGTTGACCCGACTCGAGTTGACTTGACTCGAGTTGTATTTTGATGTTTGACTTGGGAAGATTGTTGATGCAACCTTAGGTCAAGATTGACCTAGTTGAGTTGCATGTTGATGTTTGACTCTTGTGAGAGAGTTCTATTCTTGATGTGAGACAAGAATATATGTTTGGGGGATTGTAGGTGCAACCGTAGGTCAAGGTTGACCTGGTTGACCTGATTCGGAAAAAGTCCAAGTATGGAGACTTGGCAACGGAAAAGTCCAAGTATGGAGACTTGGCACTGGAAAAGTCCAAGTATGGAGACTTGGCACTGGAAAAGTCCAAGCAGGGAGCTTGGCACGTGGGAAAGTCCTAACTGGGATGTTAGGTAGTGTGGAAAGTCCCGTGAGTGGAGCCGTGGGAAAGTCCTAACTGGATGTTAGGCTGTGGAAAGTCCCGTGAGTGGAGCAGGCGGTGGGAAAGTCCTAATCGGGATGTTAGGCGGTGTGGAAAGTCCCGTGAGTGAAGCCAGGGGAAAGTCCTAATCGGGATGTTAGGCGGTTGGAAAGTCCGGTGAGTGAAGGGCAAGGGAAAATCCAGATGGATCGGGGATGATCGGACTTCGGTGTTGGAAAATCCGGATGGATCGGGGATGATCGGACACTGGTGTTGAAAAGTCCAAGTAGGTCAAGGATTGACCGGACACTGGTGGAGAGTCTTAGCAGTCAAGGGTGACCGGATGCTAGCATGATATACCAACAGTCAAGGTTGACCGGATGTTGGCTTGGGAGACTTGGGACTTGGTTTGGGCAAAATTAGCTCGGATCGATCGCATCGATCTGATACGGGTATCGATCGGTCGGTGACCGATCGGATAACCAACGTAAGGCGATCATGGTTACGTGGCTTACCGACGGCCCGGGACCGATCAAGATGGAGCTGATCGGTCCCCGGGACCGATCGGGGACGCCGAGGTGGGATCGGTCCGTGGACCGATCAGATTCCACACAGAGTTGGGCACTCTGTGAGAACTCTGATCGGTCGGGGACCGATCGGCCTGATCGGTCCCCACGACCGATCGAGCACGATAGCGAGTTCGAGAAAGCGCCGATCGGTGCGTGGACCGATCAGACACTCTGATCGGTCCACGCACCGATCGGTGACGATCCACTTCCTCACGATCGGTGCGGATCGAGTTCTAGCGTCGCAACGGCTAGTTTTCTCGCCGTCTTCTTCGCAGGTATAAAAGGATCGAGGCATCTTCGTGGGACAACTCTTCTTCCTCCTTCCTGTTAGTGCTGTTGTGCTTGAGTTTTGTTGAGCTCGTCCATGAGCTTCCCTACTGGAACAACTGCTGCTGTTAGAGCTTTTGAAGCTGCTGCTTCATCCGGACTCCAGTCGACGAGAAAGCAAGATTGGTAGAGTGCTTGTGTATTCTTATTGTATTTCTTGCTTACTCTTTGTTCTTGTACTCTTTGTTTGCTGTTGCAAACGTTTGTGGCGAGGTTTCTCCACCCACAAGGAGTATATTGTATTAGCCGGTTCTCCGGGGACTCATCCACCGACGGATTGACTGGACTCGTCCACCTTACGGACACGCCGAGGAGTAGGAGCCCTAATCTCCGAACCTCATTACATCCTCGTGTTAAGGTTTGGTTTTCTTCTCTTTCGTTTCTTTGTATTTTCCGCTGCGCTAACGAATTGTAGGAAGAAACGCGAGAGATTTGGGGTCGGCTATTCACACCCCCTCTCTAGCCGTACGAAGGATCCCAACAAAGAGGTCTCATGAATGAGACCATATGAACTGAAATATAGATAGATAGATTGATTAACATACTCGCCTCCATTGTCGGAGCGAAGCGTCTTGATTTTAGCCCCAAATTGTGTTTAAATAAGAGTCTAAAAAGATTGAAATATAGTGAACACTTCATTTTTATGGCACAGTAAATAAATCCAAGTTATGCGGGTACAATCATCAATAAATGTCACAAATCATCGGTAACTATACGACGTGGGATTTGGAGCAGGACCCCAAACATCATAATGGACTAATGCAAACGGAATGACACATTTATTATGTCGTAATTGATACGAGACTCTATGACTTGTTGCTAACAAACAAGTTTCGCATTTAAAATCTATAGAAGATAAATCCAAAAATAACGATGGAAACATATGCTGCAAATAACTAAAAGAAGGGTGGCATAGTCGGTGATGCCATAGAAGAACCTGTTGTGCTTGATAATCACTAGATGTGTGGTAGCACTACCATTGATGAAGTCATCAATGTAATAAAGTCTCTCCTCTTAGTACCAGGCCCAATGATCTCCTTTGTGAGAATATCCTAAATGACACGAAACGTGGGATAAATCAATGCAATACAATGCAAGTCTTTAGTAAGTTGACCAATAGATAGTAACTTGTGGGACAAAGAAGACACTAATAGGGTATTATATAAGGATAGGGTAGGGAACAATTGCACAGTCCTAGCCCCAGTTACCGAAGATATGTCTCCATTAACATTGACAATTGTGGTTCTCCTAAGAGGAGTACGCTGAGTAAAATCGGCCGTCACATCAAAAGTTACATGATCTGTTGCACCAGAATCAAGTATTCAGGAATCATCTGCTATCCCCGGGGTCGAGCCAAGAAGAATATTACCTGAGGAAGTAGGTAGACCATTAGGTGGAAGGATGGACAGTCGTTCTCGACTATCTGGCTTGGGCCATCTTGTCCAATGGTCTGGCCTAGATCAATGTTTTGCCCTGTTGTTTAGGTAGCTGCTCCTGCCACTGTAACTCGGTCTGGTCTAACCATCGGCCAAACGAACCGTCCTCCTTTCCAACATCCCGCCCGTCAACGAGGGATGTCTTGCTAAGTCCGCCTGCTTGGCTTGACCAAGAGCCTTGCCCACTGTTATCTTTCCTCTTGCGAGCCTGGAGGTTGTGCCACCAGTCGGGGTATCCATGAAGTTTAAAACAGTTGTCACAAGAGTGTTTAACACTACCACAATGCGAGCAAGGAAGGGCCTTGGTGGTAGGGCATGTTCTCCTACCAGAACTCAACTGAGAACCAACGTAAAATGGAACCCGAGGACCTGATCGAGAACCACGGGTTTGTTGGTGCAATTGACCTCTAGGGTTTCGATGTTTTACAATATACCTAAGGTTGGTCAATTTGACAAAAGGTTAATCCAAAAAGGATTCGATGTTTGGAAGAAAGAAGTCTAATCAGGACTAGATGACTAGCAAAGATAAGTCCTAACCAAAGGTTAAGCGGGTGAGAAGTCTACTGAACGACTAGTCCTAACTGGAGGTTAGGCAAAGTGAAAGTCCTGATGAGTGAGGCTGGGCTCTAGTGAGTGAAGCTAGGCGGTGGAAGTCTTAGTGAGTGAAGTCAGGCCCTAGTGAGTGAAACTAGGTGGTGAAAGTCCTAGTAAGTGAAGTCGAGTCCTAATGAGTGAAGCTAGGTGGTGGAAGTCCTGGTGAGTGAAGCGGGGCCCTAGTGAGTAAAACTAGGTAGAGGAAGTCCTGGTGAGTGAAGCCAGACAATAGAAGTCCTAGTGAGTGAAGTTAGGCAACCCTAGAAGGAGATAACCCTAGGTTATATGTGACCGGCTGGTTTCCGGTCAACCACATCATCTTCCATAAAGATAAATCAGATATTTTCCCACATCATCTTCCATATCAATATTTCACAACTCAATAATTTGGACTAAGCTCAGTCGATTTACTAAACCACTCATTTGGTGTATTAAACCAGTTTGAATCCGGTTCAACCTGAGTTAAATTCGATTCACCCATTTGTATTTATCTTCTCTCTATTTTGCTTTCAACTCCAGGTTTCTATAAAACAACTAAACATACACAAACAAGCAACCTTAGCCTTAACCCTAGAAGTCTACTTGACTTACTAGGCTTACCTTTTGCTTAAAGGTCCCTCCTCCAAGTTTATCACCTAAGGGTCAATCCCTTAGGATCAAGTTGCACTCTTATAAATCTACCCAACCTATCTTCACTACCTAGGGTTACCTCTCCCTATAATTTCCACTGCCTAGCTTCACTCGCCAGAACTTTCACCACCTAAGGTTACCTCCCCTAGGACTTTCACCACCTAGCTTCACTCAGTAGGATTAGGACCTAGTTTCACTCACTAAGACTTCTACCACCTAAGGTTGCCTCCCCTTATGATTTATACTGCATAACTTCACTCACTAGGACTTACTCTTGCCTGACTAAGTTAGGACTTTTACTAGTCATTTAGTTATGACTAGACCTCTCTCTTCCCGACATTAAGTTTTGTTTGGATAAACCCTCGGTCAAATTGATCATACTTAGGTATATTGTCAAAAATTAAAACTCTTGAGGTTGATTACACCAACAGAAAGCTCACTATCAAATCTCTTTTTGGGGAGAAGCCTCTTACAACAGTTAAAGTACTAGGTTACAAAGCTAAACAAAAAGAAAATTATTTACAAGTGTTGTTTTTAGCTATTGAGATCAGGGTTATATTTATAGCCTTGATCCGGGTGTCTGGGCGTGGATTTTATCTATATTGCAACAGATCGTAACAACTAGCATTTCGATAAGATTTCTAGTTAGGGAGCCTAGACCAGGTCCGGGTGCCCGGACCGAGCTAAACTAGCCCTCTACCAGGGCGCGAACCCGGGGTGCCTTGACTACCCTGGGTTTTTTAGCACCTGGAATAGCTCTAGGCACCTGGACCAGAGTCAACTCCATGTTGACTTTCGGTCCGGGTCTTTCGCTTTGGCTCCACTCACTTGGGTGATTTTGGCCATTCGAAATAGGGCCCACCCGAACACATTTTTCAGCCTTCTCAAGCAACATTCCGCTCTAGCTTCTTGTCCCTTGGAAACGTCGTGGGTCTCCTTCTCATCCACCAGTGTACTCTTCCGCAGCGCCTCGTCCCTCAAATGCACCGAGCCCATCTACTTTCTCCTGTGCTGCCCTTCTAGCTAGCTGCATCTTTCACTTGACTTCTTGTGCTCCTAAGTTTCTACATACTTTAACATAAGGATCAAGCTACAACATGACCTAACTTGACTTGGTTGATCATATTAAAACTGTCACAGGGTACTTACACACACCTCACTTACCATATCCACTCTAAAGCTTGTTTCTTCCGCCTCGCTGCATGTCTCTTCTGAGGAGCCTCCCTCTTCATTTGTGCTCTCCTTTTGGTGACTTGCTATCAATGCAAGTCTAGCTACTTCTCTAAATTAGATTCTGATGATTTGTTCCAAGTCACCTTCAAGGTTTTGAGCTTTGTTATTCTCGGTCCTTTCTTATTGTTCTTCTTCTTCAGTCTTGGACAATCATCTTTGATGTGCTCTTCTTCATTGTAGTGATAATATCTTGTAAGTACCCCAAGGTAGTTTTGATGTGATCAACCAAGTTAGGTTAGGTCTTAGTGGTATTTAACCCTTGTGTCTAAGTGTATAGGAACTTAGGAGCACAGGAAGTCGAGCGAAAGACGTAGCTAGCGAGAAGGACGGCACGTGAGAGAGTTGATAGGATTGATGCGTCCAAGGGAAGAGATACTATGGAAGAGTACGCTAACGGATGAGAAGGAAGCGCGTGACATTTTCGAGGGACGAGAAGCCGAAGCGGAAGCTTGCTCGAGGAAAAAAGAAGTTGAACTGCCTTATGGAAGGTGCCTTCCATGGCTTGGAAGGCGCCTTCAATGAACAGTGCGAAGGTGCCTTCCATGGCTTGGAAGGCACCTTCAATAAACAGTGCGAATGTGCCTTTAGGCCATGGAAGGCACCTTCCATGAACAATGTGAAGGCGCCTTCAATGGATTGAAGGCATCTTCCCAGTGACCATTGGCGAAGATAAAACTTTATCTTCGCACGGATAAAATTGCTATGTTGGAGGCGCCTTTCACCCTATGGAAGGCGTCTTCCAACTTTGGATAGATTTTCCAAGGACTATTAAAAGACCTCTGGAGTTAGGAATAATAGAACAACTCTTGTATTCATTTTCTAGTACATTTCTGAACATTCAACGAGTGTAATAGGCTTCTCCGCCTACATGAAGGAGATCTTTTCAGTGCTTTCCTCTGTCCTGGATTAACAATCACCTACGTTGTAATCAAGTAACTTATTAGTGCCTTTAATTTATTAGTTATTTAATTTTATTTTTATAAGTGTGCTACTAATTTGAGTTGAAAGATCGAGAAGATTTTTGTTTTAATTTTTTAACGGACAATTCACCCTCTCTTGCCACCCCAACCTGTTCCAACACATCTCACTTTCCTTTTTCTTCTTTTCTTGGCTTACACTTTATTGAATTTATTAGATCTATTTTTTTTAAAAAAAAATCTTACCATAAATGTCATTTCACCATCGTCGAGGGAAGTTTCAGCATCTGATTCATCTTTCTTAGCTTTTAGAGTGATGTTGTTTGATTTTTTTAAGTCCTAAGTATCTGCACAATCAGACTCATGAAGTTCAAAGGTTGAAAATAAATTTTCAAGCGTACTTACTTTGATATCCTTAGAGATGCAGTAAGCATCTACTAAAGCTAACGACTCTGGAGTTCTCAGAAAGAAGTTAAGTGCGTACCTTAAAAAGTCACAATTTGTTACCTTTTCTCCGAGGTTACGTTGTTGAGCTGTGTGATAAGATCTTTGATCTTAGCATGGAGTTGAGCTACCTTATTTCTCTTGTTCATCCGGAGATTCATTATTTGATTTCGGAGGATGTCCCATCTCACTAATTTTGTTTCCAATTCCAAAAATTTCTTTCAGAGATCTTTTACGGAATTGTAGCTTCCGATCCGGCTGACCTCTTAGGATGGAAGGATGCTAAACAAATGGAATTCTACTTTACCATGAGCCACAAAGTCGACTTGTTCCTTTTTCATCCACATGTACTCTTCTTTGTCGACTCCTTGTCGATCTTTTGGTGCTATAAAATCATATTTTATAATTAACAAAATTTCAAAATCGGTCTTGAAGAATACCTTTATACACTTTTTCCATGTTATGAAGTCTCTCTTGAATTTCGGCGGATAAATATTAGATCCGATCATTTCTTGTGCTTCGGATGACAATTAGTCCTTCTAAAGCGAGTTTGGTTTTGATACCACTTGTTGTACCAGGTAGAAGGACAAAAGGGGGTGAATTATCCTAAAAATAAATTAGAATAATCTCGAGCTAGTTTTAGCAAGGACACAATATTAGCTAACCAAATATAACATTAAAATAACAACTTTAAAAAAAAATAAGAGACTAGGTTTTTTACTTGGTTACAACCTGGGTGATTGTTAATTCAAGACGGTTACAAAGCTCCACTAAAAATATCTCTTTTGTTGAAGGCAGAAAAGTCTCTTATACTCTTTAATAATTCAGAAAGTTGCTAGTAATATAGTATAAAAGTTGTTTATTTCCTAGCCCCAGGGTTTTTTTAGCCCTTAGAAAAAAAATTCCGAAGCTGGAAGGCGCCTTTAATAGAGTTCAAGGCGCCTTCAATCAGAGAAATTTTATTGCCGAAGATAAAACTTTATCTTTGGCTAACGGTCACTGGAAGGCGCCTTCGACAAACTGGAAGACGTCATAGAAGACGTCTCAAATGGCTTGGAAGGCGCCTTCCCTACAGTAGATCAACTCCTTAACTGATCTTCATCCTCGAGCAATCTTCCGCTCCAACTTCTCATCCCTCGGAAACATCGCGCGCTTTCTTTTCATCCACCAACGTACTCTTTCACAGCACCTCGTCCCTCGATCACACCGACCCTATCGACTATTTCTCGTGTCATCCTTCTCGCTAGCTACGTCTTTCGTTCAACTTCTTGTGCTCTTAAGTTCCTGCACACTTAGACATAAGGATCAAAATAATAGGACATAACTTAACTTGATTGATCATACCAAAACTATCACGAGGTATTTACCGATAATACTTAATTATTTTTAAATTTCGAGGCTTTGTCTTTATTCTAAAAGTTATGTTATTTTTTCAAACTAAATACTTTTTAAATGTTTCTTGGAGTCAAAATAAATTACTTTTAAATTTTAGGCTTTTTCTTTATTCAAAAAGTTATGTTCTTAATATTTTTTAAATGTTTCTAGGAGTCAAAATAAATGATGCGCATCATATTTTAATGAAGATTAGTATTGATAATTTTTTTTTTCATATTCGTAAGTAGATGATTGTGTTCATCCCAGTATGAAAGAGGTAAATCATAAGATAAAGGGTTTTTTTTTTCAAAAGTATACATCCATTAAAAATTAATTCATTCTATTGAAATAAATCGGTTAGATCTTCATCTTTCATTGTCTCTATTATGGTTCATCTCTATCAGTTCAAATCTTCTGTCCCTCTGTCCCACGCAGATAACGACAAGGTTAAACAGTGTTTCTCGTGAGAAACACGTGATGCCGCTGACGAAAGTGGCTTGTCGCTGAAAACCTCTTCTGCGAGAAATAATTTCTCGACGAAGGCCCTCTCTGTGCCCTAACCCTTTCTCCTTCCCACGGTCGATGGTCCGAAGGCCCGTCGGTGCGAAATCCCGTCGTCTTCCAACTGTCGACGGCAACAGGCAGCACCATCGAGGCGACTCCCTACCCCTTCCCACCTTCGACGCGACTCCTTCCCACCTTCGACGGGAGCAGGCAGTACCCCACCTTCGAGAGAAGGCAGCACAATCTGTTGGTTGGTCATAGAAAGATCGTATCGGTTCCACTGTACAAAGATTTGTACAAGTGTCGAACCTTTCCTAAACAACCTATTGTATTCTTTAGAAGTTAAATTAGGAATCGCAGACGAAACTTAACATCATTGATTCCAAATTTAACTTATATGTTCTTGATGGTTTAGATTTGGATCGCAAGCAGAACTTAACACTATTGATCCAAATCCACCTATGTTATTAATTTCATTAAATATTAATTTCCAAAATTGGCTTTCAGGACTGCATGGCAAGGCACATGACCTTCTTGGATATAGGAGCAACCACCACCGCCTAGACAAAGCCTTTTAAGGAAAGCTAATATTTAATTTCCTTAAATAATTTTAGGTTAACCAAAAGGAACAATCAAATCACAAATTCGAAAAATAAAGAAAACACAAACTCGAAAAATAAATTCGAAAAATTAGATCTAATGCCTCTTGTGTTTGGAATTCTTACAAAAAGAAATAACTAGCATGATGCAGAAAATAATTGCTAATTATACCTTCTCTTTGTATGCTAATGACCTCGAGATCTTCTACCGTATTCCTCACCTCGCCTTGGACATCGTGTGGGCGACGATCCTCCAAGAAGAACACCACCCAAAAGCTTTCTTCCTCTTCCTCTAAAATCCGGCCACCACCACCACCAAGGAAAAGAGAGCAAAAGGGAAAAGAAGAAGGGAGAGGGAGGGTCGACCACCTAGAGAGACTCCACCAAGAGAATAAGAATTGATAGCTCATGAGGCCTCCTCACCCCTTCTTTTATATTACTTGCCCAAGGCAAATAAGGAAAGACTTTTTACAAAAATTAAAATATTCCTCTAGTTTTTCCTTTTCTCTTTTAATTTTTCCTTTTCTTTCCTCTTGATTGAATCAATCACCAAATCATGGATTTGGTTTAATCTTATTGGCCGACCCCTTGCTTGGGCACCAAGCAAGGTGGCCGACCACCTCATCAAGAAAGAAAAAAAAATTATTTTTTTATAAAATTTTATAATCCATTATAAAATTTTATAAGCTCTCTTCTAATTTCTTAAAGTAGGAGTTAAAAAAAGGAAAGTTTTAAAAAATTAAAACTATATTTTAAAATTTAAAATTCTCTTATAAAATTTCTTTTTTTAACATGGTGATAGAAAATTTAAATTTTAAAACTTCTCTTCTTTTTTTTACCTAAACCATGAGGATGGTTAAAAAATGAAAGTTTTAAATCTTTTAAACTTTTTTTAAAACATATGCCCTAATTCAAATAAAGAAAGTTTTTAAATTTAAAATCTCTCTTTTAAAACTTGTAGTTTTCTACAAAGAGAAGATTTTAAAAATTCAAAACACCCCTCCTTGTTTGAATTATTGTGGCCGGCCCCTACATGCTTGAGCACCAAGCAAAGGGCCGACCCTTTAAGAGGAGATGTGACCGGTCATTGCTTTGTCACCAAGCAATGGACCGACCCCCTTCTTGGACACCAAGATGAGCCTTTCTTTGGATGGACTTACGGGTTTAATGAGGTTACGACAGTGACCTAAAGGAGAAATTGGTTTTGGCCTTCTGATGAGCTTGAGTATCCCGTGTTCGCCCCGAACACACAACTCAAGTTCATTGATAATAACTCATTCCACTAGAGAGTTATTATCGCACTACCGCACCAATCCCAAATTACATTATGGCTCTTTTTTATCATGAGTGTGTTAGTCTCCCTGTGTTTAAGATAACGAATGTCCACTAATTAAGTAAGTTACTGACAACTCACTTAATTAATATCTTGCTCCAAGAGTAGTACCACTCAACTTCATTGTCATATCAGACTAAATTCACCTGCAGAGTTTAACATGGCAATCCTTATGAGCTCCTCTTGGGGACATTCTCAACCTAGATAATTAGGACACAGTTTCCTTCTATAATCAACAACACACACTATAAGTAATATTATTTCCCAACTTATCGGCCTATTGATTTATCAAGCTAAATCTCACCCTTTGATAAGTTAAAGAAATAAATACTAAATATATATGTTTGTTATTATATTAGGATTAAGAGTACACACTTCCATAATAACTAAGGTCTAATTCTTTTATTAAGTCAGTATAAAAAGAATTTACCTAAAATGGTCCTACTCAATACACTTAGAGTGTACTAGTGTAATTTATTAGTCAAGATAAACTAATACCTAATTACACTATGATTATACCAATGGTTTGTTCCTTTCCATCTTAGTCGTGAGCAACTATTTATAATTTATAAAAAGCTGATAACATGATCTTCTGTGTGTGACATCATACACCATGTTATCTACTTTATAAATTAATTGAACATCTATATTCAATAAATAAATATAGACATTTGATCAATGTGATTCTTTTATTTCAAAAATAAATGTTTACAAAAGCTAGGCTTTTAGTATACACTCCAACATCGACGTCCCCTTCCGAAGTCGACAACCTCCCCTCCCGAAGGCATCCAGGACCTCCAGCTTCGTCTCCGCCTTTCCTCGACGAAGATCTTGCAAATCGCGTCCCCGCCCTATGCAATCTCCGGGCGAATTCTTCACATCGCATCTAGTGGAATCTCTGGATCGTTGGTTTTTCAGGTATGATGATTCTAGCAAATTCAAACTTTTTTCAAGTTCTTTACCCAATTTTTTGCACGTTAATGGTTGAGATCATTTTTTTTTAATTTTATTTTTGTTGTGCGGTCTTTCAAGTATGTGTTGTGTTCTTGAATCTTTAATCAGTATGTTTCTGTTTCTGTTTCTTATGTCAATTTGCACTTTCTCTTTCTGTTTCTAGTTCTTGTGCCAATTTCTTGGTTAAAAATATGATCTGTATAACCATTATCTATAACCATTTTGTCATCACATTGTAGAATTCGCATTGTGATATGTGTAAAAAATATATACATTTCTTGATTATTTTTTTTTCAGGATCAAGGTAATTATCATGGAGTTGTTGTTGGTTGAATCTACGAATTGTTGTAGGTTGAATTTTGATGCAAAAGAAGACTGTCGGGATAATGAGTTTGATGTTATTGATGAGGGTATGGACTCTACCATGTTATTGATGAGTTCTGACACATCTATCATAGAAGAATTGATGCCAAAAATCGGTATGGAATTTAAGACAGAAGATGATGCCTATGAATTTTATTTGAAATATGCTAAACAAGTTGGATTTAGCATAAGAAGGAGTAAAAGCCACAATGATAAATCGGGTAAATTAGTTGACATGATTTTTTGTTGTGTTGCACAAGGAAAAAGGGGATAAGACAAACAAGATGTTTATATTAAATCTCATCATCCTGAAACAAGGTTTGGTTGTGAGCCTAAAATGAAGATTAGTTGTCGAAAAAATGGCAACTTGAGTATCGAGCAATTTGTTAAAGGGCATAATCATTATCTTTCAAGTCCAAACAAAACTTGCCTCTACAGAAGTCATAGGAATATATCTTCTTCTACAGCAATACAGATTGAGATAGCAAGTGATGTGGGAATCCCTCCAAAAGCATCTCATGATCTTATGGTGAAACAAGTAGGTGGGAGGGAGAATTTAAGTTTTATTCCTCAAGATTACAACAATTACTTGCGATCCAAAAGAACAAGAAATATCAGAGTTGGTGATACAGGAGGTGTATTGGAATATTTACAGAAAATGCAGTTTGATGATCCTAATTTTTTTTATGCTATTCAAGTTGATAAAAATGATTTGATAACTAATATTTTTTTGTGTGATGCTAAGATGAGAGCTGATTATGACAATTTTAGAGATGTTGTTTGCTTTGACACAACCTACAAGAAGAACAATGAAGGTCGTCCAATTGCGTTGTTTGTAGGTGTTAATCATCATAAGAAATCCATAATTTTTTGTGCAGCTTTATTATATGATGAAACATCTTTGACATTCGAGTGGTTGTTTGATACATTTACCAAAGCTATATGTGAGAAAAAAATCAATAACTATTCTTACAGATCAAGATGCAGCAATGACAAAGACTTTGACTTCCAGATGGCCTGAAACATATCATCGTTTATGTATTTGGCACATTTATCAAAATGCGGCAATACATTTGAGTGGAGTTTTTTCTGAGTTCAAAGGGTTTACTAAAGATTTTGCCTCGTGTATATATGATTTTAATGAAGAAGAAGATTTTATTCAGCTTGGAACATGATGTTGACCAAGTATGCACTTGAAGACAATGATTGGTTGAGACGTGTGTTTTGCATAAAAGAAAAATGGACTTTAGTATATGGACGACATATGTTTTGTACAGATTTGACTACAACCTAAAAAAGTGAGAGCATGAATACTATTCTGAAAAGGTACGTTACTTATCAACACAAGTTTTTAGACTTTTTCAATCACTTCCAAAGACTGCTTGATGATCGTCGATATGAGGAATTAAAAGTTGATTTTAGATCAAATACAAGTGTTCCATGTCAATTGTATCAAATTGAAATTTAAAAGCATGCATGTTGTATTTATACTCCTGAGGCATACAAGTGTTTTGAACAAGAGGTACAAATCTCATGATTCTATTATACAAATTTGTGAGGATGTTGGATCACATATAAAATACAAAGTTACTTCTCTTAAAAAGAGTTACCATCATATAGTTACACTTTATTCATGGGGTCAAAAGATTGAGTGTAGCTGTAGAAAATATGATTTTGCTGGGATTTTATGTTCTCATATTTTGAAAGTATTTACAATGAAAAATATCATGAAAATCCTAAGTGAATATATATTGAAAAGGTGGACACGAAAAGCAAAAGATGAATACTTTGGAGTTATTGATTCAATTGCAAACAAAGGTAGTTTGGATCCAAAAACTTGCAACAGTATGCGATATAAAGAATTGAGTGGATTGTATGTTCAATTGGTTGCCAATGCAGCAAAGAGGGAAGACACTAACAAGGTTGTTAAAGATGGTTTGTTGAGTATGTTTTAGATGGTGGATGAGAGATTACAAGTTAATGAACCAACTGTCCAACACTCTATTGAAAGAGAGTTTGAAATTGGCGAAGGAAACTCTCTTGGAGTCAAAGGAATTAAAACAAAGAAGAAAGCGATTTCAGGTAAGAGATTGAAAAGTGACTTAGATAAGATTTCAAAGAAAAGAAAAGCGGCGAGGAAAAATAACCAAACTTTAACAATTGTTAAGGTTTCACCCCTTATTAAAGTGTTGTTAATTTGTTGTCATTTCATTTGAGAAAATATATAGAATTAAATCATTCTATGAAAATAGTTTCCATTTTCAAATCTTGATACAAAGTTCAAAAACTTTGAAATAGTTCAAGTTTTAACTCAACTTTGTATCACAAAGTTCAATGATGAATGCTATCACTAGGAAAGCTTCATCAAGGTTTTTCAAATCAATTTTAAAATGCTTTTAAAACCATTTGAATTTAGGACCATAATCTTAGGGCTAGATGTACATGACTTGTACACAAGCTTTCCCTATGATCCTTAGTTTCTTGAATTAGGCTCATCTAGATACAAGAACTATGCACCTTGATCCTAACTCATGATCCTAATATCTCACACACATCTAAAGTGTATCAAACACATCCAAGTCAAATTTGATGTGAGATATGAGTTTAGGTATCTTAGACTAAGGTCTCATGCATTCTCTAAACACCAATTTGATCTCAATATCAAATTATATGTTTGTCCTTAAATCAATTTCATTGATTATAATGCAAGAGATGATGACATGGCATATAATGATATGAAAACATGTGCCAATGTCATGATGTCATGGCATAAAGTTTGAAACTAAACTAACACATGACATATAGATAACCTAAGCATTATCATGACATTTCAAATGATAATAAAATAAATATGATGTCATGGCATGGCATATGGCAACCAATCATGGCAAGTTAGCACAAATAAAATACCTAAATTCCCTATCTAAGTATCCTTAACCACTTGGCTAACTTCAAATTTAATCCTAGATTGCCCCAAAATGCCAAAATCCTAATTTTGACACTTCTTGAACTCTAGATTAATTCATGCCACTTAAAGATCAAATTTATCCTCAAAACTTGGCATGTTTCATTTTTCCTCGAGAGTTCTCTAGATTTTCCCAAATTGTGCCAATTGAGATTAAAAATGAGATTTCCAATCTTTAGGCACATTTAACTCTTCAAAGGAGTAAATGATAATTCATTTCATTTTCAAAGGTTCACAAAACCTTGAAAATGCTCCTTGAGTGTCAATTTCCTCAAAGTTGGGTTAACTACCCTTCTTATTGGAGTTGACACTCTCTAACCCATCTATGGGGTAGAGAAGATGCTCCTAGGAACCCAATACCTATTAGAGCTCATTGGGTTCACTAAATATTCACTAGGGATAGCTTCCCTAGCAACCCTCCTAATGACCCTCTTAGGCTTTAAAGCCTTGGTCATTTGGGTCTCATCAAAATCAACTCTAGGGGTGACTCCCCTTGTGACCTTGGTAGTAGTCTTCCTAGCCCTAGGTTTTGTTCCATAATCGAATGGAACATTATGATAGGTGGGCTTGACCACTTGGGACTTAGGTTTGTGACCCAAACCTTTCTTGTCCTTGGACTTGGGTTTTTGACTCTTAAACCCTAGAGATGACTTCTCCATGTTCTCAAGAGTCTTTTCCAAAGTATCAAGTCTTGACTTCAAGACTTGATTCTCCTTCTCTAATACCTCAATCTTTAATTTATCATTATTCCTTGAGGTATTTCTAGGCATATGTCTAGATGATTTGGGATTTCTACCTAGGTTCTCCTTAACCTTAGATGAGTTAATCCTAGGGTTGGCTTTCCTAGTGTTATCCTTATCTAGGCTCACATGTTTTGCACCTAAGCACATGTATTGATTCCTAAGGTTATCATGCTTGTTATTATCGACAAGTGCAATAAAATTCCTAGCATGCATTTTATTAGAGTTGCAAAAATGAACCTTAGAGGTTACCTTAGGGTTTGCCTTAGCTCCCCCTATCGATGTGCCCGGTCTCTTGCCCTTGTGAGGTTGCCTCCCCCTCGGACAATGGCTCCTATAGTGTCCCCTTTGCTTGCATTGGAAACACACGATGTGCTCCTTGCCCTTGCGTTTCGGGACTCCGGCTTCCTTGACCTTTGGCGCAGGTGGAGTCTTTCTTACCCTCTTTGGACACTTACTCTTGTAATGTCCATGTTTCCTACACTCAAAACACATTATGTGTAATTTGCTTGAAATCACAGTGTTTGAGTTACCTAGGGTTGTGGATGGAGATGAGCTTTCTTCTACAACCCTTCCGGAGGTGGAAACTTCTTCTTCTTGCTCCGAACTTGAGCAAGAGGAACTCTCCTCCTCTTCTTCCTTGGATGTTGAGTAGCCCTCAATTCCCAATTCGCTCCCTCCATGATGTGAGCTACTTGGCTCACTAGGCTCCTCTTCATGGCTTGAAGTGGAACTCTCCTCATGGTACTTGGCCAAGTTATCCCACAACTCCTTGGCATTGTTGTATTCACCTATCTTACGCAAAATATTAGTAGGTAATGAAAATTCAATTGTTTTAGTTACCTCATTGTTGATCGTTGATTGATGGACTTGTTCCTTTGTCCACTTGTTCTTCTCTAGAGGCTCTCCTTCTTTATCCATTGGAGGAGTAAACCCTTCTTGTACACAAAACCAATTCCACATATTAGTCCTAAGAAAATACATCATCCTTACCTTCCAATATGCGAAGTTGTCGTTGTAGAAGGGTGGAATGGTGATGTCTTCTCCGAATTGATCCATCTCTAGCGCTTGTGCTCCCACGGGTGTGAATCCGATGAAGAGCGACCTTGCTCTGATACCACTTGTTAGGATCCTTTCGTACGGCTAGAGAGGGGGGGTGTGAATAGCCGACCCCAATTCGTTCGATTCTTTCTACAATGTCGAGTTAGCGCAGCGGAAATAAAACAATAGAAGTGACAAGGAAAGAAATCAAACCTCAAACTCGATGGATGTAACGAGGTTCGGAGATTAGGGCTCCTACTCCTCGGCGTGTCCGTAAGGTGGACGAGTCCGGTCAATCCGTCGGTGGATGAGTCCCCGGAGAACCGGCTAATAATATACTCCTTGTGGGTGGAGAAACCTCACCACAGAGTCTCTTGCAACAGCAAGATAAGTGTACAAGAAATACAGCAAGAAGCAAGAGCAATATGAATGTAAAACAAACACTAGCTTGCCTTCGACGGTTTCCGTTGACGAAGCATCAACTTCACGGAAGAGCAGCAGCGGTGACCAAACGGGAAGCTCACACGAAGCTTCACAAGTAAAGAGCTCAGCAAAGCTCTGGTCGCAAGAGTGAAGAAGAAGAAGAAGTAGCAGAATCCTGTAGAAGCCCTCGCCCTTTATACTGCGAAGAAGAAACAATGAAGAAACTAGCCGCTGCATCGCAACGGTTAGAACACCGATCGGTCCGCACGATCGCCCAGCGCGAAGCTTTTTGTCACCGATCGGTCCCGCATCGATCAGGTGTCGCGATCGAAGCCCGATCGGCCTGCGGACCGATCAGGAACCACCGATCGGTCCATAGACCGATCGGGCTTCTCTTCTCTGCTAGTTTGGCCCGCCGACCGATCAGTGAGTGGATCGGTCCGCAGACCGATCCACGGTTTTCTTCTCGCAGGTTGCGTTGCCTCTGATCGGTCTCCGCATCGATCGATTGCAACCGCGAGCCATCGATTACGATCGGTCACCGCACCGATCGTGGCAAACGCAGATCACCGGATCGGCCACCGCCGATCCAACTCCTGGCTTAGAGTGCCCTCTCTAACCTAGTTCGAGAACGAGCCACCGAGCCCTCTCCGACTCCATATGCCAAGCTTCACTCACTGGACTTCTCAACACCGGATGTCCGATCACCCTTGATCCATCTGGATTTTCCCTTGCCCGACTTCACTCACCAGGACTTTCACCTAGCTTCACTCACTAGGGTTTTCACCTGGCTTCACTCACCAGGATTTCCACAACTGCCTGGCTTCACTCACCAGGACTTTCACCTTCACCTAGCTTCACTCACTAGGATTTTCACCGTGCCCACTCCGATTTCACACCGCCTAACATCCCAGTTAGGACTTTCTCATTCACCTAGCTTCACTCACTAGGATTTTCACCTGGCTACTCACCAGGATTTCCCCGAATGCCTGGCTTCACTCACCAGGACTTTCACCTTCACCTAGCTTCACTCACTAGGATTTTTCCCCGTGCCAAACTCCCTGTTTGGACTTTCCCCGTGCCAAGTCTTCATACTTGGACTTTTCGCGTGCCAAGCTCCCTGCTTGGACTTTTCCGTGCCAAGTCCCCATACTTGGACTTTTCCAGTGCCAAGTCTCCATACTTGGACTTTTCCCGAATCAGGTCAACCAGGTCAACCTTGACCTACGGTTGCACCAATAATCTCCCAAACATCTATTCTTGTCCCATATCAAGAATAGAACTCTCTCACGAGTGTCAAACATCAACATGCAACTCAACTAGGTCAACCTTGACCTAAGGTTGCATCAACAATCTTCCCAAGTCAAACATCAAAATACAACTCGAGTCAAGTCAACTCGAGTCGGGTCAACCAGGTCAACCTTGACCTAAGGTTGCACCAACAATCTCCCCCTTTTTGATGTTTGACAAAATCATAATCAAGTTAGGTTAACCCGATAACCTAACTTAGGTTTTCCAACCATCTTCCAATGTCCAATGTTCTTTCCTTGAACATTCTCTGGACATTCTCCCCTTAGGTTAACCCGATAACCTAACTTGGGTTCTCCAATAATTCTCCCCCTTTTTGACACACATCAAAAAGTATTCCAATGTTCTTCCTCGAACATTCCTTGACAAACTTCCCCTAGCTTAGGTTAAACCGATAACCTAACTTAGGTTCTCTAATAATCCTCCAATGAACACTCTCCCCTTTTTGACACACATCAAAAAGAAAAGGGAGGGTATCAAGGTCAAGAGTTTCTTCCTAATGAAAGTCTCATACCTTTCATTGAAACTCTTATTTTCCCCTTGATACTAAGCTCAACAATCCACTTAGTGATAATCCCATATCACTAATCCTCAAGGAGTAAAAACTCCCCCTAAAAGTCAACTCCCCTTGACTAATAGTTAAAACTCCCCCTAAAGGCCAACTCCCCCCTGACCATTGCACCAACAATGTCTTGGAGAGTTTCAAACCTTTAGAAATCTAAAAACCAACTTTCAGCCGAAATTTCAGACATGCAGTCGAATTTCAGCACATTGGCACGCTATCAGACCTCACTGGATCGGTCACCAGACCGATCCACAGCACTCTGGATCGGTCCAGTGACCGATCCAGCCCTCCCTGGATCGGTCCAGCGACCGATCCAGACACTGATCACAGGGATTTCTGATTTTTCCTCTCCCGAAATTCAGAAACCCCTAATAAATTCCAGAAAATTCGAAAAATTGTGAAATTTTGAGGATACATTCCTCATATCATACACTATCATGGAAAAATAATTTTCTATGAAAATAGTTTCCATTTTCAAATCTTGATACAAAGTTAAAAAAACTTTGAAATAGTTCAAGTTTTAACTCAACTTTGTATCACAAAGTTCAATGATGAATGCTATCACTAGGAAAGCTTCATCAAGGTTTTTCAAATCAATTTTAAAATGCTTTTAAAACCATTTGAATTTAGGACCATAATCTTAGGGCTAGATGTACATGACTTGTACACAAGCTTTCCCTATGATCCTTAGTTTCTTGAATTAGGCTCATCTAGATACAAGAACTATGCACCTTGATCCTAACTCATGATCCTAATATCTCACACACATCTAAAGTGTATCAAACACATCCAAGTCAAATTTGATGTGAGATATGAGTTTAGGTATCTTAGACTAAGGTCTCATGCATTCTCTAAACACCAATTTGATCTCAATATCAAATTATATGTTTGTCCTTAAATCAATTTCATTGATTATAATGCAAGAGATGATGACATGGCATATAATGATATGAAAACATGTGCCAATGTCATGATGTCATGGCATAAAGTTTGAAACTAAACTAACACATGACATATAGATAACCTAAGCATTATCATGACATTTCAAATGATAATAAAATAAATATGATGTCATGGCATGGCATATGGCAACCAATCATGGCAAGTTAGCACAAATAAAATACCTAAATTCCCTATCTAAGTATCCTTAACCACTTGGCTAACTTCAAATTTAATCCTAGATTGCCCCAAAATGCCAAAATCCTAATTTTGACACTTCTTGAACTCTAGATTAATTCATGCCACTTAAAGATCAAATTTATCCTCAAAACTTGGCATGTTTCATTTTTCCTCGAGAGTTCTCTAGATTTTCCCAAATTGTGCCAATTGAGATTAAAAATGAGATTTCCAATCTTTAGGCACATTTAACTCTTCAAAGGAGTAAATGATAATTCATTTCATTTTCAAAGGTTCACAAAACCTTGAAAATGCTCCTTGAGTGTCAATTTCCTCAAAGTTGGGTTAACTACCCTTCTTATTGGAGTTGACACTCTCTAACCCATCTATGGGGTAGAGAAGATGCTCCTAGGAACCCAATACCTATTAGAGCTCATTGGGTTCACTAAATATTCACTAGGGATGACTTCCCTAGCAACCCTCCTAATGACCCTCTTAGGCTTTAAAGCCTTGGTCATTTGGGTCTCATCAAGATCAACTCTAGGGGTGACTCCCCTTGTGACCTTGGTGGTGGTCTTCCTAGCCCTAGGTTTTGTTCCATAATCGAATGGAACATTATGATAGGTGGGCTTGACCACTTGGGACTTAGGTTTGTGACCCAAACCTTTCTTGTCCTTGGACTTGGGTTTTTGACTCTTAAACCCTAGAGATGACTTCTCCATGTTCTCAAGAGTCTTTTCCAAAGTATCAAGTCTTGACTTCAAGACTTGATTCTCCTTCTCTAATACCTCAATCTTTAATTTATCATTATTCCTTGAGGTATTTCTAGGCATATGTCTAGATGATTTGGGATTTCTACCTAGGTTCTCCTTAACCTTAGATGAGTTAATCCTAGGGTTGGCTTTCCTAGTGTTATCCTTATCTAGGCTCACATGTTTTGCACCTAAGCACATGTATTGATTCCTAAGGTTATCATGCTTGTTATTATCGACAAGTGCAATAAAATTCCTAGCATGCATTTTATTAGAGTTGCAAAAATGAACCTTAGAGGTTACCTTAGGGTTTGCCTTAGCTCCCCCTATCGATGTGCCCGGTCTCTTGCCCTTGTGAGGTTGCCTCCCCCTCGGACAATGGCTCCTATAGTGTCCCCTTTGCTTGCATTGGAAACACACGATGTGCTCCTTGCCCTTGCGTTTCGGGACTCCGGCTTCCTTGACCTTTGGCGCAGGTGGAGTCTTTCTTACCCTCTTTGGACACTTACTCTTGTAATGTCCATGTTTCCTACACTCAAAACACATTATGTGTAATTTGCTTGAAATCACAGTGTTTGAGTTACCTAGGGTTGTGGATGGAGATGAGCTTTCTTCTTCAACCCTTCCGGAGGTGGAAACTTCTTCTTCTTGCTCCGAACTTGAGCAAGAGGAACTCTCCTCCTCTTCTTCCTTGGATGTTGAGTAGCCCTCAATTCCCAATTCGCTCCCTCCATGATGTGAGCTACTTGGCTCACTAGGCTCCTCTTCATGGCTTGAAGTGGAACTCTCCTCATGGTACTTGGCCAAGTTATCCCACAACTCCTTGGCATTGTTGTATTCACCTATCTTACGCAAAATATTAGTAGGTAATGAAAATTCAATTGTTTTAGTTACCTCATTGTTGATCGTTGATTGATGGACTTGTTCCTTTGTCCACTTGTTCTTCTCTAGAGGCTCTCCTTCTTTATCCATTGGAGGAGTAAACCCTTCTTGTACACAAAACCAATTCCACATATTAGTCCTAAGAAAATACATCATCCTTACCTTCCAATATGCGAAGTTGTCGTTGTAGAAGGGTGGAATGGTGATGTCTTCTCCGAATTGATCCATCTCTAGCGCTTGTGCTCCCACGGGTGTGAATCCGATGAAGAGCGACCTTGCTCTGATACCACTTGTTTGGATCCTTTCGTACGGCTAGAGAGGGGGGTGTGAATAGCCGACCCCAATTCGTTCGATTCTTTCTACAATGTCGAGTTAGCGCAGCGGAAATAAAACAATAGAAGTGACAAGGAAAGAAATCAAACCTCAAACTCGATGGATGTAACGAGGTTCGGAGATTAGGGCTCCTACTCCTCGGCGTGTCCGTAAGGTGGACGAGTCCGGTCAATCCGTCGGTGGATGAGTCCCCGGAGAACCGGCTAATAATATACTCCTTGTGGGTGGAGAAACCTCACCACAGAGTCTCTTGCAACAGCAAGATAAGTGTACAAGAAATACAGCAAGAAGCAAGAGCAATATGAATGTAAAAACAAACACTAGCTTGCCTTCGACTGGTTTCCGTTGACGAAGCATCAACTTCACGGAAGAGCAGCAGCAGCTGACCAGCCGGGGAAGCTCACACGAAGCTTCAGGCAGGAGAGAACTTCCAGAAGGAAGAAGAAGAAGCAGAAGTCCTGTAGAAGCCCTCAGCCCCTTTATACCTGCGAAGAAGAAACAGCGAAGAAACTAGCCGTTGCATCGCAACGGCTAGAACACTGATCGGTCTGCAGACCGATCAGCCTAGGCGCGTGAAGCTTCTGTTTGTCACCTGATCGGTCCCCAGACCGATCAGGTGTCGCGATCGAAGCCCTGATCGGTCTGTGGACCGATCAGGGAACCACCTGATCGGTCCATAGACCGATCAGGCTTCGGCTCCTCTCGCCACTGATCTCTTCCTGATCGGTCTGCCGACCGATCAGGACATGGGTGGATCGGTCAGCAGACCGATCCACGGTTTTCTTCTCGCAAGGTTGCGTTGCCTCCTGATCGGTCTCCAGACCGATCAGATTGCAATCAGTGAGCCACTGATCTAATTCTGATCGGTCACCAGACCGATCAGGGCAAACGCAGTATCACTGGATCGGTCACCAGACCGATCCAACTCCTCGGTTTAGAGTGCCCTCTCTAACCTAGTTCGGAGAACGAGCTACCGAGCCCTCTCCGACTCCATATGCCAAGCTTCACTCACTTGGACTTCTCAACACCAGATGTCCGATCACCCTTGATCCATCTGGATTTTCCCTTGCCCGACTTCACTCACCAGGACTTTCACCTAGCTTCACTCACTAGGGTTTTCACCTGGCTTCACTCACCAGGATTTCCACAACTGCCTGGCTTCACTCACCAGGACTTTCACCTTTCACCTAGCTTCACTCACTAGGATTTTCACCTGGCTTCACTCACCAGGATTTCCACACTGCCTAACATCCCAGTTAGGACTTTCTCATTCACCTAGCTTCACTCACTAGGATTTTCACCTGGCTTCACTCACCAGGATTTCCCCGAATGCCTGGCTTCACTCACCAGGACTTTCACCTTCACCTAGCTTCACTCACTAGGATTTTTCCCCGTGCCAAACTCCCTGTTTGGACTTTCCCCGTGCCAAGTCTTCATACTTGGACTTTTCGCGTGCCAAGCTCCCTGCTTGGACTTTTCCGTGCCAAGTCCCCATACTTGGACTTTTCCAGTGCCAAGTCTCCATACTTGGACTTTTCCCGAATCAGGTCAACCAGGTCAACCTTGACCTACGGTTGCACCAATAATCTCCCAAACATCTATTCTTGTCCCATATCAAGAATAGAACTCTCTCACGAGTGTCAAACATCAACATGCAACTCAACTAGGTCAACCTTGACCTAAGGTTGCATCAACAATCTTCCCAAGTCAAACATCAAAATACAACTCGAGTCAAGTCAACTCGAGTCGGGTCAACCAGGTCAACCTTGACCTAAGGTTGCACCAACAGGAGGTTCTTAAACAGTGGATGAAACTGTTGCTTGCAGTACTCATTGAAAAGCAGAGTTAAGATCAAAAGTGGAATCATGAATCCCGAGGCAACAGTTGATTCATAGAAGCTAGCGAAGAGCAGCACCTTATCTAAACTTGCTCCCTAGCAATCACAGCTTGCCATCGTTAGATTGAGTGGCAACATATTGCCCATTGCAGAAGTTTGTTTACAAATGAGAACGAGTACCGATTTAGACACAAATCTAACAGAACCAGACCTTTAAATCTTACATTGAATTATATTGTCAATTGTTCCAGCAAGTAATGAAAGAAGTTGTAGTAGCATAAGCAGTAACATTAACAAGCCTCACAAAGCAAACGATTCAAAGTGGGAAGTAATCTCGGCAATGCATGCTAAAGATGGCTTAGACATGGATAAGCAAAGATAATATCATAACATCATTTGTTCACATACGAAGCTAACTGAAGAATACATAACTAATATCCATCCATAAACAAAAAAAACACATGTCAACATCATCCATAATTATATTTCTTTATCACATTACTACTAAACCATACCAACTAACAAACAAAACAAATATAAAACCAAAAGAAATAAGTCCACTATCACTAATATCCAGACGATAAGCGGTACATTCCAATTTCTCATATTGTGTTCATGATAAGCAATGTATTCACTTCCTACCCTCGACTCCAGTCTTGGCAACGTCCTTGAATGTATATCACTAGTGTTTTCATTTAATCTAGCATCAGACCTCACCCACTTTAACCATCTATGTTGCTTAATGATAATCATGATTTTAAGGCATTATTTTGATTCATATATGCATGGTTTGATGTTGATTTCATAGTTTAAATCATGGTTATATCACATTTTGTGCATAGTGTATTTTTAGACTTAATTGCAAATTATATTATTTTTGGTGTTATTTAATGCTAATATTTAATTCTTATTTTGCAGGCATCAAAGGATCTTAGATTTGGATCTATTTGGACCGAAATTGGGCTCGAATCGGGGTCCAAACAAGAAGATCAAGCTTTGAAGCATTATGGACCGTTCATCAAGAATAGGACAGATCTGAACCATCCGTTGAAGATCTGGCCGATCCAACCTAATGGGGAGCAGATCTAAGCCATTGATGAAGATCCAGAAGTTTTGATCCAGATCTGAGTTCATCCAGCCATTGATCCAGCCGGATTAATCTGGACCGTTCAATGATGACTGTGCAGATCTGGGCCATCCAGTGATGATCTGATCGATCCGACCTATGGGAGAGTAGATCCAGACCCTAGATCAGCATCAGTACCTTCAGATCGGATTTTGGGCAAACTTTCACCGTTGATTTAGCTCCAAATCAATCCCAGCCGTCCGTTCAGATCCAGATCTGATTCAAAACAGAAGCTACAGTACCCAGCTTCCTTCATCGATCTCTTCCTCTGCGCAGCTTCGTCCCGGCGGCATTTCTTCGGATTTCGACCTCTTTCCTTCTCCGATCAATTCTTTCAAGCTTCAACCTCATTGTAGAACTTCATTGCAGCTCATCCCGATCTTCTGGAGCCATCGAAGGGTGTTCCCTCCGGTGGAATTTGACTCTTGGATCTTCTCTGTTTCAGCGCGATTTGGAGGTGTTCCTCCAAATCGGCGACTCCGATTCACATCAGCGACTATCAACGGTGGTCCTCCGGTGTTCCTGAGCTCCATCCGACAGCATACCATCATCTGCAACTTCATCCCAGATCCAGAGCTCAGATTTGCATATTTTCAGACCATTCTTGGGTTTAGGGTTGTTCTTAGCTCGTCGGGGGTGGTCCGTCGGTGTAGCTGATGTTGGTGCAACATCCCTCAGGTCAAGGTTGACCTGGTTAACCAAGCTGAGTCTTGGTTTGGGTTTAGATGTTTGACAATAAGATATTGATCGAAGAAGAGTCAAGTAGGTCAAGGTTGACCGGATACTTGACTGGGAAGTCCTAACTGGCATGTTAGGCAGATGGAAAACCCTAGTGAGTGAAGCTAGGTGAAAATCCTGGTGAGTGAAGCCAGGTGAAAGTCCTAGTGAGTGAAGCTAGGCAGATGGAAAATCCTGGTGAGTGAAGCCAGGTGAAAGTCCTAGTGAGTGAAGCTAGGCAGATGGAAAACCCTAGTGAGTGAAGCTAGGGGAAAGTCCTGGTGAGTGAAGCCAGGTGAAAGTCCTAGTGAGTGAAGCTAGGCAGATGGAAAACCCTAGTGAGTGAAGCTAGGCAAGGAAGGAAATCCAGATGGATCAAGAATGATCGGACATCTGGTGTTGGGAAGTCCAAGTAGGTCAAAGGATTGACTGGATACTTGGCAAGGAAGGAAGTCCAGATGGGTCAAGGTTGACCAGACATCTGGTGGAAGTCCAAGTAGGTCAAAGGATTGACTGGATACTTGGCAAGGAAGGAAGTCCAGATGGGTCAAGGTTGACCAGACATCTGGTGGAAGTCCAAGTAGGTCAATGGAGTGACCGGATACTTGGCACGACGAGTAAAAGTCCAAGTGGGTCAAAGGGATTGACCGGACACTTGGTGGGGAGTCCTGGCAGGTCAAGGGAGTAACCAGATGCGAGGCATGATGTACCAACAGTCAAGGTTGACCGGATGTTGGTTAGGAGGTTTGGGACTTGGTTTTGGGCAAAATAGCGTCGGATCGATCCGTGGATCGATCAGCCGTGGATCGATCGATGGATCGATCCGCATTCAATCAGAAGCTCGGATCGATCCGTGGATCGATCCAGGTCCTGATCGATCGGCCGATCGATCGGGACGATGTCGCTTGATAAGCGCCGGATCGATCCGTGGATCGATCCAGCGTGTTTCTGAGCACCGAGGCGCTCTGGATCGATCCGTGGATCGATCCAGCCTCCGATCGATTCGGAACATTCGAATCGATCGGGATCCGACCGTTGGCGTTGTAAAGTCTTCGGCATGGTCTTCGTGATCTCTTCACGAGCTCTTCTCGATTCATTTCAGCTCCTCCACAGCTCTCTACAAGCACGTGATCGCCAGTTCTTGAAGGTTCTTGGAGGCTTTCCAAGTCAAGAGGCGGATCTATTGCAAGAGGAAGAAGTTAGGGTTAGGGTTTTTACTGCACATCTTGTAAGCTTTTGCTTAACTTGTATTTCCCTTTCTTCTTCTTGTATTGAGAGTGTTGTAGGGCTTCTCCGCCTTTGGTAGTTACCATAAAGGAGTGTTATTCATAGTGGAGGGTGTGTGCGTTGGTGTGGATCCTTGGATTAGTCACCTCTTGTGAGGTGGATACCAAGTAAAATCCTAGTGTTAGCGTGCTTGTGTTTGTTTCTGTATTTTCCGCTGCACATCCAAGAAGAAACAAGCAACGCCCAGCAACGAAGCGCACCGAGCGAACGCGACGAGCTATTCACCCCCCCCTCTAGCTACTTTTGGTCCTAACAAGTGGTATCAGAGCAAGGCCGCTCTTCACCGGAATCATCGCCGGAAGGGTCAAGCATATCAAGAAAAGCTAGAGGGTGAAGAAGTTGGAGCAAATTCTTCAAGTTCAAGATTTTATCAAGCTCAACTTCAAGATGTAATTCCAAGATGGACTTGGATTTGACACAAGGGTGGCTCCACCATACACTTCTACAAGTTTTGATTCTTGGAGATCAAGAATCGAAAACTTTCTTATGATGGAGATAGAGCAATGGTTTGCTCTAATGGAAGGCTTCAAAGCTCCAACGAACTCCAAGGGCAAGCTTCTAAAGAAAAGCAGATGGAGCTCGGAGAAAATTCAAAGGGGCGAGGCAAATGACAAAGTGACCAAGCTTTTGGTCAACTTATTGCCTAGCCACATCTTGGCTCAAGTTGGAGAATTCGAAGATGCCAAGGAACTTTGGAGCAAATTGGCCAAGCTTCATGAAGAGATCCCCTCCACTGTACGAGATCAAGAAGAATCCGAGAGGGAGACTCGTGGAGCAAGACCAAGAGGAGGATTTCGAGGTTGAGAGATGCTCAACCTCCCAAGAAGAGGAAATCCAAGAAGCTTCATCCTCAAGGGAATGCAACGAAGGGAACAAGGAGGGAGCATACTCCTTGTTTCATATTCAAGATGATGAAGCCTCCACCTCTAGGATTGAGGGGGAGCAATCCTTGGTGACACCGGATCAAGAAGAAGGAGAAGCTTCTACATCCGGGTCAAGAGAAGAAGAGGAGGAAGAAGCTTATACCTCCACAAGTCAAGAAAAATCAAATGGAGGAGAATCAAGGTCCGATCAAGAGGAAGCTTCTACCTCCGGATCCAAAGAAAAAGATGCCACCCCTACAAGCAAAGGTATAAATATTTCAATTAATAATAAAAATCATATTATATGCTTTGAATGTAGGGAACATGGGCACTACAAGAGCAAGTGCCCTAAATTAGCCAAGAAGAAGGGCCAAGTGGCACAAAAGGGCAAGGTGAAGCCAAAGGAGACCATCCCCAACACAAAGAAGAGCAAGGAGCATATTATATGCTTCTCTTGCAATCAAAAGGGGCATTACCGGAGTCAATGCCTCAAGGGGAAGAAGATGGTCAAGGCTCAAGGAGGCATTAGTCAAGGGGGAGCCTCCAAGGTAAAGAAGAAGGTAACATTTATTGAGCCTACTCCTTTAAATTATGGTAAAAAGCATGATAGTTCTAATTTTTATCATTTTAATGCGATTTACCATAAGAATAGGAAGCATGAGGGCTTTAAGGAAAAGCATGTGGCCCTACATGCCAAAACTACTACACCTAAGGCTAGGAATGTAGGTAAAAGTCTAGGCAAGAACTCTAAGGATTGTAGATACAAGCCTAGAAACAAAAATGCTCATGGACTTAATGAAAAACCAAATTCTAAGGATTTAATGATAGAAAATCAAGTCTTGAGATCAAGACTTGATAAAATGGAAAAGACCCTAAAAAGGATGGAAAATATCCTAAAAGGGCAAAATGAGCAAAACCTAGGGCTAGGAAAGTCAAAGCCATCAAATAGCCATAGAGGTTTGGGATACAAACCAAAGGCTAAGAAGGATGTGCCTAGTTATCATAGGGTTCCATATAGTTATGGAACAAACCCTAGGTTTAGTGGTCAAGTCAAGAATACTAGGGAAGTCATCCCTAAGAGTATTTTTGCAACCAAAGTGACTAAGACTTCTAAGAAGTCTAAGAAAGTCACTAACAAGGTCACAAGGAGGCTATCCCTAGGGTTGACCTAGAAAATGTGACCAAGGCTTCTAAGAAGCCCAACAAGGTCACTAGGAAGTTATCCCTAGTGAGTACCTAGAGCATCCAAGGAGCACCAATAGGTGTTGGGTTCCTAGGAGCATCTTCTACCCATAGATGGGTTAGAGTGTCAACTCCAATTAGAAGGGTAGTTAACCCAACTTTGAGGAAATTGACACTCAGGAGCATTTTCAAGGTTTTGTTAACCTTTGAAAATGAAATGGAACTATTATTTACTCCTTGAAAGAGTAAAATGTGCCTAGTGGTGAAAATTTGATTTTAATCTTAAAAGGCACATATTGGGAAATTCATAAGAGCTACCAAGTTGGGATTTTGGTATGTTCTTAGGAAATTTAAGGCAATCCGGGCCTTAACTTTGAAGTGCTACTCTTGTGGAAAAATGAAATATGCCAACATTTGAGGATATGCTTAATTTCGACTGGCATAAATTAATCAAGGGAATTAGAAATGCCAATTTAGGCTTTGACATTTTCTTGAAGCACTTTAGGGCAATCTAGGTTTAAGTTGTAAGTTTAGCTAAGGTTTTAAGGATACTTAGATAGTTAATCTAGGTATATTTTATTTATGCTAAATCTTGCCATGATTGTTTGCCCATCATATGTCATGACATCATGTCTATTTTTGCTCATGTTTTATTATGAAAATCCCAAAATACCATGTCATGTCATTCATACATCATGTAATTATAGGATATTTTCTTTTGAAAATTATTTCTTTTTGATGTATGTCATAACATTATCATGCATTAAGTTTAATTCCTTGTAATTAAGGACAAAAGGCATTTAACAACACTTATTAACAAGTGACATCCTAGGTGGGTGTCTAATATCTCCAAAATGCCTAGATAGATATGCATGATCCCTAGATTATGGCAAAACCAAAATCTACATCTCACAAAGACCTATAAGATGACTTGTATGTGTTTTAGTGCACATTAGATACAAGTGAGATGTTAGGATGATGAACAAAACTCAAGATGCTGATTTAGTGCATTCTTTTGAGTTGTAAGTTCATCAAAACACATAGATATGTGTTTTCCCATCATTGGGAAAGCTAATGTACAAGTCATGTGCATTAAGCCCAAGGAATATGGTGGGATATTGGTTTGAAAAAGTTTTCAAAATGATTTTGGAAAACCTTGGTGAAGGCTATCTTTTGATAGTAATCACCATTGAATAGTTAGACACAAACTTAAAGAAAACACTAAAGTTTTTGCAAGTTTTCAAGTTTGTGTCAATCTTTGAAAATATGATGTATTTTCATAGAAAACTATTTTTCTTGATAATATATGCCCTAAACAATGTCTACACGAAATTTCATAATTTTGGATTTTTGTAGAATTTTCTAGGGTTTCTTGAATGAAATGGAATTTCAGCAACTATCGAGTTCGATCGATCCATGGATCGATTGAGTGCCTGAATCGATCCATGGATCGATTCGGCCAATCAAACCGAGAGCTTCTGGATCGATCACCGATCGATTCAGTAGTCTGAATCGATCGGTGGATCGATTCGGAAGGTTCAATCGATTGGAACCCAACTCCAATCGATCCAAGTTGCTGATTTTGGTGGAAAGCCTGATTTCAGCACTTTGAACCTATTTTAGTCTAGGTACTCATTCCAAACCCTTAAAATACATTTGTATACATAAAAGGGTGTTTTCGTGTTGAAAACAAGGATGGAATGGTAAAGGAAGGCTAAGTGAAGTTTAGGTTGAGGTTTGTTTCAAATTTTGAACATTGAACCTCAAAACTTCTAAATCTGGGTTTCCTAAAGGTTTAGGATTCCAAGTCATTGTTGGTGCAATGACGAAGTTTCCACCATGTCTTTAGGGGAGGGACTCTTTAAAGACATGAAAATTATTTTCACTAAACCTTGGAAGGTGGTTAACCTTCATGTGAACTTGCTCAAGGTTGAGCATTTAAACTTGAAATGGGGATAAATGGGGAGTGGATATCCTCATCATTTCAAGTGGCAACTCAAGTGGTTGAAAATGCTCAAGGTTGGGTATTTGTCAACATTGAGGGAGAAGTTAAGGATAATGAAGGGTATGGGACCTTCGATATTAAGTTGATCACAATGAGTGAAATTGTGATCACGATGAGCAACTCTTCAGGGGGAGAGTCTTCAACAAATGGAGTTGTTGAAGTGTGCCCAAAATTGGAGCATAGGTTGATGTGTGTCCAAAGACGGGTTGATGTGTTTTATTAGTAGGAGGTTGATGTGTGCCAATAGGGGGAGAATGAAAGGAAGTAAGTTAGGTTTTCATTACCTAGAGGGAGTTTGCCCTCTTAGGGGGAGAATGAAAAGCTTAATTTATGGGTTCATTACCTAGTGGCATGAAGAAGGAGGCTATAGGATTAGCCTAACTTACATGTGGGATTGTAAGTGTTATTGTGGTATTGTCAAACATCAAAAGGGGAGATTGTTGGTGCAGTCCCCTCGGTCAAGGTTGACTGGTTAACCAAGCCGAGTCTTGGTTTGGGTTTAGATGTTTGATAATAAGATATTGATCGAAGAAGAGTCAAGTAGGTCAAGGTTGACGGATACTTGATTGGAAGTCAGTGATGCTAGGCGGATGGAAAACCCTAGTGAGTGAAGCTGGGTGAAAATCCTGTAAGTGAAGCCGGTGAAAGTCCTAGTGAGTGAAGCTAGGCGGATGGAAAATCCTGGTGAGTGAAGCCGGTGAAAGTCCTAGTGAGTGAAGCTATGGAAAACCCTAGTGAGTGAAGCTGGTGAAAGTCCCGTGAGTGAAGCCGGGCAGTTGAAAATCAGGCGGATGGAAAACCCTAGTGAGTGAAGCTAGGCAAGGAAGGAAATCCAGATGGATCAAGGATGATCGGACATCTGGTGTTGGGAAGTCCAAGTAGGTCAAAGGATTGACTGGATACTTGGCAAGGAAGGAAGTCCAGATGGGTCAAGGTTGACCAGACATCTGGTGGAAGTCCAAGTAGGTCAATGGAGTGACCGGATACTTGGCACGACGAGTAAAAGTCCAAGTGGGTCAAAGGGATTGACCGGACACTTGGTGGAAGTCCAAGTAGGTCAATGGAGTGACCGGATACTTGGCACGACGAGTAAAAGTCCAAGTGGGTCAAAGGGATTGACCGGACACTTGGTGGGGAGTCCTAGCAGGTCAAGGGAGTGACCAGATGCGAGGCATGATGTACCAACAGGTCAAGGTTGACCGGATGTTGGTTAGGGAGGTTTGGGACTTGGTTTTGGGCAAAAACCAAGTGCTGGATCGATCCGTGGATCGATCCAGGCTGTGGATCGATCAGTGGATCGATCCAGATTCTTCCCAGCGAACAGAAAGCTTCTGGATCGATCCAGAGGTCCCGATCGATCAGCCGATCGATCGGGACGATGCTGCTTCGCGTGATAAGCGCTGGATCGATCCGTGGATCGATCCAGCGCTTAGTATAGGCGCCGGATCGATCCGTGGATCGATCCAGCCTCCCGATCGATTCCATTCGAATCGATCGGGATCCGACCGTTGCGTCGGGTTTAAAGCCGCAGGCGAGCGTGGTCTTCGGGATCTCTTCACGAGCTCTTCTCAGATTCATTCCAGCTCCTCCACAGCTCTCTACAAGCACGTGATCGCCAGTTCTTGAAGGTTCTTGGAGGCTTTCCAAGTCAAGAGGCGGATCTATTGCAAGAGGAAGAAGTTAGGGTTAGGGTTTTTACTGCACATCTTGTAAGCTTTTGCTTAACTTGTATTTCCCTTTCTTCTTCTTGTATTGAGAGTGTTGTAGGGCTTCTCCGCCTTTGGTAGTTACCATAAAGGAGTGTTATTCATAGTGGAGGGTATGTGCGTTGGTGTGGATCCTTGGATTAGTCACCTCTTGTGAGGTGGATACCAAGTAAAATCCTAGTGTTAGCGTGCTTGTGTTTGTTTCTGTATTTTCCGCTGCAACGCCCAGCAACGAAGCGCACCGAGCGAACGCGACGAGCTATTCACCCCCCCCCTCTAGCTACTTTTGGTCCTAACAGCTGAGCCTTCCTTGAGCTGAGACACAGATGAGATTCTCCACTGAGGTCCGAAATTGGGTGGTTTCGATTTCGGCCTCTTGTGTGACGGCTTGAGTGTGAAGTTTGGTGAGATTGATTGTGAGATTGGATTGGTTAGGGTTTAGTTCACTTTTATTATTGTTTTGTAACTTAGAACAGATTACTTTTATGTTTTGTTATATTTTTATGCAAGTAGTTAGCATTTCTTTCTTTGTTGAAGCTTAGTTTAATTTTAATTTGTTGCTTGGTTAAGTGTTTAGAGTTTAAATTCAAGCTAGGGTTTTAATTGGTGTTGTAGATCAGATTTATTTGCATCTTGTATTTCATTCCTTAGTTTAAGAGTGTGTCAATGATTTAATCTCAATGTAGGAGTGACAATGCGTTAAGGTTTGATTTTGGCACATAGGTAGGTTTTAGTTATGCTTTAGATTAATTTCTTTACTGCTGTGTTTTCCTTTGTTAGATTTAGATTTAAAGCTTTTAAACCCCCAACTCCATTTTTTATATCGAAAACTCCAAAAATAGGAATAAAAAGACAATCATAGATTACATCATACTGTTGATTCCTCGGATCGATCCTGGGCTAGTTACTACGACATTATTGTTTAATTAAGGGGTTCAGTGGAAAATACATTTGTACAATTTGATTAGCGGATATGACAGATTCTACGCTTATCAAATTTTGGCGCCGTTGCCGGGGAATGAAAAATATTCAATGTTTAGTAATTTTAGGATTGTTTTGATTGCTTTCATGATTATATATCCATGTGTTGATTTTATTTGTTCCTGAGTCTTCTGATTTTATTTGCTAGTGTTTCAGTGTAAGAACAGGAAATTCATGTGACCATGGATCAATATCATCAGTATTTTGGAGATGGGATGAAGAATTATTTTTATCAGCCTCAGATTCAGTCCTATCAGTCCTACCTACCTATGGAGCAGCGGAATAGGTATGAGGATGCACAAGAACAAATTGAAGAATCAATGTGGAAATGCAATGATATTATGCAACAAATGAGAGAGCATCAAGAGCAACAATTTGCAAGGATACAGAATATACAGAGTCAGTTAGATCAGATAGCATCATCTATTAATCAGTTACAAGCACAAAGAGCCAGTGAAGAGGTGGATTGTGGAGATCTTGTCAGGCTTGACACTACTTCTATTTCTTTACAAGAATTTTCTAATATTATTTGTGATGCTGATGTAATTGTTCAAATTGTTGATTCTACTAATGTTGTTGCTTTAGATGATGTGAGTGATGCAGGTCTTGTTGCAGAAGATAATTTAAGTGTAGGGGAATGCTTACTGGAAGCATTACCTCAAGAATCACCAAGAATGGAGGATGTAAGTGTAGAGACTTGTGCTATGGAGCCAAGCACCCAAGAATCTCTACATGAAGATGTACATACACCTGAACTGAAGTCTGAGCATTTATTTGATGAAAAAAAGGTAACAATCATCACTCCAGGTACCTTTCAAGATGACAAGTTTAGTATTTTGTGTGATTTTTCAGAAAATTTCATGAAGGTACAATTTATTGATTTTATTAGATGTGAATCATTTCTTGAAATATCTTTTGCCCATACTAATATTCTCCTATTTTCTTTTTACCCCACATGCGTGTGGGAGGTATTTTCTTTTATTGATGTTGTAGGAGAAATTAAGCTTCCGGAGTAGGTACTTAAACTGAACCGACTTAGACCTCCAGAAAAAGCTAAGAAGGGAAAAATTAGTAATAAGAAGAATTTGAATGGAAACACAAATACTCCACTTCCGGGGTGACTTCTTTTGTTAGATCTTCTTCGACCGCCGGAATTAAAGGGGAGTTGGTTCTAATTTTGCTTTATCTTGCATTTTAATTCATGCTTTGTTAATAAATTCTTTTTGATGAGACTTTCTTTAGTTTTATACTTACATTTGCACATTTACTTCATACTTTGCATTTTGTTAGTACATAGCATTTTCATTTTGAATAAAAATCTCCATGGGAATTTCTTAAGTAATATTTTTAAGATGGTAAAAGCTTCTTAAATTTGACCATCAATTTTAGGTCATTTAACATGATTGGATGTCTTCCTTACATGAAATTGGTTAAAATGGTGGTGGATTCCAATTTTATTAATTGAGCTTGATTGCATAATATTACCTAGAGAGGACCATTTAAAGCCTATGCACTATTATTTTCTCTTGTGTGGCATGCACTCATAGCAATTGAACTCTAGAACTTGCTTGGTTTCTTTTCAAAGTCACAATAGCATATGGATGCATGGAAAAGAAGGATAATTATCATTGAACTCTTTTCTTTTGTCTATTTCAAAGTCTAATTCATTTTCTCCACAATTTTCTAAGAACATTTTCATATAGCATTCTAACTCTTGATAACATTGCTTGTCAATCTTTTATTGAGAGTTTTTGGTTGACTATCTTGATGAGTTAGGTTGTTAAGATGGACAAGGTTTAAAGTGTGGGGGAGGAATGAAGAGATAATAAATTTTTGGAAATATTAAAGATGTTGCAAGGATTCATGAATATTGGTACCATTATTCGGCTATTGAGTTGCTTAGTGGAATTTTGGAACTGAAATTTTTATGCAAATTTGATTATCCTTGCTCTTTTATTGGATCTTCAAAAAGGGGTTACAACATATCAAGAGATTTGATACTGGAGTGTTGTTTAATGATTCATATCTTTATAAATGTTGCATTTCATGGATGAAGAGAAGGACAATGGAAACTACACCAAGATGGAAGAACAACATTTTCGTGAGAATTACTGATGAGTTTCTGTTCAGCTTATTTTTGAAGGAAGTTGCAACAAGATGCAGGTGAGATGTTTCTATAAATTTAGAGCTTGCACTGATCAGGAAATAATTTTTAATTGGCACAAGAACTTCCTGCATATCACTGATTTCAATTCAATTTCTGATTTCACCATGGAGTAGAGAAAATTGGATGGTGCTATTTTACAGAATGGAATTGTTCAGTGCTTAGGAGAGAATTTTTAGGAATTTGAATCTTGAAGAACTCCCTAATGAAAACTGGAAATTTCTGAAGCTAAGATTAGAAAACTGGAAAGCTAGTTTGTGCTAAACCTTTTAAGCAATTCCCTAATGAGTGAAAGATTCAAGTTAAATTCTTACTGATTCATTGACAAATGGTACTTCTAATTGTCTAAGTGTACCACAAATTTAAAGTTGAATGAATTCGGATCCTGAAATATGAAAATTGCAACTGAATGGAATTGCTGGAGTTGGAATTCAAGAGATGCAGAAGCATGAATCTGTAGAAAAGAAGAGATATGTTGCTGAAATCTGCATGTGCTACTGAAGTACTGAGTTTATGAAACTGATTGAATTTGGATATTTCTAGACACTTACAAGATTCTGAAATTTGAGGTAGAAGAGGTTGATGGAGAAAGGCAGAAATTTGCAGGCAGATACAGAAACATGAATCTGCAGAAAGCATGGCTGAATATGGAAGTGGTTGTTGGACAATTAAAATACTACTAATAGAATGCTAATGACAATGATTTCAGTAACATGATTGATTCTAAACATTGCCCTTATGCAGCCATTGCAGAATTCGGAAATGGAGATTAAGGTTTTTTCTGAAAATTCAGTAATGATGAAATTGGATTGTGTATCAAGTTTGTATCAAGATTCAAAGTGACAGTTTATTTAGAGAAAGGGTTAACTGAAGTTTTTTTTTTTTGGTACAGGAGCAAATGGAGTTCAACTATTTCTATGTCTTCTGCAATTGAATGGAATTGATTTATGATTTCTGAAACACTCAAAATGCTGAAAACTGAAAATGAATCAAATCTGCAGCTTGAGTTTTGGACTGTTATCGCAGCAGGAGAAAGCTCAATTTAGAGCTGGAAATTTGTGCCATTGTAAGGAAATGTGGTTAAGTCTTGCTGTAGATCAAATACAAAAGTGGGAAATAGTAAGAAATATAGCTGGAAGTGAGGATGAAAACCATAATTCTGTATCTGAATTCTGTTCTCAAGGAAGTTCAGATTTGTGCCAAAGCTTTCTTGAAACTTCTGATCGTTGGCCATATTATATTTTCATTTGATGCTCCTTCCTTTCCGAGCTTACCATGGATCAAAATATGATACTCCAATGAAGTGATTTTATGAAACTACTCAGTTTTACAAGAAATCAGTGAGTAGCTTGTTAAGGAAGGTGGCATTGGAGAAATTTTCTTGCTAATATGATCAGAAATATAAAGTGCATGTGTGTTAAGATCGCAGAGGCAAACTGAGGAAAAAAAAAACAAGCTGTTAGTTGCAGAAGTGGTTTGGAGATGAGTTTCAAAGCTGCTGTTAATTTTGAATTCTGAGTTTGATTTCTTGGTGCTAGAAGGAAGGTTTGAAATTATGAATTGGATAAGTTTAGATCTGAAATTAATATCAGAATCAACTGCTATCTGGAGTGGAATCTGGAATTTCATAAATGCAGAACTTGTGTATCATATGGTGTATCAAAATTCGGAATGCAACATTAAAATGATAGCTCTCAAGTTTGGAAGTGAAACTCAATTCAAAGAAGAACAAGTGGAATTCACAACCATTGGAAAGGAGAATTGCTGGTCATTGAAAAGCTGAAGTGCAGAAATTCAGAAATGCATAAGTACAGGAATTACAATTTTTGTGCCAATGCAGGGGCAACTATAATGAATGTGTATTCAGAATTTAAGTCAATATTGGGCTGCAAGTAGTTGTTACTGCAGTATTTGTTGCGGATATCATGTAATGTCTTATTTGTTCCATGAAGCTAATCTGTTATTGACTCAAAAGCTTTGGAATGTTTAACAGTTAGAATTTCTGATTGGTTATAGCTTTAATTCAGTTAAGGAATTGGAAAGTTTTATAAGTGCAGAACTAGATTGCTGGAGGGAATTGATTGTTTATTTATCAGTCTTATTTCTGAATCCTTTTGGGAAGTTCAAACCTTTGGAGTTCTTTATGAGTCTGAATTCCGGAAGTGATTCTTGATGAATGGAAAACTATGGTGGAAGCTGTACAGAAATCTGAGCTAGCAAAATTTAAATCAGTCTAATGCTGAGAATTTCAGAGATAGAGCCTTCACTTGATGGCTGAAAGCTGAAATTATAGAAATGCAGGAGTATGAAGATAATGACATGAACTTAGTTCAATAACAATGGAGTTGACAGGAATATAGAGAGCTTATAATACAATCTGAAAAAGGCTGTGATGTTTGAAGCTGTTTTTGAGTCTGTAATCTTGTTTGAAGCAGTTATTAAAATCTGAATTCTGAATTTGGATTTCTGGAATAGGAGCTGTAATTTGCTGATTTGTGTGTGCCAGTTCTGTATCAATCTCCATATCTTTGGTTCCTTTTGTTTTCAGGCATGTTGATAGTTCTTTACCTTTGTATGTTGCATTGTTTCCATGATTATATAGAGCCTGAAGCCGGTCTGAAATTGAGAGGGCAGTGACAACAGTGTAGACAGCCCTGGGTTCTGGAATTACTGTTGCTGTGAAAGCTGAATGCTGAAGTTTTTGTACCAAATTTTGGCGCCTCGTGCTAGAAGTTACAGAGATTAAATCCATGTAGAGACCTCTTAATTGATGATGGTAACTTTGCTAAACTTCTGAAACAACATGACAAAATTCTAAAACTAAGAGAAGCAAACGGAATGAAGACTGATTTCAGTAATGAAATTCTGAGGGAGATGATCTTGAATCCAGAATTGTTTATTAGATAGCTGGAGTTGCTTCAACTGTGAATTTTGAACTTGAGTCCAAGGTTCTGTTGGAAGAAAGTTATCAGTATTTTTGAATACAGGAATTTCAGGAATTGGAAGACTGTTGCTATTTTATTACAGTGTTGTTTTACCCAGATTTTTTTTTAAATTGCAACAATTTAGAATGGCCTCTGTTTATAATGGATTCGAATCTGAGACAGAGAAAAGAAGATTAATTTTGCAGAACAGAAATAAAACAGTGGTTAAGGTGTGTTAAGTGAATTGGGAAGCATAATGTGTTTCTATTGTCCGAGACGGCCAAATTTTAAGTGTGGGGGAGGGAAATTCTCCATAAGGTGATTTGAATTGTGTTAGTTTCAAAGTGCTGGAAGTGATATGTGGAAAAACAATGATGAAAAAAAAAAAATTGAAAAATGATACATCAAGAGAGTATCAAGTGGAAGATAGAGTATCAAGATTCTTTGTTGGTCATCAAATTGAATGGGAGGTTAGCTTGGTGCTTTGAATTGTTAAAAACAAATGGTATTCATCTCTTTTTACATCAAATGGTCAACTCATCAAGTATATTCCTCCAATACTCTCATCTTCTCATTTTCTTCATTAATGCCTTTTCTTTTGCCAATTTCATCCATTTCAATTGTTCTTTTTGATTCCATTTCAATTCTTCATGATAAATTCCTTTTGATTCATGTATGCTATGTTTATGGTGGTGGAGATTTAGAAAATAAGCAAGCTTATGGTAGTGAAATGTTATGAGTTGCATTGAGAGAGCTCCACATATATGCAATTTTGAGTGTGAGAGCTAGAATAGGTAAATTCCTTGTGAGATTGCAACTTGCTTAATTTTTCAATTAGATTGAAACTACCATACCTACTGATTATTGTTTGGATTGTATTCATGATTGTTAGTGATTTTTAAGATGATCTTAGTTAAATTCTTTTTACTATCTTTTAGGTATTGCTAGGGAATTTTCTATGGAGATGATTTTTAGTTTTATTTACTTGCACGGGACGTTCAAGACTAAGTGTGGGGGATTTGATAACCATGATTTTACTGCATTATTTTGATTCATATATGCATGGTTTGATGTTGATTTCATAGTTTAAATCATGGTTATATCACATTTTGTGCATAGTGTGTATTTTTAGACTTAATTGCAAATTATATTATTTTTGGTGTTATTTGATGCTAATATTTAATTCTTATTTTGCAGGCATCAAAGGATCTTAGATTTGGATCTATTTGGACCGAAATTGGGCTCGAATCGGAGTCCAAACAAGAAGATCAAGCTTTGAAGCATTATGGACCATTCATCAAGAATATGACAGATCTGAACCATCCGTTGAAGATCTGGCCGATCCAACCTAATGGGGAGCAGATCTAAGCCATTGATGAAGATCCAGAAGTTTTGATCCAGATCTGAGTTCATCCAGCCATTGATCCAGCTGGATTAATCTGGACCGTTCAATGATGACTGTGCAGATCCGGGCCATCCAGTGATGATCTGATCGATCTGACCTACGGGAGAGTAGATCCAGACCCTAGATCAACATCAGTACCTTCAGATCGGATTTTGGGCAAACTTTCACCGTTGATTTAGCTCCAAATCAATCCCAGCCGTCCGTTCAGATCCAGATCTGATTCAAAACAGAAGCTACAGTACCTAGCTTCCTTCATCGATCTCTTCCTCCGCGTAGCTTCGTCCCGGCGGCATTTCTTCGGATTTCGAGCCCTTTCCTTCTCCGATCAATTCTTTCAAGCTTCAACCTCATTGTAGAACTTCATTGCAGCTCATCCCGATCTTCTGGAGCCATCGAAGGGTGTTCCCTCCGGTGGAATTTGGCTCTTGGATCTTCTCTGTTTCAGCGCGATTTGGAGGTGTTCCTCCAAATCGGCGACTCCGATTCACATCAGCGACTATCGGCGGTGGTCCTTCGGTGTTCCTGAGCTCCATCCGACAGCATACCATCATCCGCAATTTCATCCCAGATCCAGAGCTCAGATTTGCAGATTTTCGGACCATTCTTGGGTTTAGGGTCGTTCTTAGCTCGCCGGGGGTGGTCCGTCGGTGTAGCTGAGCCTTCCTTGAGCTGAGACGCAGATGAGATTCTCCACTGAGGTCCGAAATTGGGTGGTTTCGATTTCGGCCTCTTGTGTGACGGCTTGAGTGTGAAGTTTGGTGAGATTGATTGTGAGATTGGATTGGTTAGGGTTTAGTTCACTTTTATTGTTGTTTTGTAACTTAGAACAGATTACTTTTATGTTTTGTTATATTTTTATGCAAGTAGTTAGTATTTATTTCCTTGTTGAAGCTTAGTTTAATTTTAATTTGTTGCTTGGTTAAGTGTTTAGAGTTTAAATTCAAGCTAGGGTTTTAATTGGTGTTGTAGATCAGATTTATTTGCATCTTGTATTTCATTCCTTAGTTTAAGAGTGTGTCAATGATTTAATCTCAATGTAGGAGTGACAATGCGTTAAGGTTTGATTGTTGGCACATAGGTAGGTTTTAGTTATGCTTTAGATTAATTTCTTTACTGCTGTGTTTTCCTTTGTTAGATTTAGATTTAAAGCTTTTAAACCCCCAACTCCATTTTTATATCGAAAACCCCAAAAATAGGAATAAAAAGATAATCCTAGATTACATCATACTGTTGATTTCTCGGATCGATCCTGGGCTCGTTACTACGACATTATTGTTTAATTAAGGGGTTCAGTGGAAAATACATTTGTACAATTTGATTAGCGGATGTGACACATTCTACGCTTATCACTTACATCCATAATATAGTCTTCCTGGGTTGTTGATTGATCAAGAGACTAGCACCAATACTCTTAGTCCACAGTACCTACATTGTACATTTTCAAATTTGGTATGATCGATGCTGCAATTACTTGATGATGTCATTCAACAACAACTTAAAAAATAAAATTCAACAAAATTAGAGCTAATTAAGAGAATCCCATCAGAGTCCGAAATTAGACTAATTGAATCTTCAAAGTAAAGGAAAAAGTATCATCTAATTTATGTGCAACTTATAATGATGCACCTCATTATGTGTGAGCATGCTAGACAAATTATGCCCCTTCGACTGCTAGTGTTTTCTTAGTTAAATGTTTACAAAATGAATCTAAAAGGAAGATTCTTTATTTATGTTGTAGTTTTTTTCAAATTTGTCTTTATGCATAACATGTTTTCCATATGAAGCTAAAATATAATTACATAATTGGTTGTAATGGAATAAATCATACTTGATATTGACAGAAAGAGAAAATGCAAATTGGCACAAGAAATAGGTACAAAAATATACTGATTCATGATTCAAGAACACAGCACATACCTGAAAGATCACACAACACAAATAAAAAACATAGATTCCACCGGAAGCAGAAACAAAAACACAGATAAAAATAAAATAAAAAACAAAATGATCTCAACCATTAACGTGCCAAAAATCAGGTAAAGAACTTGAAAAAAGTTTGAATTTGCTAGAACCATCATACCTGAAAGACCAACGATCCAGAGATTCCACCAAAAGCGATGTGAAGAATTCGCCCGGAGATTGCACAGGACGGGAACGCGATTTGCAGGATCTTCGTCGAGGAAAGACGGAGACGAAGCTGGAGGTCCTGGATGCCTTCGGGAGGGGAGTTCGTCGACTTCGGAAGGGGGTGTCGATGGTGCTGCCTTCTCTCGTCGAAGATGGGGCGTTGCCTGCTCCCGTCGAAGGTGGGAAGGAGTCGCGTCGAAGGTGGGAAGGGGTAGGGAGTCGCCTCGATGGTGTTGCCTGTTACCGTCAATAGTTGGAAGACGACGGGATTTCGCACTGGCAGGCCTTCAGACCGTCGACCGTGAGAAGAGAAAGGGTTAAGGCACAGAGAGGACCTTTGTCGTGAAATTATTTCTAGCAGAAGAGATTTTCGACGATAAGCCACTTTCGTCTGCGGCGTCACGTGTTTATCACGAGAAACACTGTTTAACCTTATCGTTATCTACATGGAACAGAGGGACAGAAAAATTTTCGGGACAGAAAATTTAACTGCATCTCTATACCTACCAAAAAGTACTATTGAGATTTAATAATCCGTCACAATCACATATGTGATATTATGTTGCTCGTCAATTTACAAAAATACTCATTTGACAACATTAAAAAAATTGTTAAGAAAATCTTTTATATCCACATAAATAATATCTACTAGTGGTATGCAATATATTTTTTTTTTTTTTTTTTTTTTTGACTAAATTGAATATCATGGCAATCAAAAGAATAACTTGTCACATCTCAATCGAAAGTTGAAAATAAACACAAAACTATAATAATATAATGTCTAAGTTCACTTAACTTATCTTGTACATTGTAAATCAACACTTTCATACTCCCCAGACACAGATGGGAATAATATTTTATTTTATTCGAAAATTTATAAGAAATCAAGAACCTTTCCAAATGAAATTCTTAGCTCTATCCCTATCAACAATGATCTACTGTATAAATCATGTTCATGAGTGTTGTACCTGCAACTACCATAATTCTTATTATATCTATAGCTATATCATAATTGCTATATATCAAGTATATATACTCACTCGATAGCATTAACCTCAACATGACGTGCTTTTTGCTACTGTAACATTAACGCGTTTGATCCTATTCAAAAGTTAAACGTGTAACATGAATGTGTTTGATCATATTCAAAAGTTAAAGAGACGGTGTGGACTCCGTTAAGATTTGTAATACAAATTATGTCAATATCGAGTCAGGAAATGAGTCTTCAGTGTTGGTCCTTCGACACTCAAGTCAGTCACTGATGATGAAGTGAAAAACAGAGTAACAAGAAGATTGTAGCGCAAACAGTGAATATCGCTTACCTACGTCGATACTTGGACCGCCCTTTATATAGAACTCCGGTAGCGTGCGTGCACGCTTCTCAAGACGAGTATGTTTTTCAAAGTTTTCCCTGAAAAGACTTATCAGTAAAGTGTCTCTGACACAATACCTTAACGAATTGAGCATATCTCTGAAGTGATAGCGGTAGTCCATGCTCGGTGTCGATGGCACCAACTCCCAAAAGGATATTGATGGATATCAATGTACTGTATCGCTAGGCCGAACGGATTAGCCGTTCGGCCGGATATCCGCTGCTCTGGTGCCTCGTCTGGTCGACAAGAACCTCGATATACTTTTATTTGCTTGACTGAAGTTCCACTCCGCCACTGTCGAGACCTTTTGTTAGGCTGAGCGAGATAGTCGCTCGGTCGAAGTTGAGCTTTGTCGATGTCAGGCTCTGTTGTCTGGCCGAGCGAGATAGTCGCTAGGTTCGGCTTTTGCACGTCATTATCCCTTGAGCATCGGTTGTTTGATTGCTCCCCGTGTCGAAGGTGACGATGGATCGAAGCATTTTTCCCGATCGGAGCATGCTTCGCTCGATCGACCTATATCATATACACATTGATCGTCTTGATTTTGACCTGTATCATGATAACAGGACGGAGTCTTTTATCATCACCGTATCAGCGTCATGTTTATTTGTACAGATTGAAAAAAATATAAAAAAATAACATGCGGCCATTAACGCACGAATGCGGATGTTCTAATACAATCATGAAATTATGCGCCTGAATTCGATGCAAAATTAGCCTTTTCAACGACCAAAAATATTTTCTTAATTTGACCTGTGCTTTGACTTCTACATGCGCACGAGAGGCCAAAGTCAAGAGCTGGGGGGATGCACCGATATATATAAATTCTAACGGCACATAATTTTTAGGTTATCGAGCCGGGCGGCCCGGTCCAATTTAAGCTTGACCCGTTGTTGTGGACCCAATCCGGGCCGGGTCGAAGCGAAAGCAAAATAGTAGTTTTGCATGTCACCGGCCCATGCATGCACTTACGTGCTGACACGTGTTTTTAGCCGCCTCTGCGGCGGCGCGCGCGCACGCACGCCAGCCGCCAATTAAGCTCCCAAATCTATATAAATGAATTGCGATCCTCCCTTCCTGCCACGACGGTTTCGACGATCGCCTCTCTCTCTTCCTCCATGGGAGACGCCGCCGCGAACAACGAGCGACCGGCGGCGACGCCCCGGTCGACGCCCGTCCGCATCATCTGGCTGCCATTGGCGAAGCCGTGGCGGCGGCCCCAGCCGCCGCCGCCGCGCATTTACCAGGTGGATCCCGACGGCTTCCGAGGGCTGGTCCAAACCCTCACCGGCGCTTCGGCGCCGTCTACGCCGCCGCTCGGGCTGGGGCAATGGGGGCACCTCCACCCTACGACGTCTCAGCCTCTTCCTCCTCGACGACCGGCATTCTTCGGTTCTGCGATGAACTCGCCGTCGCCGGCGTACTCCGACTCGAGCACTTCTGATCTGTTCCGAGTGCAGTACTAAGCGAAACAAGACACGGAGAAAAGTTCATCAGCAGCTTTTTATATAGGGACGAAATTATATGCAAAAACTTTAAATATCCTTCACCTACTTTTTTTAAAAAAATTAAGATTTAAATAATTAAATAAAAAACAAAGGGAATATTGGTTTTATACTTGTTTGTCTCTCTTAGTATTTGATCGACTAAGAATGCTAATTACAATCACAAAGATTCAATCCATACAGTTCCAAATACCACATAAACATGTAAGAAACTAAGTAAAATTGTCAAATATCTTCAACATAATGCAGACCAGTAAAATTTAGAGAAGGTTCTGAAATGAATCCATATGAAATTCTTCTCTCGTATTTGATCACACGACAAAACAGATGGTTAAAAGGTTACGGTGATAACATATTTCAACTTTGTATGTCTTTGTGGCTTGATCAGTTAGATTCCATCGCGCGAGCCATCAAGATGGAATCTATACACTCTCCATGATTTAAGCACCTATAGTAAGTATTTGTCTAACTAAGCTCTAAGCCACTTGTGCAATTAACTATACATCAAACCTATAGTCCTCAGGGCGTAGTACAACTGGTTATGACCGAGAGATCCAGAGTTTGATCCTTGGGGTGTTATTATTTGGGGTTAACATTCCGACCATGCGCTTTCAGTTGTGTACCTGCATTTACCTTCCTCCATATCCGTATGACCGACTTTAGGAGGCCGCTGATATGACGGTTCCATATTTTATATACCAAACCTATATCTACAACATTTTCAAATCTCTTATCTCTAATTTGTTTGTTTTTGAAATAGACTTACATCATTCTTTGAATTACGTAACTATCAAGATATATTTAGTTGAAAGTTATTGTTGATAATTTTAGTTATCTACTTAAAGTAATGTTATTTAATCTTCTTTGGTTCAAGCAATGAGTGATTTAAAGGAAATGGAGCATGCTCGCCATGCTAGTAAATGTGAAATATAACTCAGAATATGATTATTTTGGAAGTGTAAAGTTTTATGTATTATTTTAGATTTAAATTTTTTTCTTTCCCAAAATGAGTATTTCAAAGGTTAAATCAAATAATATTAGATTATGTTTTATTAGTTATTATCTATAATCTTAATTATGTGATTACTTGATAATCACATAACTAAGATTATACATGATAATTCATTCAGTGTTAACATTCAGTGTTAACATACTAAAAGCCTTCTAAGCAAATAAAAAAAAACAAATCGTCTTGAGTAAAAGATAATAATAATAATAAGGTAAATATGTTACTTTAACGCTGTTATAATATCGATTCCATAAATATAGAGGGAGATAAATAGATGTATATGGGTCTGAAGAATTAAATACTTATAAGAATAATAAGAAAATTAGAGTTTCAAATTCTAAATTTGATGAATATATTAAAAGTTGGGCAAATTAGGTATAAGACTGAATTATTTAAAAAAAAACCAATTGAATAAGATTTGGCTGGAGATGAGCCACCAATTTATTCATTGCACATCCAAATCTGACAAGACAAACTGGCACCGACATCTGCTGGTGTTTCTTCATCAAGAATCCAAGGAATAATTACCAGTTTGATATCTCCAGGGGAATTCTAATTAAAACCCCATGCAATAATCTTGCATGTCACTCATGTAACCTGTTCAAAACAACTTCTGACAGCTCCTTGAATTGTACAAAGTCTGGTTTTTTTTAACAAGTCTTCTTCATTACTCTTATAACACATCTTTGTGTGTGTGTGTGTGTGTTTTAAATTTAAAATATTACCACTTAGCTTATTTATTGTGCTTACCTGCCCAAACCTCATCAGCCATGGCTGCTTAGATGAGCAGAGCTGATGGATCAAAGATAGTACATAAGTTGACTATGTTCCAGGCATCCAATTCCAAGCAAGCTCACTCAGGCTTTAAAAGAGTAAAAGGACAAGAAGGATCGCAAAAGGATCATAAGATTCCACATGTTTCAGATAAAGTTAAGTGTGGTTGTGGCTGACAGTTGGAAAAATGAGTGTAGAAATGGCTGGCACTGTGTCAGTAGAAGATTACTACTCCTGCAAAGCTTGGTGTGGATTGAGGAAGAGAAGTACTCTGCCTTTTGTCAGACAAAAAACATTTAAAATAACAATGGGGGGAACACTTTGAGTCACATAGTGCGTAAATTAGATCAGACAAGGCTCTTTTGGAAAAGCATAAATTACTAGAGCAGTTGGCAGTGGTTAACCACCACCCTTCTTTAACCAAAGCCATCACCTCTCCCTTTTAACTCCTCACCTCATGGCTTCTGGCTTACCTGAAACTATTTCATGGTCATCTCCATGATCCCTTATTAATGCATCCTTTTGTAGCTTGAACTGACAGTGAGAGAGGAACTGGTGCTTGGGAGAGTTTTTACTGATACTCAAAATAGGTAATTTTCTCTTCTGACCTTTCCCAGACCTGCTTAATTTCTGCCATGTTGGGTGCTTCAGTGTTCTTCAATTGTTCCAAAAGAGAAGTAATCTGCAATAATCTTCAATTGCATTCCTCCAACTGTTTGCCCAAAGAAAAAGTTAACTGTGTTTCCCACAAATGCCTGCCTTCTTATTAAGCTTGCGCACATCAATTGCAAGACCTTCTTTGTTTGGCAGTTGCTGATGCGAATTGCCATTGTTCACAGATGTATTCCACTCTACAATCCAAGGGAGTTGTTGGCACATCACTTTCGGCTGGGATAGTCACTGAGGACTGCTTGGGGAACACTTGGGATCCCCTCACTGTGGTTGAAAGTATGAACTTTACTGAGGCAAATAGAGTCTCTTCCTACAGCGACCATGAACTTCAGAATGTGAAGGTTGAAGAGCAGCATGATGCTACACAGAAGAATGAGCTGAGCCCAGGAAGCAGCAACCATAGGCCAAGCAACAAAAATAGCAAAGGCTCTGATGCTTCAAAAGATGACTACCTTCATGTACGGGCCAAGAGAGGCCAGGCCACCAACAGTCACAGCCTTGCAGAAAGAGTAGGTTTTTCTACACTTCACTCTTATGCATCATGCTCAGAGTTTCTAACGTGCAGGTTAGAAGGGGAAAGATTAGTGAAAGAATGAGACTCCTTCAAGATCTTGTTCCAGGATGCAACAAGGTAGTAGCTTCTGGTACAGAATCCTCTACTGCTTCACACAATTGTGTCTTTTGATATGTTCTTTTCGGTTTTGCAGATCAATGGCAAGGCTATGATGCTTGATGAGATAATCAACTATGTACAGTCGTTGCAGTGCCAAGTTGAGGTAGTTGGTCGAGCTTCTTAACTAGAACATGATTCAACATTGTCTTTTGGAGCTAAGAAATCAAACTGTTATTACTGAAATGCGCAGTTCCTTTCGATGAAGCTTGTGGCCGCCGATCCAGAAATGAGCCTTGATCCTCAGAGAATTGTTCCTAAAGATGTGAGATCATATCCTTTGTGTTTCAAAGAATGATATGAAGACTTTTGGTATCTGATGTTTTCGGAACTTCATCCATTTAGGTACTCCAACCGTTCTACGGAGGAACGGCATGGAATGCCTCCAACTTTCAAAGAATCACTCAGCATGGAATGCCTGGCATTCCTCCTACCTCAAGGGACTTGCAACAAGCTTCCTTGTTACATGTCCAACAATTGGATCAGGTAAATCGCAATCCACTTCTCTCCACATCTTGCTTCTTCATCTGAACTCATCCTCTCTTGTAACTTAATGCTTGGCAGCATTTGAGTCCATGGCAGAATGAGCTCCTCAACATGAATCCGGCTGCTAGTGAAGTTGCAACAGATCATACCGGAGGCTTTTTACTGGAACAGACTCCATGAAGGTCCTGCAGCACTTGCTTCCCTAACTAATCCACATGAGAATGTAATGAATCTGAGTTCTGGACCATTAAAAAATTGTGTGCATATAATCACACTTCTGACCAATTTTTTGGTTGCATATGTCAAATGCTACATGGAGGATAATGTGTTGTTCATCTTTTTTGTTTCTACTTCATTAGTTCATAATTTTTCTGGGTTTGTGTTGGTCATTTGTGAGAATTGACATGGAATTCTTTGATTATGTTAAAGAATGAGTTGAATGTGGAATGATGCTCAGTAAATATTGATCTCGAAGAGCATAATCACTGTCTTTAAGACTTAAATATGGTGCCTGATGAACTTCCTCTAAAGTATGACAAGATTGATATCTTTCTGCAGTTAAGAAAGTTTTGTGGAGATTGTTGCAACATTAGATGCACAAGACAATACTAACTGTCCATAGACATGAGAGAGCTGAGAACTAGATAATGCTACTGGTGGTACAAAAACATGAGTGCTTACAAGTGCTAGTGTGTTTAGCAACTCCATGGAGACTAGCTCAAATTTTACGTTTCCTCTTGGTGCTTCTCTTGACACCAGCCTCAGCCTCTGATTTATCATCTGATGGAGAATGGAGTAACTTGGCGCGAACTGCTGAGCTCCACAAAGCTCTCTCGACGTCCACGGGAGTAAAACAATTCCCCTCGACGCTCAACTCCTGCCAAGTTTTTTTCCCGGCAAATGTAGAGAAGCTAAAACATCGAATTTAAGGCAAAACAAAATAATTTCTTAATTCAAGCAGAAATTTTCATCATATGGCTTTTTCACTTTTGTATAAGCTTTAACAAGATTTATGAACAAGTTGAAAATTTAAGAATCCTTACCTTTGCTCTCTACAAAAGTGCACCATTAACTGTGATATTATATAAATACCGGTAATTCTTAATCTATAGTGTTAAATAATAATAGGTACAAATTACTAGTAGTATACAGTTAAACTTCAGATTCAAACTATTGCGAACAGCATTGTTATAGTAAAGACAAGCTTCAAAAATTAAAGATGCTACTGAAGTAGAGTTGAGATATTTTGGGAAGGGATAGATGATGGATTTTGTGTGACTCACACAAAAGATGACATTGTACCTTGAAGATTAGCTGGCAAAACCATTTACAGGGAACATAATCTAAACTAAATGAAGCACCACAATTAGGAGCAAATGAAAACAACTTTTAAAGGATAATCACTAGTAAGTAGTTAATAGGCCAATGTAAATTCATTTGTGGTCTATCTCCTAGTCTTTGCCAGAATTAATGGTAGGATTTGAGACAGAAATATATTGATGAAAATTGATACTACAATTTTAATGTCAAGATATAGAAAGAATGCTTGACATGGGCAAAAAGTTCCATAGAAGAGTCAAACAAATGAAAACTCTTAAAGAGACAATATTGTGATTTAATGCTTCAGTTACAATCAGGGGGAAATGTCAAATGAACAACAACAAATATATATATATATATATGATCAAATCATTGTGAAGGCATGAACAAGGGCGCAAGAATGAAAACGGATTAAGAAGGTAGAATTATAGGAATAATTGCCTCGTTTATCACATATAATAGCAAAACAGGAGAAATGAATGTATTGGCACTGTTAGAGATGCGCTTGTAGAGCAGAACCACATGATATTTACACAACTGTGAGTTCCTGGAAAAGACAGAATTAAGTATTATGAAGATGACAGCTTAGCAAGTTGGTAAGGCATTGGAAGTTACTCTAAAGTTCCTAGGTTCAAAATTTGCCTTCAATGAAATGGGAGAACTTTCTTCCATATACGTTGTGAAAAAATGACCTCAGTAATATTCAGCTCACCCGTAAAATCCATTAGTATTTCATTAAAATACATTTCAATATTATAGCACAAATCCTTAAATGCCCGTGCCAAGGTTACCAAGAGTCCTATTTGTGTGCCTCTAAATTTCTATGAACGAGCTTAAAAGTAGCTAAGGTGATTCACAATCATATAGATGAGTTTTCTGATACAATCTTGTAAACTTTTCACAAACATATGATAAGTATATTCATAACTAAACCCAAGTTTTACTCTTGAACTGTTATAGCATTATTTGCTTGTGATTGAGACTAAAAGTGATAGTGAAAATTGATTCATCAAAGAATAGATCCAAGCTTGAAAAAGCCATTATTGAGAACTCCAGCCGCTCTCCAGAATTCAAACTTGTATGCAGACATACACATTTGAGAAATGAGGTGAGGCAATGGTCCTATTTTGCAGTGCCAACCAGTTTATAGACTCATTCCTAGATCTATGAGATTTCAACTACTGATCCATGCATATCAACCTAAAAGGTCAATCAACTAGATGTTTTTATCTCTTAATAAATATTTAACAAATTAGTTCCCTCTCGTCCCAATTTGGTCAGCAACTAAAATATAACTGTAAATGGTCACGCCACATCAGTAGCAGGAAAAACATGATAAAATACTTCATGTATGTTGAGCACTATATTACACAACTTGTGTCTCTAAGTTGATTGACATATGATAGGCATGCTGCTGCATGTCATGTAGATGTAGCATGTACCATACTCATTCAACCATCAAGACAACGAATCAAGCAATGTGTTAAAGCAAGAAGATAGTAGCATGGGGATGGCTTTAGAGCATGTTCTAGCCCAAGAATACTGGGGAAGTATTTCGAGTAACTTTGAATGTGGATCCCATATGCAAAGATAATGGATCCTGGTCATCCATCTTAGACAACAAACATAAATTGCCACACTCCAGTATACTAGGAGAAATATCAAACTGAAGTCTACTACTCTCCTTTCCCAAAGGATGCTACACAAGTAACACAATGTTTGTTTCATTGAGTTGAAGTTAGACAGCTAACTCAATCCCTTGTTTGCCAACCTATTGAATAGGACAGCAAATTAAAATGACCACAGCATTCGTTTCCAATACCTTACAGGCAATGATGTGTTGCATACCTTTGCCTTCACCTGCAACTTCTCAGCAAACGCGAGATATTGCTTCAATGTATAGTCTTTCACGTTCCCCATAGACGCAATCATAGCCTGCGCAAAACCATTATCAGTAGTAACAAAGAAAAGAAACTTTTTTTTTTTTTAAAACGAAAATTTCAAGTATCACCTCATCGGACATGAACGGCGCGACATCCGGCGCATAGGCTGCTAAAACAGCGGAAGCAGTCGCCGGTCCGACTCCCTTCAGAACCGTTAGCTCGGATACGGCTTGGGAGAGGTCCGGAAGTGCCGTGAATGCCTTTCGAGAAGCGGATTCCACCAAGTGCTCCTCCAGCGAGGAAATGAAATTCAGTAGCCGAGGCCTAAACCCCAAAAGCCTCGGATGATTCTAGATCTAGATCGATAAGAGAAAAGGAAAAGAATGGTAAGGACCTCCATTTGCCTCGGGTGAGCTTCCATTGCATGAGGCGGTGGAGCTCGGGCTTGGTGAGGAAAGGGCGGGGGTCCCGTCGTCGGAGGAGGAGGGGGAGCTCAGTCCAGTAGAAGGCGTCGAGCGGGAGCAGGTCGGGCTTCCGGAGGAGGGAGAGGCCGACATCGTAGGCTAAGGCTATGTTTACTCTAGAGGGTGGATGAGGAAAGGAAAGGAATCAACGATAGAAAGTTATCTTTGGAGAAAGAGAAAAGAAAGGGTGAAGAAATCTTTTCCTTTGCACACTTGTTTATCTTGATAGAGGAAGGTGAATACTTATGATGTAATTTTATAAATAAAAAAGGGTGCATGCGTCATTTTTTTGATACATAGTGTAATTTTGTGATTTAAAAAGGGTACATGCGTCATTTTTTTTGGTATATAGTGTAATTTTGTGAATGCAAAAGGGGTACATGCGTCATTTTTTTTTCCATCCGTTGCTTTCCGTCCGATTTTGAGGTGATTGATTTTGGCTCCAAAATTATCCGCGGATGGATTACATTACTTTTCCTTCGGAAAATTTGAATGAAGTAAACGACGGAAACTTTTCCACCGTGGAAACTTTTCCTTAATTTTACTTTCCACCCTCCACGCTCCCACGTCGCAGCTAGCGAACTCCATCGAAAGAGGGGTTTGCTGACACGATCCATGTATGACGGACGAGTGTGACGTCATAATGCCACGATCCACCGACTCGTCCAGATTAAACGAATAATTAATGGGAAAAAATCTGAAAGGATTAAAACGTGAAGATGATGGTTCATTTTAATTTTTTATTAAAAAAATACCAATTTAATGATCGCCAAGTAACTACGATTCCCACCATTATTATTATCTTCTTTATATTTTCCATCTAAATTCTCAAGTTGATGTATATTTTAAAAAAATAAAAAATAATAAATTTAATTAGTCTCATTTGATTATCCTTGGAGTGATCGATTTAGCTCTATAGAAATTTTCTATCGAGGGTAAATTAGGAAACGCACGTGGTGGTCAACCCAAAAGTCCACCATCCTTTGATTACGTCTCTATTTGAAAGAAAATTTTCTACAAATACGGCATAGCTAGCTAAGGATTGAACCGTAGTTCGTACGTGCTTGGATGACAACATGTATATCCTAACATATTAACATAGTCCCAATGACTACTTGATGTACATTATAGTAATTGTGAACTCGCAGTTATTACAAAGTTGTAATAGCCAGTGGCGGATCCAGACAAAAAAAGTAAGGGGTGCTTAAAGAAGAGAGCTCAAGTTCATCTTCCTTCTCACTGCCTCTCGGACTGTAGCATACTAGTCGAATTTTTCAAAAGAAGGGGGTGCTCAAGCACACCCCCGCTCCCCCCTAGATCCGTCACTGGTAATAGCTATGGTTCGTAGTTGTTACAAAATTGTAATAGCTACGCTACGAACAACTGAGTTGCCACATATTTATAATAGTTACTGTTTCGTAGATGTTACAATGTTAATATTAAATAATTTTTGAGAGATTATAATTTTTGATTTAGATTGAATTATAAGATGCATAATATATCAAATCGAAAATCGTTCATAAATTTATATTTAATACTAGTAGCGTAGTCAAGATTTTCAATGAGGAGAGATTTTTAAAATTTTTAAATATTAGCGTAGGTCAATTTTCAATGATGAATCAGTTGATGAAAGTGATGGAGAGGGCTTTCTAAATATATAATATTATTTTTTTAAAAAAATCTAAGGGGTTGTTGTACCCCTTCATCTCCAAATGACTATGTCACTATTTATTATTGAATGTATTTCTTAACAATCCCATCTTAATTTTAAAAAATATTATTTATTAAATTTTTTTTAGTTGTTAGAACTATAAACTACAATTCATGTAGTTATAGTAGTTAAAAAATCTATAAATATATGATATAAAATTTATAAAATCTTACTATTTTATTAAAAAAATTTCTTTTTACTAATTAATTTTGATGAAGCTTAAAATGAATTTACGTTACTTTTTTTTATTCACACTAAAAAAAATTTCAAGATTTATTAGTACCATTACATCTTAACTTAATAATATAATGATATAGCATAATATACTGAAAGATAATTAGACCATTTAAAAGAAAAATTACAGAAGTCGATTTGAAAATAAAAATAAAAATAAATATGGACTCTCCTGCTTTAGCATTTGTTCCGAGAAAGTGCCTTATTATACGCCGACTGCCACGTTGGACGTCACTAACTCTGGCAAAGTTCGCCGAACCTATCCATTATTTACTCGTCTAATCTCCATTAAAACTTAATTAATCTCCTAAATCCTGCAGCCGTCAATTGTTCGATCTCTCGCTCTCAGGCCCACCCACGTGTCCCTTGTCTTCTTTTCGCACGCATCTTGACTGGTCCCCACCGCGGCCTCGCCTCTAGATTGGTGCTCCTCGTCGATGGACGGCTCGATCCCTCCCACGGAGCTGCCGTCCCAATCTCGAATCCAGCTCACGGGAAGACCGAAATCTCCAGCTCGTATGGCGTCGAGTGGGCCTGCGGAACACACAGTTCCGCCTTTCGTAATGAAACCAAAAAGAGTTGTGGTTTAGGTTTAGGTCTGATTATCGGTTCGGTTCGGATGAAGCGAACGGTGAAACGACCACCGCGGAGGACGGGAACCTTCACGTCATTCATCGCTATTTAGAGCAGGCCGGAGCGTGGAGATCGCGAGAAAGAAGCGGAGGTCGAGAGGGCTTTCTCCGGCGGGGGAGATGACGGGGCATTCTCTCTTGGCGGTCATCGGAAGCTCGATTTTGGCTTTTCTTTTTATCGCCGGAATCCGGGTACGGAAGACCCGGAGGAGGGAGAAGGTCGACGCCGGAGATCCATTTGTCACCAGAAAGGTGCAAAACGGCTGGGAGAGCGACGGGGGTGGAGGCCCAGACGTCATCGTCGTCGGGGCTGGGGTCGCTGGCTCTGCCCTAGCCTACACGCTCGGGAAGGTGATGATGCTTTTTCCTGTTGATCGTCCGATAACTAGGTTGGTTCGTTGATGTTGATTCGGGGATTTTGGATTTCTTGCTCTTGATTATTGGCTGTAGTGGTTGATTGAGAGGTATCGGGACATTTCTCTCGGTTTTCTTGCAGTGGTGATATAATTTTTTTCATGGCTAGCATGTGGGTGATATTGCCCACGGCGCATCTTAATTCGTACATTCAAGTAATTTTTTTTTTCAAATATGAAATCATGGTTAAGAATCAAATTACAAGATAGTGCCAGATGCTTTCTATTTCTTTTTGGGTGGAGAATTTTCTCCTTTGGCCCTTGCTGAACCCGTGATCGGTTGTGATGCTATGAACTGAGTGGTAAAAAGGTGATTTCTTACGGGAATCACTTTCAGAGTATATTTGTTGAGCCTGGATGGGGAGCCCAGTGCCGCATGCAAACAGGTATACACTTGTGTGGGGGGAGGGGACCGCTGTACCATGGGCGTGGGCGTGGCCCAAAAGCTAATGCCACTATCAGAACCTTTTTTTGAAAGCGTTTTGGAATTTATTGTGGTGGTGACGGCTATTGTCATGATTTCATCTCTAGAAGTGTGCTATAATAGTAATAGTTGCAGCATGCAAAGGTTTTGGGAGATTATTGAGCTTCAAAGAGGAGAATTTTCTTCTTGAAAGAAATTTTTAGTCTCAAGATAGCACAGTACTTGTTCCGTTGATGTTAAAGAAATGTTCATCAATGATTAAGAGGATGATGTTAATGATTTGGGAAACAATTTACCCAAATTTAATTTTTTTCCCCTTTCATATCATACAAATTTGCATTCTCCATGGAGTAAGAGAGTTTGTCATATTGTGTTTGAGGAGGGTTTTTTTTTTTACTACACTCAAGCTTCTATGTATTTCCTCTACCAAGGGAGATAAAAAAAATGACAATTAAATTGCATGCCTTTGTGGCGTAGGCACAGGTGATTGAGGTAGCTAAGTTGGGCACTTGCCTTGTTTAGGTCAATTCTACCAGCAGTGCTTTGGTAGCTTGAATACCCAAAATTGAGGCTAGAGTGTCGTTAACCCAATAGGTGAAGTCACAAATTGAAGGAATGATGCATCTAGAGAGCTTCACAGTAAGCGAAGTTATTAACCATCAAACGTCAAAAAGGGTTTTGTGTTTTGACTCTCTCTCTCTCTCCACACACGTTCATCTGGAATGCACCAATCCAATAGAGAAAAATAACAAAGAAGGTACAGGAAGGATAGGTGCATTTCCCATTCAGTCAATCATCTTTTCAATAGATGTAGGTTTTTTTTTTTTTTTGAATACAGAAACAAAGAGTACATAGGAAACTAAGGGAAGCATGGATCAATTCCATTTTTTGATTAGCCATCAAGGTAAGGCTAAATTGACTGCAAGAGGGGTTGTTGTGGTGTCATAGCTTACTGCAGGTGCATTGGTGATGTATGTCATATTCTAACAAAGTGCACAACTATCTCTTTTATGCTTGCTGATGGTGTAATTACTCCTCTTTTATTACTAAATTTTGCCCTTAATCAATAGTTTGATTATTTTGATAACTTCTGTTGGATGCGTGTGTTTGGCAGTAACTAAGCCTCATGAATGACATTTCTTCTAATTTATATTGATTGTAGGATGGAAGACGTGTACACATCGTAGAGAGAGATTTAACAGAACCTGACAGAATTGTCGGTGAACTTTTGCAACCCGGAGGCTACCTGAAGTTGGTTGAGTTGGGCCTTGAGGGTAATTAATAAAAAACAACTGTCTTTGTTCTGTATTTTATATGATTCAGATAAGGGGCAGATGGGTGCATGAAGCTCCCGCCAATGTGGGATCCTAGGAAAGGGTTGGATCACATTGGGTCTTATTTTATATGATTCAGATATCAGGAAGAAATTTGTCTGTCATATGTTCATGTTGCAATTTCAACTTGGAGCAAACCTTTAATTTATTCTTTCCTGATTATACATATTCTGATTGTTATTTAGGAGATCTTCATCTGATAAGCTTTTTTTGTCACTTCACCAGATTGTGTTGAAGACATTGACGCTCAACGGGTGCTTGGTTATGCTCTTTTTAAAGATGGGAGAAATACTAAACTTGCTTATCCTTTGGAAAAGTTTCATTCTGATGTTGCAGGGAGGAGCTTTCATCATGGGAGGTTCATACAAAGGATGCGTGAGAAGGCTGCATCTTTGCCCAAGTAATCATTTTTCTACTACCATGTCACAACATTAATATGAAAAATAGATCATGCGAGTTGCTCCAACCACCAAAGAATACTATCCTGCTTCATCATATAGATTTAAAATACTACAGGCCACAAGTTTCTCCTTGTGTCAGACTTCTCAAACTTATGAAACAAAATTCTTTGTAACTGATTTTTTTCTAACTTCTTAATGTAATCTAAATTGAGTAAAATTCATTTGGATCTATTGGTGCAGAAGCTTGGCATGCAGCATTGATAATAATACATTTGAGTTAATGACATGTTTAGTTCTCTACAATATTGCTATGCTTAGTTAGGCAACAAATAAATTGCTGACTCTTTTTTGATAATTGTCTTATTTCATCACTGTGGGTTATCAAGAGAAAATTCATCAGATCCAAAAATATTTTCAGTGTGCAGTTGGAACAGGGCACTGTGACATCATTACTTGAAGAGAATGGAACAGTGAAAGGGGTAGTCTACAAGAATAAAGCTGGTGACGAATTTAAAGCTTTTGCACCTCTTACAATTGTATGTGATGGCTGCTTTTCAAATTTGCGGAAGTCCCTTTGCTCTCCTAAGGTAAAATAAGATAATTATACTTCAACCTTTGTGATATCTGCAACTAGCAGCACAACTTTGGTTATCTAAAACTTATGTCTAAAGGCTATGATTTTGTAAGTTTTCTGAATTTGTCAATTGCCATATTGCTATTGGTGCTATACCGTAAGTTATACTACCAACAAATATCTTATATCTAGATACCTTCTGTTGCAAGCAGAAACCTTTGAGATGCACATACAGATCCATTGGCATTTTCTTTTTGCAAATACATGTATGCTTAAGTTTGAAGAACAGAAGAACTATCAGGCAATAACTTCAACTTAGGAGGTATTACAACTTGTGTACCTTAAATTGACCGAGTAAGCCTCCTCTAGTGTGGGAAAAGTTACAATGTGTTACTGGTCCAAAAGAACACTCTAGCAATTAACATGGGTGGCTCCTTAAATGAAAGTCTGAGTTAGACTGCTCAGGTCCAAAGAGAATAGGACAATAGGTTGACTGCTTATTGGTCCCATCTTCCTGAATTTCATAATCAAGGATTCTGTAGGTTTCTCGGGTTATGCTCGCATAAAAGTTCTCCACACCTTTGTCGTTGCAATGCTTGGCTCATAGGATAACAGTGCAAACACTCGGTCTCTCTGCTTCAGTAGTCGAGTTTGCCTATTATCTGTCTCTTCTTTGTAAGATTTACTGAACAAAGTTTCCAAGAACTTACTGAACAAAGTTTACAAGAACTTACTGCAGTGATTTGATAGCATCTTTTTGCAGGTCGATATACCCTCTTCTTTTGTTGGTTTAATTCTAGAGAACTGCCAACTTCCATTCCCGAACCATGGGCATGTTATCTTGGCTGATCCTTCACCCATTTTGTTCTATCCAATCAGTAGCTCAGAGGTCCGCTGTTTGGTCGACGTGCCAGGTCAGAAGGTACCTTCTTTAGCAAATGGTGAAATGGCCAGCTATTTGAAGACGCTAGTTGCACCTCAGGTAGTTTCAAAAAACCTTGTTTAGTGCTTCCGTTGCTTTTAGTCATGGAGTGTGTTTCTGTGTGGATGGTATGCACCCTCTTAATACGAATATATAGACCGAGGCTAACGCAATGTGCATTCAATAGCTTCCCGAGCAACTGCAAGATGCTTTTATAAAGGCTATTGACAAAGGAAATATCAGAACTATGGCAAATAGGAGCATGCCAGCAGTTCCACACCCCACACCCGGAGCACTGTTAATGGGAGATGCTTTCAATATGCGCCATCCTCTAACTGGTGGAGGAATGACTGTGGCCTTGTCTGATATTGCCGTGTTGAATAATCTTCTTAGGCCTCTTCGTGATCTCCATGATGCACCATCTCTCTGTAAATATTTGGAATCTTTTTACACTTTACGGAAGGTAGGTAAACACAACATCTTTTAGTAGTCAGTTTGAATCCAATATGTTGTATGTGAAATCATATTCTTTGTTTACTTTCACACTAGTATTCTTGGGATGGTGATTACCTCTTTATTCCTGCAGCCAGTTGCTTCTACAATCAATACTTTGGCTGGTGCGCTCTATAAGGTTTTTAGTGCGTCACCTGATCAAGCCAGGAATGAAATGCGCCAAGCATGTTTCGACTATCTAAGTCTAGGTGGTGTTTTCTCAAATGGGCCTGTTTCGTTACTCTCAGGCCTTAATCCCAGGCCATTGAGTTTGGTCGCACACTTCTTTGCTGTTGCTATATATGGCGTTGGGCGTCTATTGTTGCCATTTCCGTCTCTGAAGCGAATGTGGATTGGAGCTAGACTGATTTCTGTAAGTAGTATGCTAACCTTGTGCATCCTTTCTGAACTGAAATCTCTCTCTCTCTCTCTCTCTCTTCCTCTCAAATCGCCCCCACGGGCTGGATCAGCTGGTAAGTTGTCTGGTTGTTTGCTCAAATGGCCAAAGGTCGAGGGTCGCCAGTTGCACACGGGAATAATATTCCTGGTCTACTGGTCAAAAACTCCTAAGTCCCCAGTCAACTTTCCAGCCCAGCACTCGCCGTGATTTACTCCTTCTGAAATCCTGGGGGGCCAGGCTCAGGGGGCCGCTAGGGTGACGGTTCCATCTTTTTTGCTCAAAATAGATTATCCTCATTGCTGAGCCATAGTCTACTACTAAAACCGTTCACATAGGTAGTCTTCTGCCTTTGCAGGGTGCATCAGCTATCATTCTCCCCATCATCAAGGCTGAAGGGGTTCGGCAAATGTTCTTCCCGGTGACTGTTCCCGCATATTATAGGACTCCTCCTCATAATTGATGCCTGTGTGGGTGAGAGGTGGGGGTAGTGAACCTCAAGTGCCATTTTTTGTTTGTCAAAATTTATGTTGTAAACATGTCTCTTGAACTTGTTCTGATTGAATGAAGCTTGTGGCATTGAGCTTGGACTCCACAAACATTATTCACTCTAATATTGTGAAATGAGATTTTGACAACCTTGATTTCTCTTTTCTTGGGGAATTTGGGGATGAAATCGTAGCAGTAATTGTATATATTGATGGGAATGGCTTCCTATCTATTTACTGATCTAGTTAGATTCCTGTCTTTTTATGTCCTCCTGAGGGCAAGAATTAAGTGTTTTGTTCTGACCTAGCCATCCATGGGTGTTATAAACATGATTTTATTAAGACAACACAAACTTAATACGAACACCTATTCATCTAAACCATCATCCCATGAATCGTTCTAAAATTTTTGCTGCTCAGTGGCATTTCAGTCACTGCATGAGTTTTTAGATATCTTCAAACAGCATTAGACATTTCACAAAGTGATTTCCCTAGTGGAAACAACTTGAAGTAGCCACATAATTGCTAGTACAATTGCAAATCAACAGCAGGAAGCTAGAAATGCTGACAAATTCAACTAAAATGAACTCAAGCATGGTAGAGGAAGGTATTATGATTATCCTAAGAACTTATGCAATAAATAAAAATGAAAACAACCATTATTCAAATGATAATTTTCCCATAAAAATTGTACTGTCAGATGGGCATCAGTTATACGTAACAGCTCACTTTACAGTAAATGATACTCGTACAGTATCAACTAGAACATGAATTTTAGCAGAAATAGCAGAATATAACAGTTTGCAGCCACTATAAATATTTAGGGAAAGCAAGTTTCCAGAGGAAAGAAAAAACAATTGCTGACGCTCAACACTTCAAGGAAATGAACTTGAGTTGCTATTTTCACTGTGAAGAACACCATGGAAGGTCAATGCTCCTGTGCACAAACCGTTTCAGCGTTCCCCAGCTTGCTTTGTTTTTTTTTTTTTTCTGTTTGCGAAGCAAATGCATTCCTGAATATATTTATTTATTCTGAAATGACCAATATCTACACGCACGAGTGTATATATATCAGCACTTTTGATTTTCCCTCTCCAATTTTATAGCTTCATAGGACATCATAATTTCTTTAAATTTTGCTTCGGCTGCCACTGCAACAAGAGGAATGATATGCTTTCCATCATCAAATATATTGTAACCAACAAATTCCAGACACGATATAGATTTATTGTGCTTTACAAAGAAGATGAGAAACAGGTTCTACCTCTATTCTCTTGGTTTTGATCAGGATGGTGCTCCATTGCTTTTGTGCGGAAAGCAGACTGCAATGCATAGATGAACATCAAGTCAGCAGACAATATGGAAAGAAAACAAGAAATTTATAAAGCTGATGCCTGTGAGCCTAAACATTCAGGTGAAGTCAGACAATAATAACACAGGATTGTTCCTCATCCAATCTACTGCATCAATTTTAATTTATTTGTTTAAGATACTTTGGAAGACATAACCTAGTCTAGTTGATGAGCTCAAATTAGAAGGAAAAAAACTATCTAAACAAGAACAACAGATGTAAACAATTAATAAAATATTGCTTTTAGTGAACTATATTAATATGGCAACAGTTCAAAATTCCTTGTCAATTTTCTAGTTAAACAGCTTCTCCATTTTTGTATGGCCACAATTACTACTTTCCAATTTTCAAAAATATATACAAAATCTCTAACAATTTCCTAAACATTTATATATTATCTTAGCTAAAATTGAAACAACATTTAGATAAGAAGAGATCGGATGATGGAAAGTGTACCTTTACCTCAGCATCGGTATACGGTTCTGCTCTTGTCCTATGGGAAGAAGCATAAAACTGATTAGCTTTGGAGAACATAAATCCTAGAACATACATTATCGTATTATGTTTTTACTCGAGTCCCTCCAATCTAAATAGAGACAAATTATGAGAATACAATGTTAATGCAAATATCAAAAGAATCAAGGGTATACTATTTCCTGCTATATGAGGTTGGTTACATATATCTTATTGCTCCATGAACTCTGTGCAAGCCTAAATTGCTAGTAATATTTTGATCAATTAAACAATGTTCATAGCATTTCGCCTGCCCCTTACATTTCACGAAATTGATTCAACTCATCTAGTCATAGAATAATTAATCACCTTTGTTCAAATCTATACCATCTTAACCTATTGTCCCTAGTTTTATCTTTTTATTAAAGCTACACCAATTTGTCCAACGCCTGCATATGTATCATAGCATTCTCAAAAACCAAATACCTTGTGAAGTAATTGATTCCACAAAGTATATGATAAAGGGAAAAATCTTATTACAAGGCAATCAAAGGCCACACAATGATTCATGTCAAGGAACAACAAATCTCAATCTATTTATCAGTTATTCGATGGAACATAACCAAATTATCTACCTGCATCCTACGATGCAGGATTCTTTTTTTTTTTATTTTCTTTTTGTTCTTGTTGTTTCCCATGGATCCATTAACGGACAAATGTAATCTAACAATTTAAGTTCTTTCTAATTAATCAGCAAAGGTTTTCTGTTATATAATTTACTGATTGTGTATCCGCTCCCTGTACAATATTCAAGCCAAAAAAAACTATACTCTAACTAAGATAAATGCAAGCCAAGAAATATGCAAGTTGTCCACAACATAGAAAATAAGTTTAGCAGTACAAGTGAAAAGTCGTGTTTATTTGCTAGGAAATAAAGAAAGAGTGGTTCAGTTACTACCTGTCAAGCCCTAAGACTGTGTAATGATGGGACATTGTGTAATGTCCCCTGTAATTTGGGGTGGATTTGTAACTACTTTTATGGTCACTGTGAGATGTACTTGTCTCGTAGTACCAATCTTCACGTGGTATATACTGGTACTTGCCAGGGTCATTGTCGGTCCAACTCCTGTAGGTCTTTTGCTTATTTCGCCCCCTGTTAAATACACTTTGCATTTGTCTTATACGCTCCTACATAAAAGAAAAATGAAGTCATAATCATCAGTTATTTTCAAAACAATAGGAGTAGCATGGATAATAATTTTAATTATCTCAAGACACGTTATGAAACTTCTGTTGGCAAAGAATACAAATATGAATGTTCAATAAAGTGTTTTATATACTTCAGCCTAGTACCATCTGCATCTGTCCTCGAGGCAAGCAATTGCATCAAATTCAAAATTATGTAATAATTACACGAGTAAAAAAACTGACTAGGCCATCTGCACAGCAACAACAACAACAACAACAACCAAGCCTTTTCCCACTAAGTGGGGTCGGCTGTATGAATCCTTTTACGCCATTGAGCTCTATCTCCTATTATATCATCATCTATATTTAAATAAATTTTATCTTATTTTATTGTTGCTAACCAAGTCTTTTTTGGTCTTCCTCTTCCTCGTTTGATATGCATGTATATCATAGTTTCACATCGCCTAACTAGAGCATTTATTGGTCGTCTAAGTATATGTCCGTACCATCTTAAACGTGTCTCTCGGAGTTTTTCCTCAATAGATGTAACTCCGACTTTCTCTCTAATGCTCTCATTTCTTATTTTGTCCATCCTCGTATGCCCACACATCCACCTTAACATCCTCATCTCTACAACTCTCATCTTCTGCTTATGTGCTTGAGTCATACCCCAACATTCAGCTCCATATAACATATCAGGTCTAACTGCGATTTTATAGAACTTACCTTTAAGTTTAAGAGGTACTTTACGGTCACATAAAACACTCAACGCTCCCCTCCATTTCAACCATCTTGCCTGTATTCTATAAGACATCTCTCTCAATCCCTCCGTCGTTTTGTAAAAATGATCTTAAATATTTAAATCTCTCGGTTTCGAGCAACTCGTCCTCTCCTATCTTAACAATTGTCTCATTATTTCTAATATTGCTAAACTTAAATTCCATATATTCTGTCTTTAATCTACTAAGTTTAAAACATTTTCCTTCTATTATTTCCTGCCAAGATTCTAGTTTAGCATTTACTCCTTCACGTGTTTCATCTACCAAAATAATATCATCTGCAAACAACATGCACCACAGTACTGTGTCTTGAATGTGCGCAGTGAGTTCGTCCATAATTAGTGTAAAAAGATAGGGACTTAGAGCTGATCCTTGATGTAACCCTATCTTTATTGGAAATATTTCAGTTACTCCACATGAAGTCTTTACTCTGGTCGTTACATCCTCATATATATCCTTAATTAGTTCAATATATGTTACGCTAACACCTCTCTTTTCTAAAATTCTCCATATAATTTCTCTTGGAACTCTATCGTAAGCTTTTTCTAAGTCAATGAATACCATGTGTAGATCTTGTTTTTGCTCTCGATATTTTTCAATTAATTGTCTAAGAAGATGTATAGCTTCTATTGTCGACCTTCCAGGCATGAACCCAAATTGATTTTCTGTCACTATGGTCTCCTTCCTTAATCTTTTTTCTATTACTTTTTCCCAAAGTTTCATAGTATGACTCATTAGTTTAATGCCCCTATAGTTTGCACAATTTTGTACGTCTCCCTTATTCTTATATAAGGGAACTAGAGTACTTATCATCCATTGATCAGGTATTTTTTTCGTTTTCAATATCATGTTAAATAATTTTGTAAGCCATCTGCACAGCAACTTATACAAATTCCTAGCATCTCTAATCAACACACTCCATTAATTCAATCCTTCTGACATTGGTTGCTTCTTGGCCTAACTGATTCAAATCCCAATATGATTAGGTTAACTAGGCCAACATGCATAGAATAAATAAAGTTGGGACAAGAAGGCAGGAATTATGTGGATTTCAGCATGGTTTTTTAAAAGTGGACTAGGTGGTCAGATATAGGGATGCAAACGAATCAAGCCGGAACACGAGCTTTTTGAGCTGACTCGAAAAATATTCAATTCATATTCAAAATTATCGAATTCGAGCCGAACTCAAACATGTTCGAATATTTTTTCGAGCTGAATTCGAACCTATACTATCTGGTTCAATTGTTCACGAGTTGCTCGCGAGGCAAACTCAAATCGAACAAAATTTTAACTTAAATATATTCAAATTACGGTTTGAATAATTTGAATCGAAATCGAATCTAAGTCATTTCGAATTATAATTCGAATATATCCAAATCAAGGTTCGAACAATTCGAATCGAACTCGAGCTCGAATTTTATTTCGAATTGAGTTCGAGCCAAAATTATTTATATTTTCAAGCTTCGAATATCATATATATTTTTCGAGCTCAAACTCGAATATCAATATTTTCATATTATTCGGCTGCACGCCTAGTCACATATGCCATTTACACCTTTGGGCAAGGGACCACATCATATATAGCATATGTGGTGCTTCAATAGGCAGGATCAGGTGCACTACATTGTTGCATATGCCGTCTACACGTGGCCATATATGGAGGACCCACATAAGCATCTGCATCCTACGTATGTGCCATGTAGTGGGCTGATACATGCCACCTACATGCTCTTTTTAATATTTTGGTTTTTGGCATGGATTTGACCACAATAGAACAGTTAAAATCAATTGCTAGGTGGTATATAACAAAGATATGTTTAACCATCGAGCCATGTGAGTCCCACCGACTTGGGATGAACTATATGGATCTTATCCTTCCATTGACCTCACCAGTTTTACTCAAGATATAACCACAACTTTTCTGAAAAAGAAAAAAAGTGTACTGATTTAGTGAAACAAAGAGACAATCATTATCTCACCACAGTCATTGGAGGAAAAAAAATTTGTAGAAAAACTGATGGATGTAAGAATGAATAGTGAATAGAATAACTTACAACTCTCTCCCTCTCATCATCGTATTCCTCTTGCATTCTACGGTAATATCTTTTCCAAGCTTCTTGCTTGGAACCTTCATGACTTGAACTACTTGTTGAATTGCTCCAGGTTGAAGTGGACCGTAATCTGCTCAACTGACGAAAGAGAGAATAAAGTCATTAGTAAACTGCAAAACAGAAGCAATAGTTCCTTGCACATTAATTGTTAATTTCTTGTCCCCAACTCTTTCTTATTTTGATATAAAGACGTGTACACACGACTTTTTATAACATAGTGAGAGGATGACATATATTCAATCACAATTTGTCATAAGTTTTGCCAAGCTACATTAGAGAAGTGAGTTTGTACTTTTGAAACTGGCCAACATGTTCTTTAATAAAGCCTTAACCTTATTTCACATGAAATATAATTATGGTTAATCATCAGAAAGATAGATGATTAGACACAGTTTCTTTTACAAAAGTTTTCTGATGGAGATCTAGTCAGACAAGAATTGAAAATCAATTGTCACTATCTGACTGAAGGTAGCAGATTTCTAGTCTTCATTGGCTGATTGGATTTATGAATTTATATTTTTTTTCTTGTTACTAGGAATCATGCTTAACTAATCAATGTTGATGTTTTGTTTTCTTTTGGTTACGAAGGTTGTGTTTCCTCACTTTTAATTTATGAAGTTTGTTCTTGACTACTGTAAATAAATCCTTTTTATCACAGTAAACAACATATCTTCCATATAAAAAAAATAGTCATAATGATTTATTATAATAAGTTCCAAAAAATGAAAGATGTATCAAAAACATCCGTTCAAACCTAGCACTAGAACTTACAACAAGAAACACTTGCATTCAACTTGATCCATAGGAATATTAAAATTTATAAGCTTCTCAGATAGTGGATATGTTCAGCTTTTTAACCCTGTCTTGCTATATGCAATTCCATTGATTATGGTATCAGTGATTTGTAACTGAACTTTTTTATCTTCCACTTTCTCAGTAGTTGATTGATAAACCAGCATACTTGACATGGTGCATTAGCATTTGTTACAAGTAGCATTTATTTCAACAGTCTCCATGCAAAACTAAGAATGCCTTATATACTAGTTACAATGCTAAAAGTAACAATCCAGAGACTAACTCTACCTGAGTGTATACCCATTCAGCAGTTTTGCGCAACTCACCAGCCTGCCAGAGACCACATATATTCCAGTTAAGTTGCTACGTGAACAAGATAACACTACTTATCAAGGAGTATATGGACACAATATCACCTAAGAATTACAAGCAATGAACTCTATATACATTAACCATTGCCAGGCTGAAATGTTGAAACCCAAAGTTAACCCAGAATAACTCCAAAAATAATAGGAAATTTTTTCAAGAGTCTAGATCTTCAATATAACCACTTCTAGTACAAAGAGAGGAAGAAAGATTCTAGATCAGTGAGAACAGGAGTGTAAGACATTAATGTTTACAACTAGCACTATACTGGAACTGGAAAGCAAGGCATGATCACGGCGTGCATATAAACAAACGTCAAAGGCAACCATAAAAACCTGACAGATTAAACATTGTCGCCATCGCTGATACAGGGCAGCAAGCAACTAATCAAAATTCTCTCTCTAATAGAAATAAATAAAGAACAGGCTTCAAACAAGAGCAAGGACCACTTCTTCAGTCTCGAAGCAAAGAACACTGTTAAAATTGTGAATCAGGTGCCTCTTGTTACTCCAAAGAAATTGAAACTTACCAGATCGATTCATCTCATTAAAGTACATTGGAATCAGCAAAGCATTTTCAAAGTTCATGAATTACTCTGAAACTGATGACACCGTTATAGTGCTAGAGCAAATTCCAACTTCACTTCACATCTCCAACTTGAAAGTCAGCGTAAAAAATAGAAGAAGAAAAAAAATCAAAGGAAGGTTGATCGTGTAGTTCAACATATGAAAAGAGTGGACCAGGTGGTCACATATGCCATTTACACCTTTGGCCAAGGGACCACATCATATATAGCGTATGTGGTGCTTCAATAGGCAGGATCAGGTGCACCATGCTGTTGCATATGCCATCAAAACACGGCCATATATGGAGGCCCCACATAAGCACCTGCATCCTATGTATGTGCCATGTAGTGGGTTCATACATGCCACCTACATGCTCTTTTTAATATTTTGATTTTTGTCATGGATTTGACTACAATAGATCAGTTAAAATCAATTGCTAGGTGGTATATAACCAAGATATGTTTAATCATCAAGCCATGTGAGTCCCACCTGCTTGGGATCAACTATATGGTTCTTATCCCTCCATTGACCTCACCAGTTTTACTCAAGATATAATGATCAACTACTTATCCCTCCATTGACCTCACCACTTTTACTCAAGATATAACCCCATCTTTCTGAAAAAAAAATGTGTGCAGTGATTTAGTGAAACAAAGAGACAACCATTATCTCACCACAGTCATTGGAGGAAAAAAAAATTGTAGAAAAACTGATGGATGTAACGATGAATAGTGAATAGAATAACTTACAACTCTCTCCCTCTCAGCCTCATATTCCTCTTGCATTCTAATACGGTAGTATCTTTTCCAAGCTTCTTGTCTGGAACCTTCATGACTTGAACTACTTGTTGAATTGCTCCAGGTTGAAGTGGACCGTAATCTGCTCAACTGACGAAAGAGAGAATAAAGTCATTAGTAAACTGCAAAACAGAAGCAATAGTTCCTTGCACATTAATTGTTAATTTCTTGTCCCCAACTCTTTCTTATTTTGATATAAAGACGTGTACACACGACTTTTTATAACATAGTGAGAGGATGACATATATTCAATCACAATTTGTCATAAGTTTTGCCAAGCTACATTAGAGAAGTGAGTTTGTACTTTTGAAACTGACCAACATGTTCTTTAATAAAGCCTTAACCTTATTTCACATGAAATATAATTATGGTTAATCATCAGAAAGATAGATGATTAGACACAGTTTCTTTTACAAAAGTTTTCTGATGGAGATCTAGTCAGACAAGAATTGAAAATCAATTGTCACTATCTGACTGAAGGTAGCAGATTTCTAGTCTTCATTGGCTGATTGGATTTATGAATTTATATTTTTTTCTTGTTGCTAGGAATCATGCTTCACTGATCAATGCTGATGTTTTGTTTTCTTTTGGCTACGAAGGTTGTGTTTCCTCACTTTTAATTTATGAAGTTTGTTCTTGACTACTGTAAATAAATCCTTTTTATCACAGTAACCAACTTATCTTCCATAATAAAAAAATAGTCATAATGATTTATTATTATAAGGTACAAAAAATGAAAGATGTATCAAAAACATTCATTCAAACCTAGCACTAGAACTTACAATAAGAAACACCTGCATTCAACTTGATCCAAAGGAATATTAAAATTTATAAGCTTCTCAGATAGTGGATATGTTCAACTTTTTAACCCTGTCTTGCTATATGCAATTCCATTGATTATGGTATCAGTGATTTGTAACTGAACTTTTTTATCTTCCACTTTCTCAGTAGTTGATTGATAAACCAGCATACTTGACATGGTGCATTAGCATTTGTTACAAGTACAATTTATTTCAACAGACTCCATGCCAAACTAAGAATGCCTTATATACTAGTTGCAATGCTAAAAGTAACAGTGCAGAGACTAACTCTACCTGAGTGTATACCCATTCAGTAGTTTTGCGCAACTGACCAGCCTGCCAAAGACCACATATATTCCAGTTAAGTTGCTACGTGAGCAAAATAACACTACTTATCAAGGAGTATATGGACACAATATCACCTAAGAATTACAAGCAATGAACTCTGGATACATTAACCATTGCCATGCTGAGATGTTGAAACCCAAAGTTAACCTAGTATAACTCCAAAAATAATAGGAAATTTTTTCAAGAGTCTAGATCTTCAATATAACCAATTTTATACAAGGAGAGGGAGAAAGATTCTCAATCAGTGAGAACAGGAGTGTAAGACATTAATGTTTACAACTAGCACTATACTGGAACTGGAAAGCAAGGCATGATCACGGCGTGCATATAAACAAATGTCAAAGGCAACCATAAAAACCTGACAGATTAAACATTGTCGCCATCGCTGATACAGGGCAGCAAGCAACTAATCAAAATTCTCTCTCTAATAGAAATAAATAAAGAACAGATTTCAAACAAGAGCAAGGACCACTTCTTCGGTCTCGAAGCAAAGAACACTGTTAAAATTGTGAATCAGGTGCCTCTTTCACTCCAAAGAAATTGAAAACTTACCAGATCGATTCATCTCATTAAAGTACATTGGCGTCAGCAAAGCATTTTCAAAGTTCATGAATTACTCTGAAACTGATGACACCGGTATAGTACTAGAGCAAATTCCAAATTCACTTCACATCTCCAACTTGAAAATCAGCATAAAAAATATAAGGAAAAAAAATAAAAATAAGGTTGATCGTCTAGTTCAACATATGAAAAAAGATCTTTGTTTAGACTCCATTCAAACTAAAAGACTGCTAAGCTCGCTGAACAAACAAAAGGCAGAGGTAAAATCGATAATGACACATTGCGTTATCCATGGAAGATGAAAAAAACGCAATCTTTCTAGCAAAACGATCATGTTCTTTTTATATCGAATTCATTATCTCCTCTCCGCTACAATACAAAATCAAGTTAACCAAAGAAAAGAAAATTATAAACAAACTCCAAGAATAAGGAACAGGAAGTTCAGTAGGACGCGAGGGGAGATCATACCAGGAGGCCAGTGGCGGTGACGCCGACCAATCCGAAGAGAGCGACGTGCCAAGCCCTCGTCGCGCGCTCCCTCTCCTTCCACGGCTCGTCGTTGCCCTTCTCATCCCTAGAACTCATCTCGCCTCTAATCGCTTATCCAGAACCCGAACCGAGACCAGAAAACCCAGATCGAGCGCATGCTTCGATCGAAGAAGAAGAAGAAGAGAAAAAACAAAAAGTAAACAATTACTGAAATACAATTGATTCAATCGATCGAACAGCTGAACGAAAGGGGAAGAAGAAATAAAGCGGCACGAGGGTTCCTCTCGGCATATATGGACTGCCTTAAAATATCGGCGACGACCGAGGGCCTTTACGCAAATACAATAAAAAAAAATACAGGAAACGGATCGGGTCGGAGAATCGAGATCCGCATTTGATTCTATTTTCTTTAAAAATGATGACACATATCTGGTTCGGGTTGAACCCGAACGGATCCATTAGTTCGTTAGGTGGAATTTAATTGTATATTTGTATTAGATTTGATCCTGCCCTGAAGTTGAGTGGACGGCTGTCGGGAGATAACGCTGATATGGATCTTCGTGCGTGGTGGAAACGCCTCGCTCTTGCAATTATAAGTCGTTAGTACCAAGCCGGGAGGGGGTTCCCGGTGACGGCCCTCCGACGATCAAGTCACACAACCGCAGGAAGAAGAAATGAAGGAAAAATGAAGAAGTGAATGGTGTGGTTCAAAGACGTATATGCGCGTACCTCCGCGGGTAGCCACTCCTCTTCTTATATAGAACTTCGACGGGTTGACTACACACTTCCCGGGCGGATACGACTTCCTAAGCTTTCCTCAATAGCTAATATCGGGAAAGAGTCCCTGACACCTTACTATAACAGGGCGGACACCTTTCTGCTAAGGCGGCGTAATCTTCTTCTGTACGATTTCCTGTTCCTTCGCGCTGTCAATCGGCGGCATTGACTCCTAAAAGGATGTTAAGACATATTTCCCTTCTTAAATGTCATCCGCTAATCTGTTGACACTTCCTTTGGTCTATCCTGCAGGCTGGCCACTCTTTAGCCCCCTACAGGCATACCTATTCCGATCGGCTCGAGCATTTCTTTCATCGGTCCGTCTTAGACTCAGCCCACCTTTCTTGAACTCTTTAGGCTGATCGGGTGGTGGGCTCGGCCTCACTGCCACAAACTCCTCCTGCCGCTCGGCCTATGGGGACTTCGGCTCAGCTAGTCTCTTAGCTTACCATCTTTTAACTTTGACGACCATCCGAACGTTGACTCTTCTCGACAATGGGTCCTCCTAGATCACCACCGGATCAAGATTAAATTTAAAACGTGATTGAAAATTCATCCCATTAAATAAATTTGACTAATTCATTTCGCGTATATCAGATTTCTCCTCACTTTATTTTGATTTAGGTATTGTTATCTATAAATCTAGGACCGGATCTTTTGATCCCTTTATCCGCTCCTGAATCGGGATCAGGAAATTCACCTGTTAACAAGTGGAGAGTCATTACCTCTCACCAATCTAAAGGCTGGACTATGATCCGCCCCCATAAATCTAAGTTCCATTTTTAGAATCATTTTATTTGAAAAATTAAATTGTTTTGAGGAAAAAGCATTTATTCGGCTTGCACATATTATTTTTTAAAAAGCACCTTAAGTGAGTATTAATGGACCTCGAGCCCTATCGAGCAGCCCAAAGTGCTATGCGAGGGCCTCATATTTAAAAGTTTTTTTTTTTAAATATAACGCCACATTATGATTTTTTTTATGCTAAATGCCTTTAACCCTGCTTTTTCTATCAAGTAGTTTTTTATCCCTTATATTTAAAAAATAATATTTAACTTTCTTTAACTAGAAGTCAATGTGAGAAAACTTATATAAGATAATTGTGCATTGTGGTCATTATATTTTTTAATAAAAATTATCTTTAAAATTTATACATACATTAATATAAACAATAGAAAAATGATAATTTTAAATGAAAAATTCATTCCACCATCCTCATCAAATAAAAAAAGAGCTAAAATTCTAAACTAATAAACTAAAATCAAATGAAGATAAAATAAAATTCATCATTAAAAATTTCTGTCTCATCATCATCAAATATGACATATAATGAAGTAGGAATGAAGTATTGGTATGATAAAATTATACCAATACGCGCATCAAAGACATTACAAAGTCTAAGAAGAAAGTTTATAAGCTATTGTGACTATAAGATTAGTGCTCAATCATCAAAATATACTATATAATAATGAACTTTGTTCCATTTTCATTTGATTTTGATTCATCAATTTAGAATTCTGATTCTTTTATAGTTTGGTGAGGGTGGTCTATGAGTTTTTGGTTGCTTATCTCTTTCAGAATTGCTATTTTTCTATTATTTAGATTGGTGTGTTTATGAATTTTATAAAAAAAATTTATCGAAGGATATAATAATCAATTCAATATATTTTTTTCCTCTTAAAATTATTATCGAAATATGATAAAAAAAAAACATGAATAAAATTATCTTTTAAAAGTTTTCTCACACCTTACTTATGATCAAAGGAAATTAAATGTTATTTTTTAAATATAAGAGGTAAAATGTTACTTGATAGGAAATAAGAGGAGTAAAAGTATTTAGCCTTTTTTTTTTAATAAAAAACATCCCATCCTACATACAAGTACCTAATTATCTTCCACTACACAAAAGCAACTTACTCATATTATTATATCTTTCTCATTTGTTATTGTTTAAATCGGGGCATATGTAATTACTACTAAAATTGTTCGGAGTCTTCAATAAGAATGTAAACATTTTGTAACTGTTACGTGTTTTATCCAGTAATTAATTGTAGATCTTTGAACGAATTTTGATTTAATATATTATATGTCACGTGGTTCAATCGAATTAAAAATTATGATCTTTCAAAATTTAAAATTTAATATTCATGTTATAATAACTATAAAATTATAACGGTTACAATTGAATTGTCACATAATTATAGTAGTTATGAAATTATAATTACTAAAATATAAATATTAAATATTAAATTTTAAATTTTAAAAAATCATAATTTTTAACATAAAATATATTAAATCGAAATCCATTTAACGATGTATAACTACTACTAGTTAAAAAAACAATTTGTAATAGTCTGAATTTAGAATAAAAAATATTATTTAAATTTTTTCGTTCAAATAATTTTAGTCTTGTTTTTTTATATATTATATAGTAGGTACGGAACTGTAATTATGTAGTTATTATAATGCATCAATTTAGATAAAAAAAATATAAGAGAAAAAATAATGTGAATAATTATACACAGTTTGGCGTTAGTTAAAAGGGCGCCAGTGAGTTTTGTGCATAATCGTTTCATTAAAATTTAATTAAGTTATTAAATAATTCGAGATCATTATCTTATCCACTTGGCCGCCAAAGACGGATCCCACTGAGATCTTGTCGGGATCGGGCGACCTATCGTATTTGGCGGGCCCAGCCTTACCCATCTGATCACACGCGTCGGTTTCGTTTCTGACGGTTGCAATTCATCCGTCGCTTGCGAAGGAACCACTGGACAAAAAAGCCTTTGCGATTCGTGCTTGGACGCTTGGCATGAGAAACGGACTAGAGACGAATCTCAAAGCATGAGTCAGATTAATCGCGAGGAGGAAAATATCTATTCGCTGCTATATGCGTCCCGGTATTGTGATTAGGGATGACGATGGATAGAATTCGGATCAGATTTTAAATTCACCATCCTTATATCATCGGGTATAGGATTTTCGATGGATATATTCATTTCTATTAAAGGATCGGATATCTTCTATAATTTTAATTTTTCTTCTTTCTATCCAACTATTATCATTCAACAAAAATATATTAAAATTAACATCCTATTAACAAATATATATATATATATAATTAAAAAAAAATTAAACATCTATATAATCTCTTCTTAATATCAACAAAAATAACAAGTTGAATTTGGAAAAATAAAATTTTCTTTACTATATGTATATATATTATTTAATCGTATATTCGGGTATTGATAGTCCCTCCATACCCTCCTCCATTCGGATCGGATATCGGATCCTCGATCGGGTTTGAGTGAAATTGTCATCCCTAATTGTGATACTGCGATACGAAATCCAAATTATCATTTAGGCACTGATCTCTAATTATAATATATTTAGGGACATAATTAGATGTCGGACTTTTGAGCTGATCGTATTCTAAGAGAGCAGATCTCCTGAACTATTTTTTTGATTCAGAGGATGTGTCACTGTATTTATGATCGGATCGGGATCATGATTCGACCGCAATTGGTTGTGATCCTTTCTCGGATTCAGCGTCCCCATCAGATTATAATTTGGTTCGGAGTGGACGGTCGGAGGCCGCTCAAAGACCTCCGGTGGTCGATAAGTGGCCATGTTACTGGGCGCTGAATGAGGGTGTCCTCCAGGCGGCCTCCGGCCGCTCGCTCTGAACCAAACTACAATCTAACGGGGACAGTGAACCCAGAAAGAGATCGCAACCAATTACGACCGGATCATGATCATGATCCGACCGTAAATACGAGTGATACATCCCTTGTATCACAAAAGGTGATCCAAGATATCTTGTCTCGTATTCTGATGGATGATGAAAAATTTTCTGATTTATCCTGATGACAAGTGAAAACTTCCTAATTTATCCCGACTAATTGAAATTATCATTTTATTTTTTTAGAACAGAATAAGCTAAGTCGTGGCTACAGGACAACATAATTAATCATCTCTACTTCTGTTTTCCGGCCTCAACCCCATCGCCGACGCCGTTATGAGCGTTAAAGACACGATGCCACTGCGGAAACGCCAGCGACTAGGATTTGCCGGCCAAATTCCCCTCGGCGACGGAACCCTAACGGATATCGGCTTCGACGACCCCGCCACCGCCGACGTCGTTCTTCGCCTCGAGCTCGACGACTCCCTTGTCGACGACCTCGACCCCGTCTCGCTAGACCTTCACCTCCGCTCCGCCGCACTCCGCCGCTCCCGTTACTTCGACGCCCTCCTCTCCGAGCGATGGAATCACCCTTCCGTCATTGGGAGCGGGATCCGGCATCGCCTCTACCTCAAGGTCCTCGCCTCTGCTGGAGGCGACCGCTCCCGCGGCCCCTTCGGCGTTCACGTCGCTGTCATTCGGCTTCTCCACAGTCTCGATTTCTCCGCTGCGATCGGTTCCGTCTCCGACGCTCTGGAGATGCTCCCCGTGGCGATGGAGCTCCTCTTCGATGATTGCGTCCGAGCTTGCGTACGATTCCTCGAGGCGGTGCCGTGGACGGAGGAGGAAGAGGAGGGGGTGTTAAATTTGGTACCTTTGCTTCAATTAGAGGAATGTGAAGATCTCCTTGCGAGGATTTCCCCAATTGTCTCAGAGGAGGGGGATGGGAATTGCACATCTGAGGAAATGCTCCATAAATTGATAGATTCAGCTATCCGCAGCCATCCAAATGTTGCCACTGTCAACGTGAAGGCCTTCGTTGCAAAGCTACTTAGTGATTACTCTTCCAGGGATTGCGTAAGGAGAGCTCTTGATCAGGCCTTCTTGAAGAGTATGGAGATGGTGAAGGATCATTTGGGGAAGTACGCAAGCCTGGATTTTAGACTTTCATGGGGGAATGACGAAAGGGAGGCAATGCAGAGGTTGAATCTTCACTCATCCATGATGAATGCGAAGCACCTGCACTGGTTGGTTGAGAGGATGATCGAGTTGAGGGTGGCCGATACAGCAGTAACAGGGTGGAGTGAGCAGGCTTCCTTGGCTGCAGATTTGCAGAAGACTTTTAGGGATGACGCCTGGAAGAATATAGCTCCTGGGCTGCCATCACTGATCATAAGGTCCACATTCCGGCTGGCTAACTCTGTTGCTTCTGGAAATACACTGGCTCCTCGACAGGTTTGAAGTTAGAACTAAATGCGTGCAGCTTCTTTCTTGTTGGAAATAATTAAAATAGGGAAATATTAATAATATTTTGCCTAGTTGAACCGCACTATATAGATTAAACATCATATAGAAAGTGAATCAGATGGGATAAAGCCAATATACAGAAGTTCTATGAATAGCCATGCCATATTTTTGAAGTCAATTGAGTTTTATAGAATGAACATTAAATCTAGTAGATCCTATTAATTTTTTCCTACGAAAATTAATGCGTCAACAAAGTGAAGAGCAACTGCAAGGGTTTCTGAAACAATGGTTGAGACAATGGTGGCTCCATACAGGATAGAACAATTGTAGGCGTCAGATATTTTAGGAACCTCGCTACTCAAATGCATAGGATTGGGGATGTCCAAAACTTTGAGGCTCAAGGGAGGCAATAACTGGAACTTCCCCTTTGGGGAAGCCTTTATGCTCCAAGTACATGACAGGGACATGTTTAACACTTTGTTCCTTAACATGGATAGCAAGGGGGAGATAAACCAATTGAGCGAAAGGGCAGGTGGAACACAGTCTTAAGGGATGGATATGTGCAAGTATGTAGGAACTTTCTTTCGAACTGATGTGATGCAAGTAAATTAAACCTCTTTATAATATTTAGAGTTACTAAGAGTAAATTGTTATACAAATTATGGGGTTTAGTCCCACATATGGTATTTAGTTATAAGGTTTTATGTTTGAGTTATATAGTTGTGATGTCATAGTCCTCTCTTTTAATGATTATAACATTGCAATATTTTATTTTCTTTTATATGGTACTAGAAGGACATTCCTTTGTTGCAACCTAACATTTGCTAAACATGTCTTGATCCTCTTTGGGTATGTGTTAAGACTTGAGTATGCTTTCCATTTAGATTTCTCTAGTTGGGAGGTGACACATGTGAGGGTACATGGTCAATTTCATGTGATTAAGTAGATTGTTCCCCTCTATTGCCTATGTGCATATGGGCACAGTGCTCAGGGATGATGATACCGCCAAATGCACAAGAGGAGAGAGATATTTTCATAGATTTAAAGTTGATATATGGTTTTGATTGAGCTAACCATTGACTAAAGCTTCCTAGTACATTTTAAAGTTGATATATATCAATCTGAAATACCTACAAATTGTGATTAGCATTTCACAACATGTCTTCAAGACAGATAAATTTAGTTCTGATAGAAAAAGTTCATTGCATATGTGATACAGTGATGCCCCTTCATTGCTAGGTAACCTGAACAAACCCAAAGAGTGGATAAGTAGAAATTATGACCAAGCAAGTATGGTTTTATTGTTCTGGTTTATGATTAATTTGACTGTTCCAAGAAATATCTATTTTTTTAGTGTCCCATCTTGGACAAAGACTTCTTTAGCTGCAATCAAAGAAGACCCCACTAGACAACACAACCTCCCATGATGACTGCAGAGTGATCAATCCCTTGATTACAGTTGCAAACTATATGTGATGAAACTATACTTAAGTGCCCCTTTATGATTCTGAGAACCGGAAGATTATTAAATAATAAATAGCGCACATTAGGCTACTATGACATTTAGATCAAAGGACCAACAGACTATCTTAGTGAATTCATTCTCTAATCTAGCAAGTATAAATACTAGTGTCCCTACACTAATGTACATAAAATGAAATATCCTCTTAGTGGATATGTTATGCATGTAAGTCTATCAGATTTACAGGTGTCCAGTCTGAATGAGAGCATGACCAAAAATATTTAGGATTTGGGCATAACATTCACAAATTTCATGGTTATCATTCTATGCGCATGACCTTTTTAACAGAGTTATGTTAATCCATGGACTATTTAAACAATCTATAAACAAATAAAAAAAACCATAAATAATATTATTTTAAAAAATATTTAATGCTAGAAAACAAGCTACAATATTATATCAGAATATGATTTATAGGGCATCCAAGTATTTCCCCTATGTAGCATAAAAGAAGATTTTCTTGTACAGATGTTGCTAGCAGTGGATGAGTTTTAAATTTATTTTTTAAGCATTTTTCTTTTTCTTTCTCTTTCAAATGACATTGTGCTAAAAGGGGATTACCAATAACAAAATATGATCAGGACAACAATGAGAAGGTTGGAGTTGTATATGATGTTTCGCTTACAAATGTTGAGATTGGAAAGGTTAATTAGTTGCGGGGAATAGGCATCACCATCAATCGAAATAAAGTCGATGTGAATATAATGGGATGCATGTTGGGCCTAGTAGAGGTCTTCTGTTAACATTGCTTCACAAAGTGTCAACTGCATATGGAACTACTTTGCTTGGAAAGACAGCCTCTCTTTTTTCAATGTGAATGACTCTCATTATGGTATAACTTAGATGATTTCAAATTCTTAATGCTTTCCTGATTTTGATATTTCACGAGTAGAAGGGTGTTCATTCGGTTGATAATTTCCAATAGTTTGATTGATTTAGCACTTGCATATATTTGTGAGCGATGCTGGTGCAAGAAAATTGCAAGCTTCCAAGTTCGAATCAGTGAGATGCATATGCTTTCAGTAGGAGTTTGTAGATTTAAAGCTCTTAATTTTAGTATTTATTTTTCTCAGGTGAGGATGAATCTGGTCAGTTGTTGGCTCCCGGTACTGAATGTATGTCGGGACATTGTTTTCCCGATGCCAACTGGTCAAAAATCAATCATCCAGGACCTTGAAGAAGCATTTCTTAGAATAATATCTACCCTTCCATTATCGGATTCTCAAGATTTGCTGAAGCAGTGCTTACGCTTTTCCACTCGGAACATTGATGACTGCCCACACTTGATCTTAGCATTCAAGACTTGGTTCCGACGAGCAAACAGGGCAGGACGGCTACCAAGGAATAAGGATGATGACATTGCGGGTTGACACAAAATGAAGACAATAAATAATCACGTTATTGGATGTTCGTGGCTTTGAGAATGTGGATGTTGATATTCTGAATCCTTGAAATGCCTTTTTGTTTGAAATTTCTGTATGCCTGTATATGATCCTTCCTCGAGAATCTAAAGAGATGTAAATAAATACTCGTGTGTTGTAACTGTCTTATGCATATAGGAATAAATGAGTAGAAGTTATAACATGAAATGTGGATGAAACTAAATTGATTGCCCCTGTAAGATCCTAATTTAGTTCAACCAATTGTTAGTTCCATTTCATGTTTTGCCTTGAATTTGCTAATCAATTTTCAGTTAGCTTAATTTGCGAACTGTAAGAGTTGGCAGGAATTGATTGATTCAGATGGTGCAAATCAGAGCTGATATCTAACCGAAGTTGGAGTTAGAACATAAAAAATGGGTGAAACCAAATTGATTGCTGCTGTCGGACCTTTCACTTAAATTATAAACTGCAAACTTATTGTTGTACAATAATTTTGGTTCTTCCTAATTGTGTAGTTGCAAAGCTTTGGATAATTTGATTGTGAGGCTGAAGTACTGATAATGTCTTTCTCATGTTTATTATTGGATCTTCCATTGAGGTTAATATTGATGATTTTAGAGGATATTTTGTCAGCTTATGTCTTCATTGAAACATGCAATTGCAATCTAGGGAACTTGAGTTATTTTTGGACATTAAGATGGAAACCATGGAATATTCCTTTGTCACAAATTATGTTCCATATCCACTGTAAATATAGTCGTATTATGAATAATGTTGAACTCTAATTGATAAAAATCTAACTAATTTGTGCTTTCAATGTTGCAAAAGGCGGGTCCCGCCGCCCAGCGGCCCCCTCACCCCTGCCCCACGAGTATGAGAGGGAGTAAATCACGGTGAATACGGGCCCGGCGATGACATGGCGGTCGAAGGTGTTTAGCACGGACAGATATTGATGTTATCGCAATTGCTGCCGCAGACCTTCGATCTCCCGACCCATGTTGCAAGAATACCATGTCATAACCGGTTGATCCCGCCCGTGGGGGCAACTAATTTGTGCTTTCAAGAAACTCTAATGACTGGAGAGAGAGTACAGATTAGTTGGGACATAGATTTCCACCTTACGCGCCTGACTTTGATGTGAATATGAAAACAATGTAACAAATAAAATACAACAAGCTAATTGTTCACTGGGCAACAGCAAACTAACTGTTCTTATTTAGCAAAGTCAGTGAGCTGAAGGCAATCTATCAGCAGCACGACGCCCACCATGAGCACCACCACGAGGACCACCTCTTCCTTGCCGTTGCCCTGAGCCAAAGCGCCTTTGTCCCGGCTGAACACCACCTCGAGGGCGACGACCACCTCTTCTTTGCTGCTGCCTTGAGCCAAAGGGCCTTTGTACCAACTGCATGCTGCCTCCAGGATTAATCTTTTCGATCACAAAATCCATCCTCATCGCATTCATATTTGCAAAGATTGCATCCAAGGCTTGAAGCTGCTGCTTGGCAAACACATGAAATTGATATTAGGAAACAATACTGCCGGCCCAAATATAATGGATACAACAATACAATTATCTGCCCTTAAGTGATCCTAAAAGAAAGGCCAAGAGAAGTCATCAAATCAAACAGAAGGATTAACAGTTTGTGCTTATAAGAAGTTACCTTGATATCGGAGTCAGCATCAGCACTCCTTTGAAGGGGTGTCAATACACTGCATCAGTAAGCTCAATCTTAAAATTAGAGGATAAAACTATTATAAGCAAAACATAATTTGAGTCAGAATATTTTCTTCCTGATAGGTCAAACACCAACACTAAAGGCACTTAGAGCTTACCATTCGTTTAAAAGAAAAGAATGAGTTTAATTAACTAGTCACAGAAATATGGTAATGACAGGAAACTAGAAACAGATTGGACAGCTCTACCACATCCTTAAGAGGCAAATGTAGATGCTTTGAGAAAGATTCCATGTCTATTAAACCAGCAGGATTTGGCTAAACCAGCAATGAGATCAAGGTATATAATCTCTAGCCATGGCGGTCTACAAACTTTTCATTAAAGATCCCTGATACAGGCAGCAAGCAGCCAGCTTTCTTCTCAGCTTCCTCCTCTGAGCTTAAACATTAGCATGTTCCTCATCCACACCCCAAAACAACAGATCCCCCCTTCGTGCCAAAAGAAAACAATTATGGCAGATTAATCTATACCATGAAACTGATTACATCCAAACGGCAAATTATTGTTGTATGATGGAACTGATCTAAAAATCTTAGTTAGGAAGGTGCAATGGAAAGCTTCACTGATTTAGAAGAAAACTCCAGGAACTTGCGTACATAAACATGTGTTTCCGTGTTAACTATATGCCAAACATAATACCTTCAACCCAAATCTAACCAAAAAATGTATATAATTTATTCCATTTGTTTACAATTGTTGGATAGAGATAAGCAAATCTTGTCATAATCGAATAATAAAGAATACTCTTGATGCACAGAAATCCTTTATAAACCATGTTTATCCATCCTAACCCAAAATGTAGATTACTTTGAGATTATCTAAGTGGTCAAAAACCAACATTGGGTGGAACATGGCAATCCTAAAACACCACAAAAATAGGACCAGAGCAGATTTTGTTAAGAAAGGAATGAAGGTGCAGTTCAAAGTGCTTAACAGCTGAAGGGTCCAGAAAACAACAGTGGATGGATAACTACAACAATATTGATAGCACAGATGTATGTGAAGTCTGTTTGTTTTAAATAAGAACCACATTTTGTAATCTGTGCTACACTGCAAAACAATAATGTAAGATAAAAGATAGAAAAGGGCAAAAGGACTAACCATCTGCCATTCGGATTTCTCATCCTGTTCTGGACAGAACTGGCAGCAGCCTTCCTAGCCATCTCTGTGATTACTGGGAATTGATTCCCATGAACATTGGACCTTCTCTTTGCAAGCACACCCTGAACATCCATGGTCAACACAGATTAATAAATGTACAGCATATATATCCTCCAGAAAAACACAGCATACTAGTTATTACCTGTCTAATCGATGATCTGGAATCCATGAATCCTTGTAGCAGGGCATTACCATGGGAAGGATTCCTATTCTGAAAGCCTTGGTTTTTAATCTAAAGACAGGATTTTGTGATCAACTATTTAATAATTTGAAACAGAAAAAAAAAAAAAAAAAAACTTTGCTGGAAAGAATATATTCACTCACAGGAGGCCTCGGAGGTCTTTTCCCTTTAGCAGCATTTTTCTTCGACATTTTAATAATATCATCTACAATAAAGTAAGTATGTGAAGTCGTATTAGGACTAAGTTATTGAGATAGAATAACTTCAGATTCAACGGAAAAAGTTCCTGGCATACCTAAGCTCATGTTCATCTTCTTCTCAGTCATTGAGATCGCCTCTTCTGTTAACGCCTTTGTTTCCATCTGCATCGCAATTGAATCGAAAGAAGCAGAAGAATTTAGGGTTTTACTAGAATCTCGAAGCACGGGGAAATCTTCTAGGTTTTGATCGCTTCCGCGGAGCGATACCGGCTTTTATAGGAAGATATGGTTGCGAGTTAGTTGCTATAAATGGGCTTATTTAAAATCGGGTTACCGTTAACGGAATTAAAATACGTCGTTCCTTTTTTTAATTATTCCTAAAAATTCTGATTATTTTAGGAAAAAATTATTATTTCTTTCCTAATTAAACCGAATAACTAAATATTCATTACGATCTGGAAAAGATTTCTAAATATGAGACCAGACATAGAAAGAAAATTGATTTTTTTTTCCTTAATTAAAAAATTAATTTAGATTACAATAGGATATGTAAAATTCAATAAATAAATAAAAAATTGAAATGTCAATATTTGTTATGAAATTCAAAATTTAGAGTACAATGTATAGCAAAACTGGAGGACAAAACAAGTTTATGAGTGCTAAATGGAGGTTTTTGAATGTTCGGTTAAACTTATTAAAAATAGCTTATAAGCTCGTATATTTTATAAACTGTTTTAAAAACTTATAAGTGATTAGGTCTTATTTTAAAAATAAATTGTTAAAGTATTTGGGTGAATTTATTATATTCAACTTAAAGGTATTGATGTGTTTGGTATTATAAGATCTTTTTATTAAGAAAATTATCAAAAAAAGTATACTACTATTAATAGCGGGTTTTTAGCTTTTTATTAATAGAGAGTTTAGGCGAATTTCTATATTTGGGAAGAGAAAAATTGAAAAGAGGCATCGACGAAGATAATGACACAGCGTTGGAAGAGAAAGCGACGGAGATAGAAAGATATTAGCTTTATAAAAATTTATGGAGGATAAGATAGAAATTTATAAAATTATATAAGGATATTTTAGAAAAGAAAATTATTAAAATAAGATTTTTTTTTTTAAAAAAAGTAGGGTCTCCCATATTTTTTTAAAAACAACTTATAAGTTCCAAAACAATTTATTTTAACAACTTATAAGTTGTTTGAAAAAAAAATTATCAAACAAATTTAAAGAACTTATAAGTTCCAGAACAACTTATAAACTATTTTAGATAGCTTATAAACTCAGCCAAATACCCTCTTACAAACGACTTCTTTAGTAAAGATCAACTGAATCAGAATTGAGCAACTGGGTTGAATGAAACGTATAAGACATTTTGCTTGCACTGCAATGTAAAAGCATGACTACTAAATTCAGTTTGAGAAGCAAAATAAAATTAAATGAAACATAACAAGCACAAATGTAACTAATGTACTTGTCTTTTAGAATATGTATCAATCAATTATTAGTTGAAAAATGCTATTAGTTTCTAGTACAAAACTCTGTTACTGAATGATATAGTAGTTCCTCACTTGGAATTCAACTAACTTCTTGACAAGCTAATGGATGAAATCACGTGTAAAGAAAATCAGAATGAAGGAATTCCGATAGCTCAGCTACAAATGAAAGATTCATCACCTGATGGTCATTCAACACCAAACACATTTTCCTTCTCTTTCTTTCAGATAACACACTTTCAATGTAGCATAATAATAGAGGACCAAAGGAATCATATTCCCCAAAGTGAGAATGATGAGCATAATAATAGATATGGATGGAAGTACTTCTTGGTTCTTCTTCACATGGAAGAGCTGCAATCCAACAAAGAAACATGACAGTGTGAGAGAAATCATGACCATGATAATTTCTACATCCATTCTCCATATTGACTGAATTGCCTGCTCTGTAATGGGTCCATCTTGTCTCGTGTGCTCCTAATTGTGCCAGTGATTTTATCCCCAGCCCTGTGCTTCAGAGGAGAAAATTGGATGCTAATAATAATTTCACTGTCCATTATCTCACCTCTTTCCATCTGCTGCTTAGCAACCAAAAAAGTAACATAGCCACAACCAACCATGCAAAGCAGCCCAGTTTGAGCATTGTATATTCCTTCTGTTGAGATTTTTACAGCTTCATTCATACTGAAAGATGATAGCATTAACTGTATCTCATAGCTTATGTTTTGGAGATAGTGTGACTTTCAGCATCAAATGACACAGGTACAGATGCCCAATGATGGATCTAGAAATTTAAGTATGGAGAGATGATTTATATGGAGAATAAGAGACGGTATCCTTTATTTCTATCTGTGGAACCCCATAATACTCGGGGTTCCACCGCTGCAAATGCCTCGTATTCTCCAAATAAGGGGGAATAACTCTTCTGTTTTTTTTTTTTCAGCATTTGGCCTTAATATTTACAGCAATAAACTAATACATGAACAAGAGGAGAAGATCTGGTTTGGGTTTTGATTTTGGAATCGGAGGCCGATGCTCCTCGCTCGAGCTCGCGGGTTTAAACTCTCTGAGCCACTCAGAACGAGATTTACTACATTGCTCTTCAAAAATCTTCCTTTTTTTAAAAAAGGGTGAATTATATTTTACCCCTTGAGATTTGGTTAAAGTACGAAATGACCCTCGTGGTTTCAAAAGTAACAAAAAAGCCCTTGAGGTTTGGCTAACATAACAAAAAAAACCCCTTGACTGGTCGACGATAGTAGTCAACCGGCAAAGTTAAGAAAAAGACATATATACCCCTGCATTTCAACGGGAAAAAAAATTAAAAAATTACCTGAAACAGCTGGAAATTAACTAAAGTAAAAAATTACTGCAGCTTGAGAGAGTCATTTCACTGATCGATTATTCTTTATAGTGAAAGAAACAAAATGTGGGAAAGAGGAGTCTGGTTGGGAGCATAAGACGTGGAGAACGGCGGGTTGTGATTTGGAGCATAAGACGAGAACGGATTTTTGCAATAGATATATTTCGGTAAGGAATTTGTAATCAAAGATATTATGACTTTGTGGGTTTAAGGTTTACACAATCGATTAGTGGAATTACTCTATCAAACTGCAATAATTTTTTACTTGAGTTAATTTTCAGCTGCTTCAAGTAATTTTTTATTATTTTTTTCCGCTAAAACGCAGAGGTATATATATCTTTTTTTTATCTTTGCCGGTTGATTACTATCGTCGGCTAGTCAAGGTGTTTTTTTTTTGTTACTTTAGCCAAATCTCAGGTTTTTTTTGTTATTTTTGAAACCACGAGGATTGTTTCGTACTTTAACCAAACCTAGGGGTAAAATGTAATTCACCCTTTTAAAAAAAATATATTGATGAATTTGCTCGACCAGAATATCTATCTCATATTTTAGCAAAATTTAATATGGATAAAATTTATATAGATTCTTAGACTAGTCTAGTTTCCCAAGATATTGGACCGAAAAAAATATCTATTTTAGGAATGATAAAAAGAAGATCAATTTTAGGAGAAAAAAAATTATAGTCTATGTTGGCCTCCGTACATGTAGGAAAGGCAATTGCAGATTGAAAGAACTCTTTACAAACCATTTTGACATATCGTTCTGCCCATTACTGTGCCAGAAAGTTTGGTATTATGGTCAGATTGAAAATACATTTTAGGTAGCAACCTATTCAATGGCAATTATATATATATATATATATATATATAAATCAATATGAATCATAATATATAATTGATTCTGTCGGGAATTTGAGAAGATGGAATCGTCGGAACGATATGTCTGGAATGTTGACCGCATCTCCATGACCCGACTGGTGAGCTATCTTCTGTGTTGACCAAGTCATCGGAAGACCTTCGGTCAATGTTATCTGCAACCAACGACCGGATTGCCCTGGTCTCTGGTACCTCGATGCTCGAGGCGGATCTCACGAACATATAAGTAATCAAATAATGGTAGAGCCACTAAATACACACAAGATGAGTACAGGGACGTACCCTAGCTCCGGGGGAGGCGCCCTCGGATGGATCGGTGAACTAGTCGCGATGCTGATCGAGTCGTCGCGGCCCTGAAGGGTAGATGAATGTGGGTCAGCTGAGGAACTGGATTTGAGGGCGACAACATGGAAACCGATGCAGCAGGGATCCGAAAAGATGGCGCGTAGGCCGGATATGATAACGGCTCGCAGGCCGGATATGATAGCGGCTCGCAGGCCGGATGATACAAGTAACTCACAAGCATGATAACAGTACGAATAGCGAAACACAACACGGCTCGATGACCGGAACCCCATCTCGACTCGAAGGCCGACATAGACACACAGTACGAACGGAGCAGGCCTCTGGAGGCGGTGATGGTGGTCGCAGGAGGCGGCGGCGACGATTGCAAGTGGCTGAGGCGGCGCCCATTCGCTGCAATAGCAGTGGCCGATGAAGGCGGCGATGCCGCCGGCATACAGGGGGAAGGGGAGGCACCAGTGGCCTACCGGAGGCACCGGCGGACGCTGGAGGAGGTGTCGACGCTTGCTGGAGGCGTATGCAGTGTTGAGACACGTCGGCGGCCGCTGTAGGAGGAGTCGGCGACGACATCCGGAGCCGCGAGCCAAAAAACGAACCCTCCCGCTACTTGCTACAGTGCCTCTCTTTAAAACCCTAATAGTCCTTTTACCGAATTGCCCCTCTTCTTTCTCTTAATTTCTCCTATACCCCTCAAGCCATATCCGTATCAATAACCATTCAGCCAAAGGCAGTCTTCTTCTATGCTAGAAAATTTATCTTTTTGATGATGTTAATCATCTTCTAATGTGATTAATTATGATATCCACATCCTTTAGGAACTACTCTAAATAGATAGTTTATGGTGGTACATTCTCAAGACTCAAGAGAACGATCTTGTAATGGTTGATCAATCTGCATCATTATTGCAAGTGATGAGGGCTTTCTATCCCTTCAACTACTATAACATATATGGATAGAACAATTAGTGGGATCTCAATAAACTAGTCTCTTTTGGCTGGACCTATATCTTTTTTAAGTTCACTAAGATTCTTGGTTGGAACTGCCTCCGATATTAATTTTACATACACATTTTCATCTGAGCAAATATTTTTTTTTCCACCAAGTTTTGTGAGATCTTTCTATAGGTCTATTCATTAGCGGTTATGATTTGCAGGTAGGTGTTGCAAAGATTTGCCGACTTGTTTGTAACACAACATCGTCGTACTCGAACATTGTTGGTCCAGTTGATGAAATCAACTTCTATAGCCACACGATTGTGTATATCGCTCCCAGTATATATTGTTGAATAAGTGAATGGAGAAGAAATAGAAAAGAAAAAAACCTTCATTGTGTATATTAACTAAGTGCCAAAGACCTGCCCAGCCGCCTTTTGACACTTAGCAGAAATCAACCCTACTGACAACCTGAAATTATCCGCTCAAATCATTTTGACTGTAAGTTAAATTTAATTCAGTGTAACTTAAATTCAACTAATATCCATAAATTTCCGATATTAGATTATTTGTGTCCAACATATATGGCCATCCGCATGCAAGTTGCTATCTAAGGTTGCTTCTTGACTCGATAGCCACTATATTTTGACATTATTCTCCAGGCTGCAGATCTGTTCAGAATGGGGGTCAACGAGCTAACGAGGCCGATCATGAGCACCACCGCGAGGGCCACCTCTTCTTGCCGCTGACCTGAGCCAAAATTGCCTTTGTCCCAGCTGAACACCAGCTCGAGGGTTACGGCCACCTCTTCCTTGCTGCTGCCTTGAACCAAAGGGCCTTTGTACCACTCATAGAAAGTAATGTATGGATATCTCCATGTCCTTTTAGTAAAAATGCATAGTCCTCCCCGTCACTTCCGTGAATGGTCAACTTTCTTGGCCTCTGCTTTGATGTTATGACAATTAGTTGCGGAGAAAAATTTGCAATGGTCACCACAGCTTCATCTGACACAACAAAAATATACCTTTGGCGTTGAGAACAAAATTTCAGAACACTATAACAAGTTTGCAATTGGCACAGCCAACAAGGAAAAAAAGAGTATAATAACCCATAGGCACAGCCTGCTGCATATAACATGTACTAAGGCTGATGAGTGGTGGCCGAGGCATCAAAACTGAAGACCTCTGTTCAACTAATGAAGTTACAGCAAAAAACATTATAGTCGTACATGTTCACCATAAGTAAATGCCCAACTTAAATAAGGATCAACTAGGCCTAGAAAAACTTGGCAATGGTCTTCCACAGAACTAGTTTAACTACCAATTTTTTTGAATTCCAAGGATGTTATAATACTTGGCAAAGAAATAAGAAAGATTAAAATCGAACCGTTCCGTTGGCCGCTTATTAAAAAATAAGCGCCTTCCTCTCATTTAAAAAATAAGCCGTTCCATTGTGCTATAAGTCGTGTTTAGTGTTCATAATTGTTCTTATTCGAAAGCTGAGTAGATGGAAGTTGAGGATGTGGTGTTCCTGTTGACTGGTCGAAGACTCTGCAGAAGTAGATCTCCCGCCGACGTGGACCTGTAAGCACAACACCGAGCCGGAGAGGGGTTCTCCGAGGATGACCATCCGACGTTCAATTAAGATCTTTGGCGGAAAGAAGTAGGATGAAGAGAAAACGAGAACTGTAGCTACAGTGAAGAAGTGAGCATACCTCCGTCAAAACCTGAGGGTTCTTATACTTTGAGTCGAGAAGACTTCATTGACTTGCCGATTGTAATAATTAACGCCATCATTGATCTGGAAGACAAATGAACTGTTCCGTTGGCTGCTTCCGTGGTTTTAAAATCATTAATTTTGACAATCGGCAAGTCAATGAAGTCTTCTCGACTCAAAGTCGTCTCCGTCGCCATCTTTTGACTATTCTCATGGAAAAAGCAATGACTACCAAAATAATATCTTTTTGAAGTATCAAAAGAATCCGACGGGGATGACTTGAGTCGAGAAGACTTCATTGACTTGCCGATTGTAATAATTAACGTCATCATTGATTTGGAAGACGAATGAGCCGTTCCGTTGGCCACTTCCGTGATTTCGAAATCATTAATTTTGACAATCGACAAGTCAATGAAGTCTTCTCGACTCAAAGTCGTCCCCGTCGCCTTCTTTTGATTATTCTCATGGAAAAAATAATGACTGTCAAAATAATATCTTTTTGAAGTATCAAAAGAATCTAACAGGGACGACTTCGAGTCGAGAAGACTTCATTGACTTGCCGATTGTAATAATTAATTATTTCGAAACCACGAGGGAACGGTACAAACTAAAATTCAGCTAAGTAACAATGACAGCCCAACAAAATTTAAAAACAATTTTAAATGTTAAACAATAACTTAGAATTTTTTATCGAGCTAATCATAATCAGTCAATAATCAATTGCTGGTTATTCATCTTTGATTAAGTCTACCGAAACGAGTTCAACTTTGAAAGATAAGTCCAAATTGAATAAGTTGAAAAACTTAAACGCTATAGGTGTAGTCGAACTGAGTCGAGCCAAACAATTAGAGACTCGAGCTCGATTCGTTTTACCGAACTTTGAGCTTGATTTGAGTTCGATTCGAACTTTAATTTCTAAACTTGAACTATAATTCTAAACTCAATTGATTGGCTCCTAATGAAATTAAATAATTTACGGCTCGAAATTTAAAAGATAAACAAACTTAGTTCGAAATATATATATATAAACACATTCTCACAAGCCAAATACTATTAAGTTCGAACTTCTCTCGATAATATTTCAAGCTTGAAATCATCCAGTTTCATCTCGGCTCATTAACTTAATCGAACGAATTCAAATAATTTTTTTTTTTTGAAGCTGAGGCTAGAATAGCTCACGAATAGTTTGTCTCATTTACCCCTTATTAAATGCCCTTTTAATTTAAATCAATATATCGTCAATATTTTTTTTTTCCAGTATTACAATTTTGTTATTTTTATTTTATTTATATATTTTATAAGTGCTATTATTATATCCGCCATCATTTTACTATTAAACATCCTTTTTGTCATTCGACCAGCAATGTGACGCCAAGGAGAAACATGTGAAGCATGCTCGATCAAATGTCACAAGGGTATCTATATCTTTTCTAAATAAGATCAAAGTCAATGAACGATATATTTCTGTGTTAGTCATTTTATTTAATTTGTCTCACTATTTTGTAGTATTTCTAATACAACATTATAAAATTTTAATCAACCAAATCACAGCTCAAAATTCAGTTGGAGAAGCAGGCAATGGAAAAGAGATCAGGCTCAAGCTACTACTGGTTTTGGCTTCTCCTGCAAATTCTACTGATTAATGTTATTGGACTTCATGGCCAGCCCCCTCCAGGTATAAATTATGGCAAAAGGTTATTCACTTACCCTTAGCGTCTCCGTCAATCCATCCCTAGGCTAACATGGAGAAGATAAATCATGAGGGCTACTAGCCCAGACAATGACTAGTACATAGGGGAGGACAGAAATCAGACTACTAGCCAGGATTTAACCCCCAGACTTCATTGTGGTAACACCCCATGCACTAACCACTAGTCCATCATGAGAGGACCCCCTCCAGGTATAAATTGGCACATATGCACATCATTGAAAGTTCTCTCAGTGTGATTTTGAGATGTTCAAGTTATAAAAATAACCTCTTACAATATAAAATAAAAATGCGTATAATACATCATTTCATGGGATCATATGAGTTTTGTGGCTATGTGGTTCTTATATGCACGCCCCTGTGTAGGGGGAAGTTGATATCGCAGTTGGTAGGATCTCGACCCCAACTATGTTGGAGGTGCAGGAGTTTGGACCCTGAAAAGGATGCCGGTGATACGATATATGTTTGACCCTTGTGAAGGGGGAGGTTGATATCGCAACTGGGAGGATCTCGATCCTAATCATGTCCGAATCAAAAAAGTTTGAACCTCGAAAAGGATACGAGTGATATGATATATACTTGACTCCGGGTGGTTGATATCATACCCGGGAGAATCTCGACCCTGACTATGCCCAAGTCGGGACAGTTGGGGCCCAAAAAGGACGCAAGCGATACGTTATGCGCTCGACCCTTGTGCGAAGGGAGATTGATATTACAATAGGATAGGTCTTGACCTTGATTATGTTCGAGTCGGGGGAGTTTGAGCCCTGAAAAGGATGCAGATGATACGATATATACTCGACCATGTGAGGGGAAGTTGATATCGCAGTCGGGAAGATCTCGACCCCGACTATGTTCGAGTCGAGGAAGTTTAGATCCTGAAAAGGACATGGGCGATACGATATATGCTTGATCCTTATGCAGGAGGTGGTTGATATTGCAGCCGGGAGAATCTCGACCCGACTATGTCCGAATTGGGAAGTTTGGATCCTAAAAAGGACACAGATCATATGATATGGACTCGATCCTTGTGTGAAAGGAGGTTGATATCAAAACCGCATAGATCTCGACCCATGACAATGTCTGAGTTGAGAAAGTTTGGACCCTGAGAAGGACGGGAGCAATATGATATATGCTCGATCGACCCCTGTGCAACAGAGGTTGATATCATAACTGGAAAGATCTCGACCCCGACTATATTCGAGTTGCAGGAGTTTAGATTCTGAAAAGGACACGGACGATACTATATATGCTCAACCCTTTGCAGGGGAAGTTGATATCGCAGTCGGGAGGATCTCGACCCCGACTATATCTAAGTCGGGAAAGTTTGGACCCTGAAAAGGACACGAGCGATACGATATATGCTCGACCTCTGTGCAGGGGAGATGGATATCATAGTCGGACATATTTATGTTGGGTTCGGAGTGCAGCGGAAGACATATAATGAATCATGGATCTTTCGTGGTACATATAGTTTTACACAAAATTATATAAAAAGCATACCTCAAGTCCTCGATAGGTGTGAATAATATCACAGACAAATAAGACAGATAAGAGCCCCACGTGTGACTCCTCTAGCGGTATCTACGCGCACTAGATCATGAACTTGACACGATCCGTTAGGTGCTAGTCTCTTGGATCGACAAAGCCTTGGAAGCACTACGATCTCTTCCGAAGAAGAAGAAGTCGACAAGGAAAACTCGGAGAGAATGATTCCTCATTTGAATCTTTCCGAGGATAGCTATTTATAGCTTCCAAGGAATACGAAGAGTTAAGCTTTCAATTAATTCATCATTTATGATCTTCATTAATAAGAAAGATGAAGAGTTATAGGCTCCATAAATTCTTCATTTATAACATTCATTATGATAACTCTTCAAATTCTTCATTAATTATCATTATGATGACTCTTCGAATTCTTCATTAATCATCATGATTATGGCTATTCGAATTCTCTCTTCTTTGTATCAAATAAATCCATATTTGATCTTGATCTCAACTAGCTTCCGATACCATTGTTCATGTCTACGTGCTATGCGTGCGACCCTCTAGGTTTTATACACGAAGGCAGTGTAAATCCATACATAGACTAAGGTAATCGTCTAGCAATAGTTTTTAGCCACCCAATGCAATAAAATTAATATCAGTTATAAACTGTAAACCACTATGAACCGATTATTGTGTAATTCAATCTCTTCATCTAAAGCCTACATCCCAATTAATTTGATACATTATGCATCATTACCAAATTAATTGTTTTACTTGATTTTCAAGATATAATAGACTCCTCTTGAATGATAAATCATTTCTCCCATGGCCATGGATTTTGAGTTACTAATATCTCTATCAAGCGGCCAGGATGTTAACTCCTAATCCAAGAGAGCGATAAATCCTCTATTGACTCAACACTATTCTCTCTACATTTTGTCATACACCCAATTATCGTATTAATCACAATCCGATTAAAGACTGCTTTTAACGGCGTCAAAGCACATAACTCCATGCATAGAATCAATGAAGGTCTCAAGTCAAAAGATCAGTTGCACTCGTTCATAAGAGGAATAACCAATGATGCTTAATATGTGGTCTCCTCTTGAGCGGGTGGTGTCTAGTGTACCTCTAAACTCAAGGCACCCCCAAGTACAACTTGGGTATCCATCGCTCCGGTCTATCTCGACCTAGTCATACTCAGCGTTAATCTAGATATCCATGTCCCCTCTAGATATCTTATCCGATCAAGGACTGTTTTCAGATTAATATACCGATTAATCTGTGGGACTTTATCATTAATCATATACGTACATAAAAGTAAATAATTAATGATAAATTCTTGTCTTTATTAAATAATTATCCACAAAATACATAAGGAGTGTCTTGGCACATAAGTGCACACACTAACAATCTCGACACCGATTATGTCCAAGTCAGAGGAGTTTGGGCCCTGAAAAGGACGTTTGTTGATAGAGATCGTTGGTCCGAGAGCAGGAGATAGTCGACGACCTCTATGAAGTACCTGAGAATTTCTCGAGGCACCTCGAGGAGAAAAGTATTAAAGTGTGAATAAAAGTAATAATTCAAGGATTATTAACTAAATAATATGAGTGATGTTGGAAGAAACAATATGTTGTTAAACATTTATGGGGTATTAACTGAATTTAAACTACACTGAATTAAATTTAACTTACAAGCGAGATGACCTGAGTGAATAATTTCAGGCTACCAGCAGAGGCCCGAGCGACAAATCGAACCGAGCAGGAAAAAGGACCGAGACCTACGAGAATCTTAATTTCTTTGAAACATATTCGCCCCATCTTTATTATTAATTGGGTTTCGAATTTAATTGGATGAAGGTTTGATTCAATTTTGACGACTGAATGAAATTTTGGCCATGTAGCGGTAAAGATTAATTCTCAAGTCAAATAGTGAGAAGGCGTAGTTCAATTAATAGCTAAATCCGAGTAAGGATAAGGTTCAATGTGAATCTTGATATTTATTGCATTCTCTTTTTTATATATTTAGTTCATTATTTTTGCGCATTTTAATGTACATTGTATTTTATGAAACATTGTGTTATGGTAAGAGCTAAAGGAGGTGCTTCTTATTAGCCAATAATAGTTATTATTTAGTAAAGAAGGATTGTTCCTTTCAAGTGTTAATGAATATTCAATTTAGATATTTGAGAAACTATTTGTAATTTTTTTAATTATTTATGTTCTTGTGTTTAAGAAATGAAAAAGAAAATATATTTTATTGTTTATGTAATTTTGCAGATAATAAACTGCTGACAGTCTTGAGTCCTGAGTCTTAACACGTATTACATTTTTTAATAAAAAGATTATTTGTAAATTTTGTGAACAAACAGTTTGGGGAAAAAATTTCATGTGTTCTTTGAATTATTATATTCTTTGAATTATCAAGTTAAGTACCAGAGCATCATTGTATCTTGAAGTTTGTGTCAGCCCTAGATTAACTCATGAGTTTTAATCTCATACTTTGTTTACATTTCCAAATATAAACCTATAAAAATTAGAGAGTCAATTAAATAAATTTTCTAAAGAAAAATGTTATAAAAGTATCAGATCAAATCTTCTGTCCCTAACTTTCTCTATCCCCGTATCCCCTGCCAATCAGACGGACCAGATTACATCTTAAGGCATCATGACATCTTTAAGATGTGTACAATATCCTCGTGATGTGTAAAGCATCCTTGAGATGTAATTTGGTCTGTCTGATCGGTAAGGAGACACGGGGACAGAGAAATTTGGGGACAGAAGATCTGATCTCATAAAAGTATAGCAAGCATCTTGTTGTAGTTGTTTTTTTCCTAATACCACAATGAATGTTGTGCAATAGGTAAAGAGTATTGATTCTTACAACATTCTAATAAGGTCGGTCCATAATTTTCCAAAGCCAGATTACATAATGCAACTCGGAAATCCAATAAATAGAGGAACGAATCATTTGTTGTTGTTTCATGTGCCAAACAAAACATTGTATTCTAAAGTGCTATGTAAGTAGGAACTAGCTAACTTGGTTCATGGAAGGACACACAAAGAAAAAGGAGGATACTTAAAATTCCAGTCAGAAAGTTTATACTTGTGATTACTCTCTGTATATACTGTGTTGAGCAGCATGTTTGATCCAGTGACATGGAGGTCCAGAAAATCTTTCAAGATGCTCTAAGAACAGTTCTACATATCTAGAACTAGTTAGGGAATAACTATCATTTTCCCGTTACACGATAGCTTATTTCATAGATATGATAGGATTTCCAACTATTTATGTAGTTAATTCATTCCATTTGCATTTCATCAATTCCCCAAAAACTTTCACAAGTGGTGCATTGGATCAGAGAGGAAGAGAAGGTATTTCAGAAAATAACTTACTGCATATATGTGTTTTGCCCTTGCTTTTTAGCACAAAACAGAGATAAAACATCAAGGACAATCATGTTCTTGAATAGAAATGTATTCTGATAAATAACATCCTAATATGTTTTTGTCCTAACAACATCCTTTAACATTTTCTGCCAAACAAAGAAAGTTAAGGGGTCAGTTCCCGTAGTTAACTTGTTGGTGCTTAAATTATCACCCAAAAAAAATCCAATTAGATAAAAAAAAAACATGTATTTGTTCTGGCATCCCCAACAGCACTAGTCCTTTGACTCAGGAGGCCAGGGCAAAAAAATAAAATGAGATCCAAAATAATTTTTCAATAATATACAATTCATCTACAATGATTTTTTATAGTATTTCTATTTATAAAATCATCTATAATATTATCAGTTTCAAGATTTTTCAAAATATCTTTCTCAATATATAAAATTTTCAATCCATTTATTTTTTCTTGCGACATTGACGATCTCATATATGTTTTCAATAATTTTAATTTTAAAAAACTCCTTTCAGTCGATGTTACCGTAACAGACATATTCAACAAGATTCTATAAGTAATTGCAACATTTGGATAACAATTTTTACTTTGAACAAATTCAAAAATATCAAATGTAGATATTACTATATTTGGTAAAGTCATTTGTAATATTTTTTAATTCGATAAATAAATCATCTAATTTAACATCTGATGAGTTGTTATAAGTTAGAGTAGATTTTAGATTAACATAATATTTTCACAATTCATCATCGTCCAAAGTTCTTAATATTTTTGAATCAAATAAAAAATCAAATATATTTTCAAAAGTTTTCATTTGCTCAAATTTACATTTTAAAGAAGAAATCGTCATATCCACAACAACAACAAAATAATCAATTCTAAAGGACTCTGATAGTGAAACTTCATCGTCCTCTCTTTCATTAAATTATGTTTTCCTAAAAATATGACGCTTTATTATAAATATTGGCTCTATGTTCATATATGATGCAAGACTTTTAGTAATATTCAAACTTGCAATAAAATCATCATTCCTATACTTTTCAAAAAATAAGATTATACTTTCCAATTGTTTCATGGTAGCCCCAAATCCCTAATTTTTCATTTGTTTACCACTTTGCAAATTACAACCTAAAAGGATAAAAGGAAAATACAATATCAAAAGGTTCTGAAATATGAATTTGAGCCCAACTATCTGGGGGTGTAATCGAGCCGAGCCGAGCCGAGCTGAACTCTTGGATGTTTGAGTTTGACTTGTTTATACTCGAGCCGAGCTCGAGCTTTATTTAACGAATATATTCATGGCTGACGAGCTTATTCGAACTTTTATCGAGCCTAAACGAGCTTAATAAATATAAATTATGAATTTAAATATTCATTAAAAACTAAATTATATATTTTTAAAAAATATAATATTCTTGTTAAAATTTATAATTTTATTCTAATAAATAAATTTAATATATTTGTCTATGTTTTTCATAAATAGAGTGTAAAATCTATAAATTCAATATCAAAATTATTATTATTTTTATTTAAAAGTTGATTCATGAACTTAACGAATATGTTCACGAGCTAACGAGCCGAAAATTGTGAAGATTGATTTGGTTTGTTTATCTTAACGAGTCTCATTAAACGAGCTCAAACGAGCTTTTATCAAATCGAGTTTCGAATAGTTCACAAGCGGTTTGACTCATTTACACCCCTACAACTACCCAAGGCCCAAACTATTTACTTATAATACATAATACTAAAAAAAAAAATAGACCCTCCTAAATTCGGGGTCCAGGGCCTTCGTCCAATGTGGCTCTCCTCCAGGACCAGCCCTGATCCCCAATAGTCAAATAGAGGAAAGGGTTCAAAAAGTAAATATGAATATACTGTTGGATTATATATATTTTTGCCAAAAGAAGTGTCACAGGAAGACAACGGGGACGACTTATTTTGGAGAAAAAATTGACGGTCAAAATAATATATATTTTTAAAGAGTCAAACGAAGACACCGTGGACGACTGGGAGTGGAGAAGACTTCATTGACTTGCTGAGTCTCATAATTAATGATTTCGAAACCATGGAAGTAACCATGTCAGCCCTACAAAGTTTTAAAACAATTTTTAATGTAAAACAACAACTTAGACGTTTTCAACAAGCTGATGATAATCAATTACTGGTTATTCATATTTGATTAAGTCTACTAAAAACGAGTTGAACTTTAAAGAAAAGTCTAAATGGGATAAGTTGAAAAACTTAGATGCCCTTTTGATAAAATTCACATAAAGCATTATCATTGATCTTGTCCGAGGGTCGAGTCGACAGACACTGGGAAGATGACGCTCACGTTGACATGATATAGACTGAAGATAACGTGGGCCTCCGATAAGCTAAGCCTACAACCACAAGTCGTTAGTACCGAACCGGGGAGGAGTTTCCCAGCGATGACCCTCCGACGCTCAAGTCAGTCACCGACGGTAAGCGAATGAAGTGGAGAAGAGAAAAGAACAACAGCATAACTGTAGCTACAGTCGAAGTGAACATACCTCCATCGAAATTTGGGGGTCCTTATATAGGGCTCCCGAGAGGTGCATGCACGCTTTCCAAGGTGTGCACGCTTCTCAGAGCATATCTAGAAAGGATGTGTCAGAAAAACGTGTCTGACACCCTACCTTAACAACCCGAGTATATCTCTGACGTGACAGTGGAAGCTTCCATCGTACGATTCCCTATCTGACCATGCCGCCAACCATGCCACATGTCGGCGACACTGATCCCTAAAAAGATATTCCCAACTTCTCCTTTTGTCCGTTATTGGGCCGAGCGGGTGAGTCGCTCGGCCAATGGTCTGCTGCCCGGCTCGGTCCTGTCGAGTGAGGGAGCTCTGCCTGCTTGGTCGGGGCTGCGTCCACCGTTTAACCGAGCGAGACGACCACTCGGTCTTCGTCCTTCCAGGCTTGAGCTTTTTGAGCGTCGGAAACTCGGTATTTGGTCGAGCTGTCGAAGTGTCGGATCGACTACTCTTCATGCAGACCGAAAAGGTGGTTCACTTGATCAGACGAACGCCCGGGACGTTGACCACTTTGACTATGACTCTCCACATGACGGACGCCACTTTTACCACCGGATCATCCATATTTAATTTTAACCTCTATATTGCCAATATATTTTTTAAAGTATTAAAATTTTGTTATTTTATTTCATTGGTCATTGCTATATTTTTCAAGTGCTATTAATATATCCTCTATTAATTAGTTTGCTGTTAAACATCCTTTTTTGTCTCTGTCACTAGACAATAAATGTGATGCTAAATAAAATGAAAGTCAATGAACGATATACATTTATGTTAATCATTTTATTTAATTTGTCTCACTATTTTGTAGTATTTATAATACAACATCATAAAATTTTAATCAACCAAATTAATCACAGCTCAAAATTCATTTCTGATGCCAATTCAGTTGGAGAAGCAGCTGGCAACGGAGGAGAGTTCAGGCTCAAGCTACTACTGGTTTTGGCTTCTCCTGCAAATTCTACTGATTAATGTTCTTGGGTTTCATTGCCAGCCCCCTCCAGGTATAAATAAATTGATACATATACACGCCGTTTTAACTTCTGAAATGTCCTAAATCTTTCATATGAACATCTACAGATGCTTCGTCTTTCATAAGCATCGATTGCGGGATCGGCAATGGCACCAGCTATATCAATAGCACCACCGGCTTAACCTATGTTTCCGACGACGCTTACATAGACTCAGGCAAAGACTACACCATTGACTTGACCTACTTATCCTCCTTCCAGCAGGAACTAACCACCTTGCGCAGCTTCCCCGACAGCACGCGGAGCTGCTACACGTTGCGACCGGTGGTGCAATACTACAAGTACTTGGTGCGTGCCTATTTCTTATACGGCAATTACGACGGACTCCACAAAGCTAACACTATCAAGCCTTTGGAGTTCGATGTCTACATCGATGTTAACATGTTGATGACAATGAGCATACAAAACGAGTCTGTTACATATAGAGCAGAGGTTGTGATCGTTGCGGTGGCCAACAATTCTGTATCGATTTGCCTAGTGAATACCGGCAATGGAGTACCCTTCATATCGTCTTTGGAGCTGAGACGCATAGATTCCGCTTTGTACAAGCTAGTCAATAACAGCTTCTATCTTCAAGTCTACACCAGGCGAAACCTGGGTGCAACACAAACCATAAGGTCAGTGATGTGTGTATATATATATATTACTTATTAACGGTAAGACTATAATACGTAAAATAAATAAATAAATAAATAATAATAAAATAAAAATAAAGAGTAAAGTAGAGAAAAATCTCCTATCAGAACTTGAATTTTACATACAATCTCCACTCATAAAAATTTTTGTTTCCACTCTCTGCATGCAAAGTTTTATTTGCTTCAATTCCCTCATGCAAATATTGTTACCTAATTGCTCCTCAGATTTTTTAGGTCCAAAAGGTCCAAAAATGAGTATAATTCCTCTTAAAGTCAACACTTTACACTAGAATTGAGTATATTTTTTATTAAATTGAGTATAGTTTTTTTCTTATTTTAATATAATTCCTCCTAAATCCAATACTATTTAAAGAAAATCTAATATATTTTCTATCTAATTAAGTATCATTTAAAGAAAATCTAGTATATTTTTTATACAATTGAGTATCATTTAAAGAAAATCTAATATATTCGAGTATATTTTCTATTAAAATTGTCTTTCATATTTTTATGTATAAATAGTCTAAAAATGAGTATAATTCCTATTAAATTCAACACTTTAAATTAGAATCGAGTATATTTTCTATTAAATTGAGTACGACTTTTTTCCTACTTAATATAATTTCTTCTAAATTTAGCACCATTTAAAGAAAATTTAGTATATTTTCCATCCAATTGAGTATCATTTAAAGAAAATCTAAGAATTGTGCTCAATTTGATAGAAAATATATTAGATGCTAGTTTAATGTACTGAATTTAAAAGAAATTATACTCATTTTTAATACTTAAAATATCAGGGACAATTAGATAAATATATTTAACTAGGAATAAAAACAAAGATTTATTTCAAAGAAGATTATATGTAAAATTATATTTATCAATAGGGAGGGACTGCATGTAAATTTTCCTTAAAATAAAAACGCTCTGTTTTTTTTAGCTAATCATTAAAATACCCTATTTCAGCTGTTACAGTATAAAAAATATTATTCCAATCAAAATTGCATAATTAAATGAATTAGGTACCCGACGGATCCGTACGATCGCATTTGGAGAGAGTGGACATCAACACCACTCAGTCGATGCAATACGCCTCCAATGACGAGTACAGGGTGCCGGTGGCCGTCATGCAGACAGCGGTCACCCCCTCCGGCGTCGGCGGCGTCACGGACATTGAATTCTTCTGGGACTTCGCCGCCACCGGATTTCGCTACAATCAGTTCTACGCCAACTTCTACTTCTCCGAGTTCGACGCCCTCCTCCCCAATCAGTCCAGGGCCTTCGACATCTTTCTCAACGGCGAGATCTGGGAAGCGAACTACACCCCTCACTACCTTGTGGCGGGATTCGTCTGCAGTGTCGCCCCCATCAATCAAAACTATACCTATCATTGGGATATCAAGCCCAACGACAGCTTCAACCTGCCTCCTATCTTGAATGCCGTGGAGGTGTTTTCCGCCATGAAGCTCGAGAACGTGACGACCAATGACGGAGATGGTACGTTGTCTGCAACATAAATTTGTTTTTTCTAATGGCAAATTTGAAGTTGTGATCTTTGTTTTTGTTGACCAAATGTTGCCTACCAGACACCCGACGAATTGCTTCCTTGATGCTTTTATTCGATCTCTTCGTTCATTTTTATTTTTAACGGGGAAAAAGTGGAGTTTTTTGGGCATATTCTTTACCATATTAATTTTTCAACACTATATAACACGAGTTGGCACCAAGTGTTTAGACTTTTGTGAAATTTAAAGTGCTTGTTAGTAAAGATTAAAACTTTAATGAGTAAAAACAAAAGAAGATGCATATTCTGATTGTTCGAACGTTGATATTTGAGATATTAAATTTCATCAACATTATTAAATAATATTTCTAATAAAAACAAGAAAGATTTTATGGAAGGTGTCGCGAGGCAAGATATCGCCCACATGCACGAAAGGGTTAGCTGAAATTCTCATCTTATGTGGTAAAAGGCGATTCACTCGCCTCTAGCGCCCCCATCAACCCATTTAAGAAAGGGTCGTAGTCGTACTTGCATGTGAAATTCTCATCTTATGCATGATAACTACATGGGCAATAGATATTTGATTAAGTTACTTTTAGCTCTTGAATATTCAAACTTCGCTTTTACAAATTTAAATAACCTAAAAGCTAAATAATTAAAACTGTGCTTTATTTAGTCATCTTATTCGCGGCCTGAACCATTCAAATTCAGGTACCTTAATTATGTGGTCAAGGAGGCAATTAAAAAAAGATAATACATGTTAACAATTTGAGGTAAATCTTGAAGGTTGTAACAAAAAAAAACCCAATGAAATAGAGAATAAGAAAAATGCTATGGCAGTTTGAAATTTTAAAGGCAGAATGAAAACTAAAATTTTTAGTTTTTCTTATTTCAACAGAATTCATCAATTGTAATAGTTTTTGCAGATGCTCTAGAAAACTTTTACTAAATCATTGTTCTCTATTTTTATGCTGTTTCATTTTGTAAGTAGGTGTCTCTTTCTACGTGATTATTTCTTTTATGTAGGACCCAACTGGTTCCTTGGTAACTTCATTCATTTCTAACTGCAGATGAGTTTGAAACTAAGAAAATTGTCCACTAGAGCATAACTTTCTGCCAATCCTATTCTTAATTTGCTCGTGTGATAGGATATGTTGATGGCATAAAACTGCCTGAAGTCAAAATAGTCTGCTATTAGATTTACAACATTTATGTTCGTTGGTTTTCTATGTAGGACTTTGCTATTCAGACAAAAACTAACAATTTATTTTCAGATCTATTTTGTTACTTTCTTAATTGCGTCGTAGTCGTGCTTGCTTTGTTTCTCTTTTTAATTTGCATGGTTCTTCTTCACAAACAATAGTTAGTGCATTGTGCTGATTGATTTCTTTGTTTACTGGCTATTGATAACTAGTTGATGCCATTAACGCCATCAAGGCTCAATACAAAGTGAAGAAGCAATGGACAGGTGATCCCTGTTCACCAGTAGAATATAGATGGGCTGGTTTGAATTGTAGCTATATTTCAGAGCCTCCGAGTATCACAGCTGTGTGAGTTATCTACCGAAGAAAAATAGATTATTAAAACAATGACTGTTCTAAAATACTAAAATATTTAAATTTATAAGGTGAATTTGATTGTTTGCAGAAATCTGTCTTCTAGTGAACTAACTGGTGAAATATCCCCTTCCTTCAGTGAGCTTTCAGCAATCAATTATCTGTAAGTGCTGATGTTTTGTTATAAGTACCTTGATTATATATTTATATACTTGCACCTTGACCGTGAAAGTAATCCTGAAAGTCCTTTCCTTTCTGTGTTTGTTGTTGAAGGATATGTATATAATTATATTGTCTTGGTTCTGAGTACTAAGTACTTAAAACGTATATTTTGTGCAAATGTTGGAAACACCAAACTTACATATAATTCTTTCTATCTATGCATGTCTTGTCCTATTATCATATTATTCATTTTTTCACAATTGGAACTAACATAGAAAACACTGTGGTTATAGTAGGATCAGTTGGCGCCTTCTGAACTTCAGGCATGCAACTGTGTTTTCTGCAATACTTGTATATTTTGTATTTTCTTCTGATAAATTTTTTATTTTATTTACAATTAAACTTATTTTCATAATTAGTATTCCACGGTTACTTTCTTAAGGTACAAGCTACTATTTATTATCTTCTATTACAAAATTTCCCACTTTTGTTTTATGTCAATCTTGCATAAATTATCTTACAGAATGAAGAAAATATCATTTTATCATTCTTTAATGTTCATAATTGTACATATACATTCATTTCATCAATGGTATAGTACACATTCCCATATGATCATTCTAGGTTGCCAATCTTGACCATATTGCTTATCGTCAACCCTTTTGCTCATGATCCGTAACTAGACCACCAGTATTGCATGAGAGTTACATGTGTCTATGCAGTCTACACCAAGTTGATTGATTATATGTAGAGCACTGATACGATATTGTTAGTAGGTGTGAACTTTTCATGTACCTTGGTTGCTTTGTTCAAGGGATGACTTGGAACTCTAATTTCGTTGTTAATTTCAGGGATCTATCTTACAATAACTTAACAGGAATGATACCTGATGCATTAGGAAAATTGTCCCATCTTAAAGTTCTGTAAGTCTTTCACCAATGGTTTATTTCCTATCTATTATCAAATTAATAAAAGAATCAATGACACAAGATCTCTTGTAATATATTAATTTTCTTTGCTTTTTTTTCCTTAGATATTTCATGCAAACCAACATTAATAAGACGATACCTCCTTCACTTAGTAGAAGAGTGAATGATGGGCTGCTACAGATTATGTAAGTGTTTGCTATAATTTCTTATGTTGAACTTTGACATCAATGTTCTCTTAAGAAATCTTTCTTCCAACTGTTAACTGATTTAGTCAATTCTACAAAGCAAATTTGATCTCTCTCTTAATACAAGGCACCTATTAGGACGCAGAGATTAACTTGTTAACGTGAGTTAGATGGCACATGGACACCTTAACTATGACAATTTCAGCAACATGTATCACATTAGATGTGTGTTTGTTGGTATCTCGTATTTATATTATTCAGAATCAGTATGACTATGTCTATTCATGATTAGAATCCTAGTATTGCTGAAAGTGAGTATCTTATCTCTCCACCCGGCCATGAAATTTTTCGTTCTCCTTTTCCTAGTTTGACTATGAATTGGGACTGCCTAGATCATAAAATTCATGCTACACCCTGATTTCTTTGTTATTGGTGTTGGTGCAACCTTAGGTCAAGGTTGACCTGGTTGACCCGACTCGAGTTGACTTGACTCGAGTTTGTTGGTGCAACCTTAGGTCAAGGTTGACCTGGTTGACCCGACTCGAGGTGACTTGACTCGAGTTGTATTTTGATGTTTGACTTGGGAAGATTGTCGGTGCAACCTTAGGTCGAGGTTGACCTAGTTGAGTTGCATGTTGATGTTTGACACTCGTGAGAGAGTTCTATTCTTGATGTTTGACAAGAATAGGTGTTTGGGAGATTGTAGGTGCAACCTTAGGTCAAGGTTGACCTGGTTGACCTGATTCGGGAAAAGTCCAAGCAGGGAGCTTGGCACGCGAAAAGTCCAAGCATGGAGACTTGGCACTGGAAAAGTCCAAGCAGGGAGCTTGGCACGCGAAAAGTCCAAGTATGGAGACTTGGCATTGGAAAAGTCCAAGCAGGGAGCTTGGCACGCGAAAAGTCCAAGTATGGAGACTTGGCACGGGAAAAGTCCAAGTATGGAGACTTGGCACTGGAAAAGTCCAAGTATGGAGACTTGGCACGGAGAAGTCCAAGCAGGGAGCTTGGCACGAGGGAAAGTCCTAACTGGGATGTTAGGCAGCTGGAAAGTCCTGGTGAGTGAAGCCAGGCAGTGGGAAAGTCCTAACTGGGATGTTAGGCAGTGTGGAAAGTCCTGGTGAGTGAAACCAGGCAGTGGGAAAGTCCTAACTGGGATGTTAGGCAGTGGGAAAGTCCTAACTGGGATGTTAGGCAGTTGGAAAGTCCTGGTGAGTGAAACCAGGCAAGGGAAAATCCAGATGGATCAGGGATGATCGGACTTCTGGTGTTGAAAAGTCTAAGTGGGTCAAAGGGATTGACCGGACACTTAGCGGGGAGTGCTAGCAGGTCAAGGGAGTGACCGGATGCTAGGCATGATGTACCAACAGGTCAAGGTTGACCGGATGTTGGTGTGGAAGCCTTAGGTTTAGGGTTGAAAGGTTTGGATCGCGCTGCAGACCGATCCAATGATACATGGCTCATCGATCGGTCCGGTGACCGATCGGTGATCGATCAGTATGCTATTGATCTGATCGGTCCGGAGACCGATCGAAGGAGATCGGTGGCAGCGGAGAAGCTGATCGGTCCGTAGACCGATCGGTGTCTGACCGATGCGTCCGATCGGTTTCTGATCGGTCCATGGACCGATCGGGGACGGAACAGAAGCATAGGCTTCTTCATAGTCCGCAGATCGATCAGGAGGTTGCTGATCGGTCCACAGACCGATCGAGAGCCATTGTGACGCAACGGCTAGTTTCTTCGCTATTTCTTCTTCGCAGTATAAAGGGGTCGAGAGCTTCTGCAGATACCTCCTTCCTTCTCTTCTGCTGAAGATTTGTGGGCTGCGATAAGAGCTCTGTTGAGTTCCTTCCGAAAGCTTCGCGTGAGCTTCCCCGACTGGAACAGCTGCTGCTTCATCCGGACTCCAGTCGACGAGAAAGCAAGATTGGTAGAGTGCTTGTGTATTCTTATTGTATTTCTTGCTTATTCTTTGTACTTGTACTCTTTGTTTGCTGATGCAAACGTTTGTGGCGAGGTTTCTCCACCCACAAGGAGTATATTGTATTAGCCGGTTTTCCGGGGACTCATCCACCGACGGATTGATAGGCTTCGTCCACCTTACGGACACGCCGAGGAGTAGGAGTTCATCTCCGAACCTCGTTACATCGGTTTGTTTTTCTTCTCCTTAGTTTCTTCCTTGTATTTCCGCTGCGACTAACCCTAACTGTAGGAAGAACGCGAGAATTTGGGGCGGCTATTCACACCCCCCTCTCTAGCCGTACGAAGAGATCCTAACAAGTGGTATCAGAGCAAGGCCGCTCTTCGACGGATCAACACCCGTGGGAGCAAAGCTAGAGAATGGATCTCTATGGAGAAGACGTCACCATTCCACCCTTCTACGAATGCGGCGACTTCGCGTATTGGAAGGTAAGGATGAAGTATTTTCTTATGACTAACATAATGAATTGGTTTTGTGTACAAGAAGGATTTACTCCTCCGGTGGATAAGGAAGGAAAACCACTTGAGAAGAAGGAGTGGACAAGAGAACAAATTCACAAATCCGAAATCAACGAAGAGGTAACGAAAATAATTGAATTTTCATTGCCTACTAACATCTTGTGTAAGATAGGTTACAACAATGCCAAGGAATTATGGGATAACTTGGCCAAGTACCATGAAGAGAGCTCCACTTCAAGCCATGAAGAGGAGCCTAGTGAGCCAAGTAGCTCACATCATGAAGGGAGCAAATTGGAAGTTGAGGGTTACTCAACATCTAAAGAAGAAGAGGAAGTGAGTTCTTCTTCAAGATCGGAGCACGAAGAAGAAGCTTCTACCTCCGGGAGGGATGAAGAAGAGAGCATCCATTCATCCTCAACCCTAGGTAACTCAAACACTTTAAGTTCAAGTAAATTGCATATAATGTGTTTTGAGTGTAGGGAATTTGGGCACTACAAGAGTAAGTGTCCAAAGAGGGTTAGAAAGACTCCACCGGCGCCAAAAGTCAAGGAAGCCGGAGTCCCGACACGCAAGGGCAAGGAGCACGTGGTGTGTTTCCAATGCAAGCGAAGGGGACACTATAGGAGCCAATGTCCGAGGGGGAGGCAATCTCACAAGGACAAGAGACCGAGCACATCGATAGGGGGAGCTAAGGCAAACCCTAAGGTAATCTCTAAGGTTCATTATTGCAATTCTAATAAAACTCATGCTAGTAGTTTTGTTGCAATTGTTAATAATGATAAGCATGTTAACTTTAGGAACCAATACATGTGCTTAGGAGCTAAACATGTGAATCTAGATAAGGATAATTCTAGAAAGGCTAACCCTAGGATCAACCCATCTAAGGCTAAGGATAACCTAGGTAGGAATCCTAAATCAACTAGACATATGCCTAGGAATACCTCAAGGAAGAGTGATAAATCAAAAATTGAGGTATTAGAGAAGGAGAATCAAGTCTTGAAGTCAAGACTTGATACTTTGGAAAAGACTCTTAAGAACATGGAGAAGTCATCCCTAGGGTTTAAGAGTCAAAAACCCAAGTCCAAGGACAAGAAAGGGTTGAGTCACAAACCTAAGTCCCAAGTGGTCAAACCCACTTATCATAGTGTTCCATTCGATTATGGAACAAAACCTAGGGCTAGGAAGACCACCACCAAGGTCACAAGGGGAGTCACCCCTAGAGTTGATCTTGATGAGTCCCAAATGACCAAGGCTTCAAAGCCTAGGAGGGTCATTAGGAGGGTTGCTAGGGAAGTCATCCCTAGTGAATATTTAGTGAACCCAATGAGCTCACATAGATATTGGGTTCCTAGGAGTATCTTCTCTATCCCATAGATGGGTTAGAGAGTGTCAACTCCAATAAGAAGGGTAGTTAACCCAACTTTGAGGAAATTGACACTCAAGGAGCATTTTCAAGGTTTTGTGAACCTTTGAAAATGAAAAGGAATTATCGTTTACTCCTTGAAGAGTAAATTGTGCCATATTTGAAAAATATCGATTTTAATCTTATTTGGCAAAATTTAAGAAAACCTAGAGAAATACCATAATTGGGATTTTGGTTTTCTTAGGGATATATGGGCAATCTAGGATTAGAATTTAAGTTAGCTAAGTGATTAAGGATACTTAGATAGGTAATCTAGGTATTTTATTTGTGTTAACTTACCATGGTTGTTTGCCATATGCCATGTCATGACATCATATTTAATTTATGATCATTTGAAATGTCATGATAATGCTTAGGCTAGTTTTTATGTCATGTTTATTTAAGTTTCAAACTTTATGCCATGACATCATGACATTGGCACATGTTTTCATTTATGATACCATTTTATGCCATGTCATCATCTCTTGCATTAATAATCAATTGAATTGATTTAAGGATGAAAAACACATTTTGATATTGAGATCAAAGTTGTGTTTAGAAAATGCATGAGACCTTAGTCTAAGATACCTAAACCCATATCTCACATCAAAATTGACATGGATGTGGTTTGATACACCTTAGATGTGTGTGAGATATTAGGATCATGAGTTAGGATCAAGGTGCATAGTTCTTGTACCTAGATGAGCCTAATTCAAGAAATGGAGGATCATAGGGAAAGCTTGTGTACAAGTCATGTACATTTAGCCCTAAGATTATGGTCCTAAATTCAAATGGTTTTAAAAGCATTTTAAAATTGATTTGAAAAACCTTGATGAAGCTTTCCTAGTGATAGCATTCATCATTGAACATTGTGATACAAAGTTGAGTTAACTTTGAACTATTTCAAAGTTTTTGAATTTTGTATCAAGATTTGAAAATGGAAGTTATTCTCATAGAAAACTATTTTTCCATGATAGTATATGTTATGAGGAATGTATCCTCAAAATTTCACAATTTTTCGAATTTTCTGGAATTTTCTAGGAGTTTCTGAATTTCGGGAAGGAAATTCAGAAACTCTGATATCAGTCTTGTGGACCGATCAGAGAGGATTCTGATCGGTCCAGGATAGTGTGGATCGGTCGCGGACCGATCCAGGAGAGTGTGGATCGCATGGGGCTGATCGGTCTGGGGACCGATCAGAGCGTGCCAGTTTCTGATTTTCAGCTGTTGGTCTGAAATTTCAGCTGGAAGTTGGGTTTTGTGGATTTCTAAAGGTTTGAAACTCGCCAAGACATTGTTGGTGCAATGGTCAAGGGGGAGTTGATCTTTAGGGGAAGTTTTACCTAATTGTCAAGGGGGAGTTGACTTTTAGGGGGAGTTTTTACTCCTTAAGACTTTTGAGGATTAGTGATATGGGATTATCACTAAGTTGATTGTTGAGTTTAGTATCAAGGGGGAAATTAAGAGTTTCAATGAAAGGTATGGGACTTTCATTAGGAAGAAACTCTTGACCTTGATACCCTCCTTTTTCTTTTTGATGTGTGTCAAAAAGGGGAGAGTGTTCATTTGAGAATTATTGGAGAACCCAAGTTAGGTTATCGGGTTAACCTAAGCTAGGGAAAGAATGTCAAGGAATGTTCAAGAAAAGAACATTGAAATTCTTTTTGATGTGTGTCAAAAAGGGGGAGAATTATTGGAGAACCCAAGTTAGGTTATCGGGTTAACCTAAGGGGAGAATGTCCAGAGAATGTTCAAGGAAAGAACATTGGACATTGGAAGATGGTTGGAAAACCTAAGTTAGGTTATCGGGTTAACCTAACTTGATTATGGGTTTTGTCAAACATCAAAAAGGGGGAGATTGTTGGTGCAACCTTAGGTCAAGGTTGACCTGGTTGACCCGACTCGAGGTGACTTGACTCGAGTTGTATTTTGATGTTTGACTTGGGAAGATTGTCGGTGCAACCTTAGGTCGAGGTTGACCTAGTTGAGTTGCATGTTGATGTTTGACACTCGTGAGAGAGTTCTATTCTTGATGTTTGACAAGAATAGGTGTTTGGGAGATTGTAGGTGCAACCTTAGGTCAAGGTTGACCTGGTTGACCTGATTCGGGAAAAGTCCAAGCAGGGCGCTGCAACCTAAAGTCAAGGTTGACCTGATTCGGGAAAAGTCCAAGCAGGGAGCTTGGCACGCGAAAAGTCCAAGTATGGAGACTTGGCATTGGAAAAGTCCAAGCAGGGAGCTTGGCACGCGAAAAGTCCAAGTATGGAGACTTGGCACGGGAAAAGTCCAAGTATGGAGACTTGGCACTGGAAAAGTCCAAGTATGGAGACTTGGCACGGAGAAGTCCAAGCAGGGAGCTTGGCACGAGGGAAAGTCCTAACTGGGATGTTAGGCAGCTGGAAAGTCCTGGTGAGTGAAGCCAGGCAGTGGGAAAGTCCTAACTGGGATGTTAGGCAGTGTGGAAAGTCCTGGTGAGTGAAACCAGGCAGTGGGAAAGTCCTAACTGGGATGTTAGGCAGTGGGAAAGTCCTAACTGGGATGTTAGGCAGTTGGAAAGTCCTGGTGAGTGAAACCAGGCAAGGGAAAATCCAGATGGATCAGGGATGATCGGACTTCTGGTGTTGAAAAGTCTAAGTGGGTCAAAGGGATTGACCGGACACTTAGCGGGGAGTGCTAGCAGGTCAAGGGAGTGACCGGATGCTAGGCATGATGTACCAACAGGTCAAGGTTGACCGGATGTTGGTGTGGAAGCCTTAGGTTTAGGGCTGAAAAGTTTGGATCGGGCTGCAGACCGATCCAATGATACATGGCTCATCTGATCGGTCTGGTGACCGATCAGTATGCTACTGATGGTTATCTGATCGGTCTGGAGACCGATCAGAAGGAGATCAGTGGCAGCGGAGAAAGAAGCCTGATCGGTCCGTAGACCGATCAGGAGGTTCCCTGATCGGTCTGTGGACCGATCAAGAGGTTTCCTGATCGGTCCATGGACCGATCAGGGACGGAACAGAAGCATAGGCTTCTTCCCTGATTGGTCTGCAGACCGATCAGGATGTTGCCTGATCGGTCCACAGACCGATCAGGGTTCTAGCCGTTGCGACGCAACGGCTAGTTTCTTCGCTATTTCTTCTTCGCAGGTATAAAGGGGCTGAGAGCTTCTACAGGGATACTTCTGCCTTCCTTCTTCTCTTCTGCTGAAGATTTGTGGGCTGCGATAAGAGCTCTGTTGAGTTCCTTCCGAAAGCTTCGCGTGAGCTTCCCCGACTGAAACAGCTGCTGCTGTTAGAGTTTTTGAAGCTGCTGCTTCATCCGGACTCCAGTCGACGAGAAAGCAAGATTGGTAGAGTGCTTGTGTATTCTTATTGTATTTCTTGCTTATTCTTTGTACTTGTACTCTTTGTTTGCTGTTGCAAACGTTTGTGGCGAGGTTTCTCCACCCACAAGGAGTATATTGTATTAGCCGGTTTTCCGGGGACTCATCCACCGACGGATTGATAGGCTTCGTCCACCTTACGGACACGCCGAGGAGTAGGAGTTCATCTCCGAACCTCGTTACATCGGTTTGTTTTTCTTCTCCTTAGTTTCTTCCTTGTATTTCCGCTGCGACTAACCCTAACTGTAGGAAGAACGCGAGAATTTGGGGCGGCTATTCACACCCCCCTCTCTAGCCGTACGAAGAGATCCTAACAGAGTTGTATTTTGATGTTTGACTTGGGAAGATTGTTGATGCAACCTTAGGTCAAGATTGACCTAGTTGAGTTGCATGTTGATGTTTGACTCTTGTGAGAGAGTTCTATTCTTGATATGGGACAAGAATAGATGTTTGGGAGATTATTGGTGCAACCGTAGGTCAAGGTTGACCTGGTTGACCTGATTCGGGAAAAAGTCCAAGTATGGAGACTTGGCAACGGAAAAGTCCAAGCAGGGAGCTTGGCACTAGAAAAGTCCAAGTATGGAGACTTGGCACGGGAAAAGTCCAAGTATGGAGACTTGGCACTGGAAAAGTCCAAGCAGGGAGCTTGGCACGAGGGAAAGTCCTAACTGGGATGTTAGGCAGTTGGAAAGTCCTGGTGAGTGAAGCCAGGCAGTGGGAAAGTCCTAACTGGGATGTTAGGCAGTGTGGAAAGTCCTGGTGAGTGAAGCCAGGCAGTGGGAAAGTCCTAACTGGGATGTTAGGCAGTTGGAGAGTCCTGGTGAGTGAAACCAGGCAAGGGAAAATCCAGATGGATCAGGGATGATCGGACTTCTGGTGTTGGAAAGTCCAAGTAGGTCAAGAGAGTGATCGGATACTTGGCACGAAGAGGAAAATCCAGATGGATCAGGGATGATCGGACGTCTGGGTGGGTCAAAGGGATTGACCGGACACTTAGCGGGGAGTGCTAGCAGGTCAAGGGAGTGACCGGATGCTAGGTATGATATACCAACAGGTCAAGGTTGACCGGATGTTGGTGTGGAAGCCTTAGGTTTAGGGCTGAGAAGTTTGGATCGGTCTGGTGACCGATCCAGTGATACTGCGTTTGCCCTGATCGGTCTGGTGACCGATCAGAATCAGATCAGAGACGGGCAACGATCAGAAGCGGAGAAAAGAAGCTCCTGATCGGTCCCTGGACCGATCAGGTGTATGCCTGATCGGTCTCCACGACCGATCAAGAGACGAGTGCGATTCTCTGTCTGTGAGAGAGCTGGGAGAGCTGGGATCGGTCTGGGGACCGATCAGGACAGAGCCTGATCGGTCCACAGACCGATCAGAGTACGCACAGAAGGTTCTGTACACTGGCTGATCGGTCTGGGGACCGATCAGCGAAGGGCCTGATCGGTCCACAGACCGATCAGAGCTCCGATCGCGACACCTGATCGGTCTGCAGACCGATCAGGGTTCTAGCCGTTGCATTGCAACGGCTAGTTTTCTCGTTGTCTTCTTCGCAGGTATAAAAGGATCGAGGGCATCTTCTGTGCGACCGCTCTTCTTCCTCCTTCCTGTTGCTAAGTGCTGCTGTGCTTGAGTTTTGTTGAGCTCGTCCAAAGCTTCGCGTGAGCTTCCCCGACTGGAACAGCTGCTGCTGTTAGAGTTTTTGAAGCTGCTGCTTCATCCGGACTCCAGTCGACGAGAAAGCAAGATTGGTAGAGTGCTTGTGTATTCTTATTGTATTTCTTGCTTACTCTTTGTTCTTGTACTCTTTGTTTGCTGTTGCAAACGTTTGTGGCGAGGTTTCTCCACCCACAAGGAGTATATTGTATTAGCCGGTTCTCCGGGGACTCATCCACCGACGGATTGACTGGACTCGTCCACCTTACGGACACGCCGAGGAGTAGGAGCCCTAATCTCCGAACCTCGTTACATCCTCGTGTTAAGGTTTGGTTTTCTTCTCTTTCGTTTCTTTGTATTTTCCGCTGCGCTAACGAATTGTAGGAAGAAACGCGAGAGATTTGGGGTCGGCTATTCACACCCCCTCTCTCTAGCCGTACGAAGGATCCTAACAATTGGGAACTTAGGTTGTTTATATGGTACCTAACAGCTGAATCCCAAATAAAGATAAGCCTTTTCTTGATGTTAGAGCATATCTACTTTACATTTTTTTATTTACACAACAAAAGGTGGATCCACAAGTGAACACTAGGGTAAGAAATACATAGTTAGGTTCTCACTATCTTATTGGAATGGTTGTCAATTTGAATATTTTAGTTCACAACTTTACAATGTTCAAAAATTGGATTGAATTTGTTGGTTTGATTAGGGAATGCTGTCACAAGTTATAACCCAATTAATCGGTCACAAAAAGCATGATTGTGGATGGTAATTGATAAATATATTTATAGACAATCTTTATCAGAGTTGCTGGTTACCTTTACTATCCTCTTGGAATTGTTTGCAAGTTGAATTTTTTAGTTCATAACTTGACAATGTTCTAAAAATTGGATCTCACTTGTTACTTTGGCTAGGAAATGCTTACTTTGTAATTATCTAGCTACATGAGAGAATTGACTTATAAATGTTGTTAAAGATTTGACCAATGTTTAAAGTATCATTTCAAATAAGAGTATCAATCATTGGTCAGAACAATACTATTTTGATGCCAAGCATGCATACCGACACATGGTTATGGTGGCACCGATTAGGACAAAGATAGAGGAATCACTTCAAGGAAGATGAAGAAGAGGAGATCCAACATATATATTATAGGGGATTAAAGTTTCCTTATAATTGTAAGTTAATATCGTGGGTCAATTTCAAGTCCTTACCTTTTAGTATTCTAGATGAACTCACCATATATTCAAGATAAACCTCTGCAATGAATCTTATTTGCAAATGCTATTGTGCTAATTAATGAGAGTATACATAAATTAGATTCAAAGCTTGATTGTGGAGAAAATAATAAGTAAAACTAAAATTGAATATATGTGAGCTAATTTTACTAATCTGAAAAGAATCAAAGGAATTAATAGAATATGAATTTTTCTAAGAGATTTAGATATTTTGACCCTATCATTCTGCAAGAATGAGATATGTATGAAAATATCGTATTTAGGACAAAATGAGTGGTTGAAAAGGAGAGAAGCTATAGGAGTCTTGCGTGAGGCATGTCTCTTAGGCTAAAAGGAAAAATTAAGCTTTGTAGTGCAATTCATTGCACTTTATGGATTGGTATATTGAGTTATCTAGTAGTAAAAGTATGAAGATTGATGAATGAAGTACTAGAAAGGATGATAATTTACAGCAGTTAGATGTAGTTCCAATAGACATAAAATAGAGGTATATAGTTTTTTTTTTAAGATGGTATGGAAACATTCAAAGGTTACAAATAAACTCTATAGTTAGAACATAATCAATTAAAGTGAAGTATGAAGAATAGTGAGAGTCTTGGTTCAATGCTAAAGTTGCTACCATGTGACCTAGAGCTCACATGTTCGAGTCTCGGAAACAACCTATTGCAAAGCAAGGTAAGGTTGCGTACAATAGATTCTTTTTTGGGATCCCGCATGGGTGGAAACTTTGTGCACTGGACTACCCTTTTGTAAAGAATAGTGAGAGATCAAAGAAAACTTTAGTTGGTGTAATAAAATATGATTTAATTGATTTGGATTTGTTAGTGATATGCTTTGCATAAAGCTAACTGATAAAATACATATAGTTCACCCTAGTAATTGGTACAAACATGACTTGGTGAGAGGAAGAGGTATATTTGATGTTTTTCATCATTCCTGATATAGAAAATTTTTCAATGTCTACAAAGCTACTAGGACAGTTCATTATACCATAGAAATAGTATCTTTAATAGCATCATAGCCTTGATATGATTGTAACTTTGGAACACTGAAGCAAAAAAGGTATAGATTGGTCCAATCCTCTTTCATACCAATACATGTAATGCTTAGGCCCTATACAATTAGGTGAAAGGACATAGAGGCAAGGTGTAGGATCGAAATTGGCACATGAGGGGGGTGAATAGTGTTATGAATTTAAAAAATGAGTAGATAATAAATAAAGTGATTGAATCAATCAGAGTTAGAATAGTGGAAATGAAATTTACTTAAACTGATTCAATCAAGTATGACAAATGCATAAGAGCATGCAATAGATTTAGCTAAGAGTTTAAGCATGCAAATTGATTAGTCAAACCAAAAGTATAAACACACAATAGTTATAAAATATGATTCTTATTTCTAAATTTCTCCTAGGTGGATAAACCATATAAAAAAAGAAGCTAAAAATTAAAGCACAATGAAACAAATCAAGCAACACTAAAACAAATGAAAATGTTACTCTAGGTATTGCTGACTAGAAATGAAGCATAAGTCGCAGCGTGTCGCAGCACAGAAGGTGAAGGAGCACTTAGAGCACGAGAACAAAAGTGAATTCTATGTAGATGAGTGATTTTCAAGCTATCCCTCGAAGCTCCTTATATAGAACTCTTTCGGTGGCCTAGAGCCTTCCCGGTCACCTATATAGGTGTTGATGTGTCTACAACTTCTATCCGTAAGTTGACATTAACAAAGCTTCTTTGGTCGCCCGTACGCCATCCGATCACCTGGGCAGGTCAAACTTTATCTTGACCACCTTGTTCGGTTTGCTAATAGCGTCATCTCCTTGTCGCTGGGAAGCTGCTCACGTTGCCAATATCCTCTGATTGCCTGGACCCTATAAGGCTGTCTAGACCCTTCGTAATCCCTTTGTCAAGAGTTAACACTAGTAAGTCACCCTCAGACTCTATCCATTTGCTTGGAACCGTCGAAGAACATGCTGCCCTGCAGTGGTTACACGTAATGAGTAGGATATATAATGTAAAGCTGCTCGCACTTACGTTGAGTCTAGATGTTCAACTTCGAGCCGACTCATCTAAACTGAGGTGTCAAGTCATAGCTTCCAACTGCTTCCACTTAGACTTATTTGCTAAACCTTCAGCTCCTAGCCAACTCCACCTGAACTTGATTCACCTAGCACCTAGCTAGGAATTTGTCAGTCGAGCCTTAATCACTTGAACTTGTTTCACCTAGCATCCAGTTAGGAATTTGTCTGCCGAGCCTTAATCACCTGGACTCGATTCACCTAACCTCCAGCTAGGAATTTGTTTCTTGGTCTCCAACCAAGACTTAGTTCATGTTTAATTCCATTCAGGACTTAACATGCCTAGATCCACTAGGAATTAGTCAATGTCGGGTTCACAACCAGGACTTTGATAGGTATACCTATCAAGTAAGCTGCACCTGCAAACTTGACCCAACTGGTTAGATCACAACTAACCTAATTTTAACCTTAGTTATATATCAAAACTCTGGATTAAATGTTGTGCATCCAACATTAACACAAGGGTTGGACGGAAAAAGAGAAGGAAAATATTTTAACTATGCTTATTTAGAGGGAAAGAATTGAAAACTACAAACCTTCACTTTGTCCATTTTGTTCAAATCATAGGAACAAGATGAGAGGGAGGACAATATAGTTCGTTGACCCGTTGGCAAGGCCTGTTTCCAGCAGGTCCCACATTGTTGTCCAAATATCAATTGAAGGACCTCATGGCTAGTTGGATTGCTACTAGTCCAGAGACCATTGCCAATCAACTGACCGATCAATTTTTGTTTTTATTTTTTTCTTATTTGTTGTCTTCTTTCAGTCAAAGTAAACAAGATCAAGGAATCCTGTTTCTTGCTCTCTATGCCCTCCACTTTCCTATACCTTCATTTTTTTTTCACCTCTCCCTCTTCCCTTCCATCTTTCAAAATAAAAAGCCCCATAAAGAAAAATATTGCAATCAAAGAAATTACGGAAATATCTGCCCCAGAACAAGGTTAGTTCCAGAAGGTTTTAAGAGCCCTTTCATCTGGATTCACACTTTTTGGACCTATCTTTTCCTCGAAAAGTATCAAACTTTTTTTTTTAATGTAGTTTGCCTCCAAAATTTTCAGTTCTTCATGGATGCTCTGTTGGTGGAACAAATATCGCACATGAGCAATGGTAGCTCACACACACACACACACACACATGCTTGCATATTCATGAACAAAACTCAATTTTAATAAAATTAAGATCCTGCTAAATGGTTTATTTAGGTGCCACCAATTTAGAATGCTGAAATTTTGAACATATCTTTACAACCCCTAGGTGTGACCAAATAATTATCTAAATGCCTCTAAATAATTTTCTAGGATTCTAGGTGCCACCAAATAGCTAGGATTCTAGGGATTTTGTAAAGAAATAACAAAAAGGAAAAGAAAAAGAAAAGTTTAAAAAATACTTCTTCAAGATGTGTGCACAGGCTGTAAGATTCGTGCTTGAAGAAATAGCCTAGCCCTTTTTCAAGCAAACAAACATGAGAAGGGGACTACATAGTAGTCTTGTTTGTTATCTACCATATGTTATTAAGTGCAAATGAGTGAGTATTCCTTCAATTGGTTTCTGAATATGATTATTGCTGCTTAAATTGGTTGATGCCAGATTTGATGATGTTCCTCCTCCAAGCTCATCTCATTCCCACAATAATAAGACCATTATCATTGTGATATCAGTAATTGGTGGGGGTTTTGTGCTACTAATGGCTGTGGTATTTGTTTGGCGGTGTATGTGGAAACGTCATCCAGGTAGGTAAATCTTGGTGGCATGCTTTAATTTCAATTTTATTTCCTTTCCAAGATCTGTAGGCTTTGATATGTTGTAACCATTATCTTTTGGTTTGCGATACAGGTTTAGTCCCTGAATCTGGCAAAAAACATCTTGAGGAAAAACATAGTCTATATGATATGCCTCATCCTCCACAGTCTCATCCTCTGAGGGCAGACCCTCGTATTATGGCATTTTCATACACACAGTTGATTGGCATAACTAACAATTTCGCTCGGAACATTGGGAAAGGGGGATTTGGAGTTGTATTTCATGGTTGTTTGGAAAATGGAAAGCAAGTAGCTGTCAAGTTGCATTCTCAATCATCACCACAGGGGGAAAAGCAATTTGTTGCTGAGGTAACTAATTTAAGCTTTCCAAAACTTTAAATATCAAAGATCAGATGTACTTGGAGCATGGATGATCTGATGAAATTTATGCATCTAGTGGACTTGGTAATTAAGATGGCATGCTTCTTCGAGCTTAAAATTTTAGGGAGGACCATGTGGGGCTATTCATATAGTTCATATTCTTTGAAAGAAAAAAAAATTCTTTCAGTGTTTTGTTATAGATGTTGTCAATAAACATGGTTGAAAGATTCTTCTGCATTACTAATATTGCAACTTGAACAAAGTTCATGGTTTAACGCATCAGAATTATATGAAAAAACTTAACGCAATCTTTTCTTTAAAAAAAGAAGTGGGAGGATAAAGGGAAAAAAAAAACAAAATAATTAAAACATTTTTTTTTCTAGAATGAACTCAAAAGGTGAGATTTGTAAAAAAAAAAAAAAGTCATTACGAATTATACTTCTATAGCATCTAAATGTCCGGATCCTTTATCTGTATTCTTATTTAATTTCACATCATTGCATAGACCATGTTGGATACTATTTTGTGTGTTATGCTGCAGGTTCAGAATTTGACAAGAATTCATCATAAGAACCTGGTTGAATTGATTGGATACTGCATTGATGGAGTAGGCTTGGCTCTTATTTATGAATACATGGCTCAGGGAAACCTTCATGATCATTTGATAGGTTATGAAACCATGGCATTACTGCTAATAATTCTTGCAGTAGATTATGTTGTTCAATTTTTTGGTTTCCTTGCTTTGAAGCTAATATTTATGTTTCTTTGTTATTAAAAAAAAAGATCTGACTTAGTGGTTATTAGTTCTAAGCTACATTAGGCTGTATTCTCATATTTAAACTTCCAACATATCTCAAAAGTTTGATAAAGATCTTTCCTTGGGTATCTATAGGAGAAGCCTTTAAAAGAGGTAGCAAACTGTTTCATAAGTTTTCACATATTTGATTTTCTAATAAAAAAATAATTGTTATAGTCAATAGAATCTATGTAGATAGTAGACAAGCCACTATACCTAATTAGGCTTAGATAGGTATGGAAAATATAAGATTGATCATATGTCAGTTATTCTCATTGATTTAACTAAATAGTTTCTTAAGCATTTCTATTGCATCAAATGGCTATTACAGGTAAAGCTGGTAGAATCTTGTCTTGGAGTGAACGACTCAAAATTGCTATTGGAGCTGCAGAAGGTTTGGCTAAAAGCACTATGCATGTCTTACTTACCACAATAGTTTTCATCTAATAGCTAACTCTTTATTCAACATGATCTAGGACTAGAGTATCTGCATCATAAGTGCCTCCCACCAATAATTCATAGAGATGTGAAGCCATCTAACATTCTCTTGGGACCAGATCTAGAGGCAAAGATAGCTGACTTTGGATTGTCCAAGGCTTACAGAGGTGATAACGAGACTAATGTGTCTACAAATGTGGTTGGAACACCTGGATATGTTGATCCTGAGTATGTTTTCAAGTCTCTTGTTTAATTTTGTTGAATTATCATTACATGGTAAAACATATAATCCATTAAGGTTGGTAAACCAAAAGAAAAAAATTCAGACTATTTTAATTCAAAGTTTGCTCCTTCCAACAAAGTAAAAAAGTAAAATAAAATAAAATAGATGCCTTAATGGTTTACAATATAAATTTAAAAATTGATCCCTTGTTTAATAATTTGAGCTTTAGGATATGTAGTTACTAGTTAGCTAATCAATTTAACATGTATCAGAACAAAAGTTAATGGGTCCAAAAGTCAAAGAAAAATCTAAATTATGTATCCCACCCACACATGAAAGGGGGAATTTCTAAAAAAGAAATTTAATCAATTCATTTGTTAGATTTGAGTCAATCTAGTCAACTACACTCACACATGAAACAGAAGGGTTAACAGTACTTTTGGGGTAAGTAGTTAGTTAATATACCTTCAACATATCTCCTGAATGCTGTCTATCGATACTGGAGATCAATCCAATACTGTCTTCCATTATTTTAATTACTATTACACCATTTTTGGCAGTTAGCTATTCAGATTTCAAAAAAGTATCGATAATCATTTATTTCACCCTATTTTTCATGTAATTCTTGTGAATAGATTAATTATTTGACCAAAATTATCAAAAAAGATAACTGATTATCTACTTTACATCCATAGATGTTGTCCATCATTGCTTTTCTGGAATTATTTTACTAATAATTGTCTTCTCAGCTTTAACCCCAATTATAGTCATCAGTCTGCTAAGCTTGGTCCTGGCTTGTTTATGCCAACTTTTGTAGGGAGTTTGAATTCCATAGTCGTGTGTTGCTTGTGAAACAATGTTAATGTAATATATAATATTTATTCAGAAGAACAAAACTGCACAGTCATGATTTCCACATATGTAAACTTCTTTGTCCAGCCTTAAATAAACTTCTGATAATATATCTGCTTCACCCAAAGCATACTGATGTCGTCCATCACATCGTCTTTGAGTGAACCATCTTTCTAATCTACATTTGCTTGGCATAGTTAAATCTCTTGCTTATCTTGGTCAGCTTTCATTTCCTATCTATAGCTTCTCTATGAGATGCAAACTACTTTCTGTACACACTTACATACTTCATTGAAGTTTATAGAGATGTTTTTGGCTCATGAATTATGATTGCATGAAAAAGGTGCTCATTTGATTTCCTTGCTATCCTCTGTTTAGGTACCATAACACTTTGCAGCTCACTGCCAAGAGTGATGTATATGGTTTTGGGGTGCTTCTTTTTGAACTTTTAACGGGTCAATTTCCTCTTGTACCGAGCTCAGGAAAGCCTCATATAGTGCAACGGGTGACCTCAAAGCTTGTCTACACGCCTATAGATGCCATTATGGATCCAAGACTTGGAGGACAATTTGATGCCAATTCTGCTTGGAAGGTCGAAGAGCTGGCAGAACAGTGCACACAAGCATCAGGCAGCCGGAGACCAACAATGACAAAGGTAATACTTGAGCTGAAGGATAGCTTGGAACTCGAAGTTGGTCGCCTAAATAGTAAGCTCAAACACAGTGAAGATATTGACACAAGCCTAATGAGTTCATTTGAAATTGAAGGAGACACACCGGGACCATCTCTTCCATTTGCAAGATAATTCTCGTCTAGTTTCACATTCAGATGTTGTGTTGTTTTAGTGTGGAAAAGTGAAGTTGTGGAGGATGGAATGATTGCTAGTTTGGTTTGCTTTGGTTTGTCATGAACATTCTCGATTAAGTTCTTTGTTATTTGCCTTTAACACTCCCAGAAGGGTGATTGTTGATCTGTAACAAACTCCATTTTCTCAGTACTAGTTCACACAAATGAGCATTAGTTCATTCTCTGTTCACTAGTTGATTAGAGTTGGTGTCATTTATGGCAACAACGAAGGTTAATCTAAAGCAATTATTCATACACCATTTTAGCAAACTGAATTCAGCAATCACATACATGATACAACTATCCTATGACAAGAAGCATCAAATAAAGTTAGATCAATTAATATCTCTCTTATCTTAATCAACAAGGATGATATAATTTCTTAAAATATTATCAACTACTACAGAATAGTTTAACACAACAATTCCAACTTCTAAGCATGGGAGTCCACATGAATCACATTGTTTACTTCATCAGCAAAAACTCCAGCTATCACATTTTATAGTGTTGGGTTAGAGAAACTTGACAACGTTTCCCATTTAAGGAATAGTTTATTGTAATCTCTAGATCCTGCGGGTTCTTCTTATTGGGCTCTACAGAAATGCTCCCATTGATTACTTCATCCTCGCAAATCGTTAGAACTTCATCAAGGTAAAGAACAGTTTGTTTCCAGTGTGCAGCTTTTGATCTCGGGCCTGTATAAAACAGATGATATGCTTTGTTAAGCTTGCGAGAAAATCAATGCAAACAGGAACAAGCATGGATTACCAACGTTCCTACTTCACATTAGCCCATATTCATAAATATGGATGAAATTTTAAACTTCATCTACAATTGATCAGGTTATTATTTATTCTGAGCAATCTACAATTGATCGACATTCTAAAAGAACTTTCTGCTCAACCTTAGTATTTATGGAGCAAAGTTATTGACTGCTTGAATCATAAAAAACCAATTAATCAAATCATAAATACAAAAAGGTAAATACATTAACAATTTATGATGACTGCCTCAAGTATGAAACCTTACCGGTAGAAAAGCTTATCTCCTTTTGACATTGAGTGAATAGGACATTAAAGTATGCCACAAATGCATGTAATCATCGCGTTCTGCTATTAGTTTGAAAGGAGCCATGAAGGACACATCACCAGATGCCATTTCAGAAATATCCATCGTCTATAAGAATCAACCGTAATAGAAATCACCTTAACTAAAACATCAGAGGTAACAATTTGTTTTGGATCAAAAGTATCAACGAGTGGTTTAACCATAGCTTGTTTCCTGATGCAGCTCATATCAAAACCATACACATTGTTCCAAACTGGAAGAAGGAACATAGTTCCAACAGAAATAGTAAAATCACTTTAAATGAAACAAAACAGAATCTCTCAGGATAAGACCATAAAAAAAATGCTTAGAATAATTAGAAAATTATTAGAATCTAAAAAGAATAATTAGAATATCAAGCACTAAAGGTCTACAAAGACTCACACTCAATCTTATCTTCTTTGTATTCAGCATCCTCAATTGTTGCCAAGAATAGTAAAGTTTTGTCTGGTAAGATAATGTCGTCGTTGATCTAGAAGAATGAACCAAGAAACATAAAACTGGTGTTTTGAGTGTATTAGCCTTATAAGTGAGTGAGCCTAGTAACAACACATCTTTGTTGAACACCACAAAGCATCAAAAATTTAAACACTTTCAAGACAGAAGAACAGGCAATGATGCAGGAATTTAATTCGTTTGCACGGATACTTCAGTAATTGGTGCAATCAGATAGCACCTTTTTTTAGAGGGTTCAGTGGAGAGTTTGATGGACCTAATGGGAATGTCTACATAAGGCATCTTTGGTACCATACTTGGTATTCCATTTTGATCATAAGGGGTTATTCTACTTTGGATTTTTACTCTCTTCTCTCTTGTCCAGTTTTCCCTCTCCTCACCTCTACCCTACTTCCTAATTCTAGCGGTTCTAGATTACAAAATTGCTGAAGATTGTACATCTTCTTTTCAAATTATTGGATGAGCATATTGATCCTAAACAAACATTTGTATAGCAACAAAGGCGCTCTTATAATGTTTTTCTCATTAAAATTCATAATACATGTCATTTCATTTCTTGCAATTCATAAGCTTTACCAAATAATATCTACTTGAATGATTGGAGTAAACTATTACATTTTGTGGTAGTTCAATATATAAAACATATCATAATATCATATATTTAGTCCATATAATAAGTACCACTACCTAACGTTGGCCAATCCTCAATCTATCCCATCTTAGTTTTTCTTTCATAAACTACTCAATCTAACAATATTTTATATATTTTATTTTCCAATTTTTAATGTAACATGACATGACTTAATGTGGTGAAACTATATAAATCGTCTTTACAAACTATGTATTAACTTACAGATATTATGATTCTTAATCTTTTATAAGATACTGATGATGTTTTATAATCTCACCACCACCCCAAGTGTTCAAAACTATTGAGTTGAGTTGAATAAAAAAATCAATATTAGTACAGAAGATGGTTCTTGGTTCAAAAAACTGTCTTCAAATCTTCAAAAGAATACTATTTTTTTTGGCCTAATGCATGTTAAGCTACCAAACACTAAAAATGCATACATCACTTTTGAGCTATGTGTTATGTTTTGAATTCAATTATGAATATTTGAGTTAATATATAAATGCATCCCTTGAGTCTTGACTATTTGTTGGGCTTTATTATTAGGTGGGTTTTGATTTTGATTGGATGGAGGTTTGATTCATTTTGGCGATCGAATGAAATTTTGTCCATGTATGGGTAAGGATTAATTCTCAAATCAAATAGAGAGAAGGGTTAGTTTAATTAAGAGATGTGATTCTTATTAGCTAATAATGGTATTTAGTAAAGAAGTGTTATTATTGGGTAGTTCCTTTCAAGTATTAATGAATATTCAATTTAGATATTTGAGTATCTATTCTGTGACATAATTATTTGTAGTCCTTCTGTTTAAGAAATTGAAAAAAAAGAGAGTATATTTTGTTGTTTATGTAATTTTGCAGATAATGTACTGTTAGACTTGTGAAATTTTCATTAATTGTTATTTTTTTTTAATTTAACTTAATATTCCAGACCTGTAGGGCAATCTTGACTCGTGTTACATGTTGGTTTTTTAATGAAAAGATTAATTATAAGTTTTGCAAACAAACAATTTAGGGGAGAAATTTTGTATGTGTCCTTTGAATCATCAAGTTACGGGATGCAAGGTCTAGAGCATCATTCAATCCTGAAGTTTATCTCAACCCAAGATCAACTCGTGAGTTTTAATCTGTTAGTTACTTTGTTTACATCTCCAAATATAAACCTATAAAAATTAGAGAGTCGATTAAATTAAAATGTTAAAGCAAAACATTATAAAAGTATAGCAATTATCTTGACTAATAATTGTTTTTTCCTAATCCCACAGACCTAATAAGGTTGTGCGATAGATAAGAGTATTGATTGTTACAACATTCTAATAAGGTTAGTCCTTAATTTTCCAAATCTAGATTACTTACTGCTACTAGGAAATCCAATATTGAACCTAATTTCCTGACATGTCCATAAATACCTCTAAATGAACCATTAGGAGTTGAATTAGATTGGCACGATAGAATGAAACAGACACAAATACACTATAAATTCATTTGAGTTTCTCAATTGATGCAAGTAAAACTATGTTGGAAGGTGGCTAGATGGGGATATGACTGCTGCATTGACTGGATGTGGACTGCGCTCCGCTCTGTAAAACAAGAAATGTCAGTGCCGAGCTAGGAAAGGGGTCCCCGGCGTTGGCCCTCCGACGCTCAAGTCAGTCACCGGAATTATAAAAGGAGGCGGAACAACAGTGAAAGCGAGCGTGAATCGTGAATAATGCCTGCGCATACTTCCGCCGGTGCATGAATCCCCCTTTATATAGTGCCCTAGTGGACGATCTGCACGCTCCTCGAGGCATGGGCACGTTCTTCAATTCATCCTATGAAATGACCTGTAAGGAAAGTGCATTTGACACCATACCTTAACAGGACAAGACAGTAGAAGCTTCCGCCGTACGATTCGCCTGTTAGTAATGCTTCGTGTCAGCGGCACTATCTTCCAAAAGGATATTGAGAGATACGGCAATGATCCCGCTGCTCGATCGAGCGAAGTAGCCACTCAGCTGGGACTCCTCCGCTCGGTCAACCTCGACTGTGCTTCCTTGCGGTGACTAGGTATAGTAGACTACGTCCTTCCGATCAGATAAGTGCTACGCTCTTAACGTCTGGCGATCTTACCATATTGTTCTGAGTTGGACGATGGTCGGCTCGGACAAGCTTCTTGTCGATCGGACATTACCTGCACCGACCTGCCATTGTAGTCGACCTCCGCTCGGCCACCATAGGCGAGCCCTTTGACACAATGACGTTGACCACCTTGACTTTAACCTCCATTTGACAGTTGACCTCCACCTTGGCAGTTGACCCGTACCGGACGAGTCTCCCTTTATCACTGCATCAGTTGGTATAGTGACATTTACCAATGCCTAACAAAATTGATAATAGTCAATAGTTGAAACAATAAGTTTCAGTCATGCCAACTGATACCAATTGGCACTTTGAGACAATGATGGGATACGTATTTCATTGATCATTATATTTTCCATTTTACAAGTTGAGCATGAATTTTGGTGTATCATTAGTGGACATCAAATGTGGTTATTATGCTAGTTGTGCACACAGAAGCTCAACTGCTCTGACAATTTTTTCAAAAAAATAATTACCCCCAAAATAAACTGAAGATTAAGCGGAAGATTTGATACTGTCATTATGTTTAGCCTATACATAATATAGACCATCAAGTTTTTAATCAGACTTAAGAGCAATAATACTGAGCCTCAGATGTTCAAGCACTACGAGTTAGTGAGGCACGTCAAGAGATAATAAACATAACCAAGCACCATATAAAGAACTAAGTAGGTATGATCATGGTAATGAAAGAAAATGCAAATTTGATGTTTGGGAAATTAAAACAGATTGGAATATCACTTACAAGCCATTTATCGCGGGCATAAAGAACTGTGTTTAGCATGTTCTAAAACAACAGAAAATAGCCCATCAAACAAATGTATTGTTGTCCATTTTTTCCTTGCTGCACAATGAATGTTCCGGTCAATTATTTTGCATTATTTAAAGTTTAAAGGTAGAGCAACCTGTGGACAGATGAGAAGGACTCCTTGTTTGTAACATTTGCTAGAGAGTATATGCCTTGATCTTGCACCGTTGCCAATTGATTCAAGAAATCTCCATTTGTAATATTTGGGAGTGCTAAGTGACATAACAGTCTTCTGAAGCACATTTAGTAGTAGCAGAATCCCACCTCTTAATGGTCCTGAAGAGGAGATAAATGCCATTGCCTTAAATACTAGCAGCTCGAGCATTGCTACAAATTCAGGACCACCAGTATCCTTGTACAGGAGAACATAAATCAATCACCGGCACGCTCATTGCAACAAGCCCATTCAAAATTATTCTGCAGTTTCCAACCAAAAGCCGAAACAAATACACATAAACTGCTTCATCATGCTGGGAGACGCCATTAGAACTGGATGTGGAATCTCATGATAAAACTCCTTTCGGGATTACAACTCATGAACAATTAGTCCACTAATAAATGCAGGAACAACAACAACTTTAGTTGGCTTCGGATTATTAATTGGGTTTCGAATTTAATTGGATGGAGGTTTGATTCAATTTTGACGACTGAATGAAATTTTGGCCATGTAGCAGTAAAGATTAATTCTCAAGTCAAATAGAGAGAAGGCTTAGTTCAATTAATGGCTAAATCCGAGTAAGGATACGGTTCAATGCGGATCTTGATATTTATTGCATTCTCTATTTTATATCATTGAATTTATTGAATTTTATGAAACATTGTGTTATGGTAAGAGCTAAAGTAGGTGCTTCTTATTAGCCAATAATAGTTACTATTTAGTAAAGAAGGATTGTTCCTTTCAAGTATTAATGAATATTCAATTTAGATATTTGAGTTACTATTTGTAATTTTTTTTAATTATTTATGTTCTTCTGTTTAAGAAATGAAAAAGAAAATATATTTTGTTGTTTATGTAATTTTGCAGATAATAAATTGCTAGCAGTCTTGAGTCCTGAGTCTTAACACATATTACATTTTTTAATAAAAAGATTATTTATAAATTTTGTGAACAAACAGTTTGAGGAAAAAATTCCATATGTGTTCTTTGAATTATTATATTCTTTGAATTATCAAGTTACGGGATGCAAGTACCAGAGCATCATTTTATCCTGAAGTTTGTGTCAGCCCTAGATCAACTCATGAGTTTTTATCTGATTCTTTGTTTACATCTCCAAATATAAGCCTATAAAAATTAGAGAGTCAATTAAATAAAATTTTTAAAGAAAAATGTTATAAAAGAATAGCAAGCATCTTGTAGTAGTTGTTTTTTTCCTAATACCACAATGAATGTTGTGCAACAGGTAAAGAGTATTGATTCTTACAGCATTCTAATAAGGTCGGTCCATAATTTTCCAAAGCCAAATTAGATAATGCAACTTGGAAATCCAATAAGTAGAGGAACGAATCATTTGTTGTTGTTTCGTGTGCCAAACAAAACATTGTATTCTAAAGTGCTATGTCAGTAGGAACTAGCTAACTTGGTTCATGGAAGGACACGCGAAGAAAAAGGAGGATACTTAAAAATTCCAGTCAGAAAGTCTATACTTGTGATTACTCTCTGTATATACTGTGTTGAGCAGCATGTTTGATCCAGTGACATGGAGGTCCAGAAAACCTTTCAAGATGCTCTAAGAACAGTTCTACATATCTAGAACTAGTTAGGGAATAACTGCCATTTTCCCATTACTCAATAGCTCATTTCATATATATGATATGATTTCCAACTATTTGTGGACCTAATTCATTCCAGAGAAGGTAATTCAGAAAATGACTTCATGCATATATATGTTTTGCCCCTGCTCTAGCACAAAACAGAGATAACATTCCTGTTCCTGCACCCACATCGAGGACAACCTTGTTCTTGAATAGAGAAACGTATTCTGATAAATAACATTCTGATATGTTTTTGTCCTAACAACATCCTTTTTTCCTTCCAGACAAAGAAAGTTAAGGGAATCCAATGCATCAAAAAAAAAAACAAAGATAAATGATTTCAAAAGAGAATAAAAGAAAGCAAAAGTAAATAACAACAGACAATCAAAAGCGATGAAAATCCTACTATTAACAATGATGCCCAGAAATTTAAGCTTATAACAATGGACTAAGTATACTTCTATGACGCAGACCAAGAAGCTCAGGTCAGACAGATGCATCCCTTACAACATTTAGTTTAGACTAATAAATATCCTAAAGAAAGAACATAATTTTTTTTTGTCAACAATAATGCTTAAATTTGCATAAACAATAAAAAAAAAAACATTCGAGTGCTTCTGAGTAATCTACTTAACATAGGAGACAAGTTATACAAAATAGTTCACTAAAATATTTGGCAAATCAGGAAAAGGCATAGGTAGATCAAAACTTATTGGCTCTATCCTATACATTTAATCTTACGTTCCTCAAATGTGCCACATCCCTTGGCTGTTTGTCATGTCTAATAAGGTCTATTATTAGCTTGAAATAACCCTTCTATGCATGATAAGATCGTTATGATCTCCAAACCAATCAAATAATATTCAGCCACTAGCTACTATAACTGGCAGTTGATGTCTATTGTTAGAAAAAAAAATGAGGAAAAAATGCAGAGAATCATAACAAGAGAAAGAAGATAATATTGACTAGTATTATTGTCTCTCTTTTATTTTATCTCCAATTGATTAATAAACACAACAGATCAGAAACAAACAAAGAAACTCTTAGCCTGCGTAAATATAAGTTAAATTTCAAAAAATCAATAATATTAAGAATTTCACTAAATAGAAACATTACACCATCACATACATGATGGCAACCAGTAGTAGATCATGAATCAGAAATGAATAACTTACTTCATGGATACCTGCAAATAGAAAGACAAAATAAGGAGTCAGTTCCTGTAGTAACTTGTTAGACAAAAAAAAACACCTAGAATGTATTTGTTCTGGCTTCCCCGATAATAATTCAAATGATCTTTTGATACAACGTCAAGGTTATACAGTAGGTTTAGTTATTTTTAAAAATATGTGATAGATTCGTAAAAGTTATAAAGTATATAAAAAACATAGCAATTAACCCATAATAAAAACAAATAAGGGGAAAAAAACTCTTTTTTTCAGCATTGAGTCGTAGTCCGGCGCTGGTGTTGTCCGCGCCGATCAACGGCGAGTCGTCGAGGTTGGAGCTCTCGGCATTCTCCTCCATCTCCTCGCCGTCCACCCCCATTCTGTCTCCCACGACGCAGGCGGTGCCCAGGGCGAGCCCATGGCTCTTCTGGCCGTCAGCTTCAGCTTTGGTGCCGCCGCTTTTTCGCCGTCCCATGGAAGTGAAGAGAGAGAGAGAGAGAGAGAGAGAGAGACTCCTCGGCGGCCGGGTTCAATTTGGAAAGCAAGTGGGTATAGGGTTTGGTCCTTCGACCGGGTCAACGGATACTTAACCCGGCCCGGCCCGGGTCCGGATCCAAACCTTATTTATTACACTGAAAGCGGCACTCCGACCAGACGACGACACAACGATCGGAAATTCGGAATGGCGACGACGACGGGCGGAACGGCGACGGCGATTCCCATCGGCTATCGCTTTCTTCCGACAGATAAAGAGCTCATTGTCGACTATCTGGCTAATAGAGTAGCTGGAAAGCTAGTGCCGTCAACGGCGGTCGTCGAAGCCGACGTCTACGGCACCGAACCGTGGAATCTTTTGAGGAATGGCGACCAAGAAGGCTACTTTTTCGCCAAGAGAAAGCGCAAGAACGCTGTCGGAACCAGGGTGGATCGAAGGGCTGGAACAGGGACTTGGACCCTGTACAGCAAGAAAGAAGAATCTGTGACCACGCTAGATGCCGAAGGACGGGAGATCGCCGTGGGTTGCAAGAGCAGTTTGTCTTTCAACGACGGCAAGAGCAAAAATTCAGGTTGGATCATGCACGAATACGAACTTCTCTCCGTCGCCGGCGTCTTCCAGACCCAAGTACTCTGCCATATCAAGAACCGGGCGGGCAAGATCAAAAAGCGATCGGCTGCCAACTTTCCGACGACGCGACTGCATGAGTCCGCTCTGTCTCCTGAATGCACTGCTGAGACGCCGCCCAAGAGATCGTACGAGGCCGCTAACTTACCGTCGGCTCTGTTTCCTGAATGCACCGCACAGCCGCCGCCCAAGAGATCGCAGCCGCATGAGGCCGCTCTGTTTTCTGAATGCACCGCACAGCCACCGGCGAAGAGGGTGTGTAATTGGCAGCTGCCAATGTTTCTTGAGCAGTCTCCTGAACCGTCTCCTTCTTCTTGCGATGATGACAAGGCGTTCTGCGCCCAGCTTCTTGCCTCGTTGGTTCAGCTCGAGGATGAGAATGAAGGCAGTAACTTTCTCTCTCCATGGATGCAGCTGTCTCCTTCTTCGTGTGATGAAAACCAGGCGTTCTGCACCCAGCATTTTCTTGCCCCGTTGGTTCAGCTTGATGCAGAAAATGAATGCAGTTACTTACTCTCTCCTTGGCCGCAGCTTGGACAAGCAAGTGATGCTTTGGGTAGCGAGGACCTGGATCAAATTTGGTTGGGCGATGAATTTGATCTCTGATGATGCATCTGATATGCATTAGCTAAAAAAAATCTCATTTTTTTATTATTTTTTTATGATTGTATATTGGGATTCAAGGATTGATGTGCATCTGATGTGTATTACAGTATTAGCTTAAAAAAACTCTTTTTTTTTTATTATTTTTTTTTAATAATTGTGTATTGGGATTCAGATGGATGTATTAAATTTTCATATTTTGCATTTAAAATTACAAAATACATAATTCTGAAAACTAGTTGCAATGCTAAAAGTAGCAATTCAGACACTAACTCTACCTGAGTGTATACCCATTCAGCAGTTTTGCACAACCAAAGACCACATATTCCAGTTAAGTTGGTACGTGAGCAAGATAACACTTCTTATCAAGGAGTGTATGGACACAATAGCACCTAAGAATTACAAGCAATGAACTCTATATACATTAACCATTGCCATGCTGAAATGTTGAAACCCAAAGTTAACCCAGAATAACTCCAAAAATATTAGGAAATTTTTGCAAGAGTCTAGATCTTCAATATAACCAATTTTAGTACAGAACGATTCTTGATCAGTGAGGAGTGTAAGACATTAATGTTTACAACTAGCACTATACTGGAACTAGGAAAGCAAGGCATGATCATGGCATGCATATAATAAACAAACGTCAAAGGCAACCATAAAAACCTGACAGATGAAGCAAAGAACACAGTTAAAATTCTCTCTCTAATAGAAATAAATAAAGAACAGATTTCAAACATGAGCAAAGAACACAGTTAAAATTGTGAATCAGGTGCCTCTTGTTACTCCAAAGAAATTGAAAACTTACCAGATCGATTCATCACATTAAACTACATTGGAATTGGCAAAGCATTTACAAAGTCCATGAATTACTCTGAAACTGATGACACCGTTATAGTACTAGACCAAATTCCAACTTCACTTCACATCACATCTCCAACTTGAAATTCAGCATAAACAATAGAAAGAAAAAATCAAAAGCAGGTTGATCGTGCAGTTCAACATATTGAAAAAGATCTTTGTTTAGATTCCATTCAAACTCAAAAGACTGCTAAGCTCGTTGATCAAACAAAGCGTAGAGTTGTGTAGCGAAACAAAGGCAGAGGTAAAATCGACAATGACTCATTGCGTTATCGTGCAAGATGAAAAAGACGCAATCTTTCTAGCAAAACGATCGTGTTCTTTTTATATCGAATTCATCCCCCTCCACTACAATACAAAATCAAGTTAACCAAAGAAAAGAAAATTATAAACAAACTCCAAGAATAAGGAACAGGAAGTTCTGTAGGACGCGAGGGGAGATCATACCACGAGGCCAGCGGCGGCGACCCCGACAAATCCGAAGAGAGCGACGCGCCAAGCCCTAGTCGCGCGCTCCCTCTCCTTCCACTGCTCGTCGTTGCCCTTCTCATCCCGAGAACCCATCTCGCCTCTAATCGCTTATCCAGAATCCGAACCAAGATCAGAAAACCCAGATCGAGCGCATTCTCCGATCGAAGAAGAAGAAGAAGAAGGAGACCGAAAAAGGGAGGAAGAATAAAAGCGGCCCGAGGGTTCCTCTGCAAATGGACTCCCTTAAAATTATGGTGAAGAGCAAGGGCTTTTACGCAAATACAGGAAACGGATCGGGTCGGCGAATCGAGATCCGTATTTTGATTCTATTTTCTTTAAAAATGACGAAGCGTATCTGATTCGGATCGAACCCGAACGGATCCACTAGTTAGAGTCTGCGGCTCAAGGTGCTGTGCGGGCCCTCACATGACTCGGTTCTGAGCTTTTTTTATATATATTGAAGTTTTAAATTATTTTTAAAAATCTAAAAAATAATTAAAAAAATCAAAAGCTATAAATATTATTTCATTAAGACCATTATCTTATCTACTTGGCCACGCTTGCTTAGATCTTGTCGGGATCCGACGGCCATATGGTATTTGGTGGGCCCAACATTATCCATCTGACCACACGTGTCATTTTTTAACGGCTGCAATTCTTCCATCGCTGGCACAGGCACTGTCGGAACAAGAAACCCAAGTGATAGAGTGAAAAACATCACCAACAATTGGCATTGATCGGCAATGCTGAGTTAAACTCGAGTTTACTTTTAGGGTACGTTTAGTTCAAATTTTCATATATGACCTTGATTATGTAATTATTAGGTAATCATATAATTAAAATTATGGGGATTAAAATATAATTCTAATCTTATTTGATTCAACCTAGGTAATGCTATAATCTAATTTGATATTTACTATATTATCCTTTTAAATTACATGATTAATTTTTTAGAATAAATTAAATTATCAATAATTATTATTAAAATGATATTAATTATTAAGTTGATAATATATATAATAAATAAATATCTGTGTGCAACTACAAATCAATGGACAATTCACAAACATATTAGCAATTTCGCTGTTCAACACTTCATGAAGCACACTATTGTATCTGAATTCCATCCTTGCAAACAACACAAACAGCATCGATCTCGGTGGTATCTTCTTTCCTTAGCACCACCGAAGGGAGGTTCTCGACCACTGACTTAGCCACCGGCGGACTGCCCTTGGAGTTGTTATTTTGCTCGAATAGTTGCCCGAATAGTACCTCATAGGGCTCGTAATCGGAGGCATAGGCGAGACCATCCTGGTCCTCAAAGTAGGCTCCAACTTCATCAGGATCGAGTGGACTCCTTCCCAGGCCGTTCATGGCCAAGAGAATTTGCCAATCGACGTTTTTGACCATTGCTTCATCTTCAACCTCAGTAACCGTCAACTTTCTACTCTCATCTGACCTCGCGTCATGCCCAAGAACCATTACATCAATAGAATCTCTTTCTTCGTCCTAACCGTCGATCTCCTCCCACTCAAATCCCTCGGTGACGTCCCTCCGGTCGTCGCCCAGTTGGAGGCTGTCGCAACGGAGAGAAACATCGAACTCATCAGAGAGCCCGTACTTCCCTACGCCATCATCGGAGTCCATGCCCATTTCAGCCACCATTTGCTCGCCGAACATGGTGATGATCTGTTCATTGGAATCTGAATCGGAGTCGATTCTGGTAACCCTAAGGCCACCTTCATCCATATGTCGGGTCTTGGAGAACTCGGCCGAGTCAGAAAGGCAGCGTCTCTGCCCAACGAAGAAGTCGTTGGAGGCCCAATCCGGGGCGATCATTCCCCGATCCGCAACATCTGTCGTTTCACTCTCGTCCTCTTCCCCGTCGAACACGGAATCGAGGCCAAGGCACCCAGGGCGCTCGAGCTCTTCGAAGTCGTTGTCGGACCAAAACACCGGAGGGATGAAGGGGCGAGGGCGGGAAGGGGATCTTGGGCGGCGTCGGAAGAGGTCGAGGGAGAGAGATGAGTGGTTGTCGTCGGAGTAGTCGGAGGGCAATTTTGGAAGAAAAAGATTGATAACCCCGGAATCGTGAAAACCCTAAGCTTTCCAAGATTTTCTGATTCCGGGTTATATTCCCTGATTGCTGATGTGACGGGAATGTTGTATTACCGGGAATCATGGATTACTTAAACCAAACAAGGTTGTCGTTGATAACCTACCAAGGTTATCATTGATAACCCCCAACCAAACACGCCCCTAGGATTTGGTCTTTCCATCCTTCCGTGTGACCAGATTAACGGATAATTGGTTACGGTTCGATCCGGATCCAGAATCCAAACCATATTTATATGTAAAAATTTACACTGAAAGCGGCATTGACTCTGTCCCGATGACAACACAATGATCAGAATACTGACAATGACGCGAGGTGGTAGAATGGTCACTGTGGTGCCGATAGGCTACCGCTTCCTCCCACGGATGAAGAGCTCATTCTCAACTTTCTAGCCAATAAAGTGGTAGGAAAGCCGGTGTCGTCCATGGCGGTTGTCGAAGCCGGCGTCTACGACACCGAACTATGAAATCTTTTGAGGAACAACAACGCCGCGTAGCACAGATGGTGGATGCATGACATCTCTGACGTAATGATCAGGGGTCGATTCTCAGGAACTGATGACCTAGAGTTTACTCCATCACATATCTATGGTATGTGTACATGCATATCTCTTTTTATATGGGCCGATATTAGGGAGGTTAGTGGATTTTTTTTTAAAGAAATGACAACCAAGAAGCCTACTTTTAAAGAATTATGAGAAGATTGGCTTCTATCTATCCAACAATTGAAAACAAATGGAATAAATGATATACATTTCTTGATCAGATTTGGGTTGAAGGTATTATGTTTGACGTATAGTTTACATGGAAACACATGTTTATTTACGCAAGTTCCTGGAGTTTTCTTCTAAATCGGTGAAGCTTTCCATTGTGCCTTCCTAACTAAGATTTTTAGACCAGTTCCATCATAGAACAATAATTTGACCGAATTTAAATATATAAACTTAAATTTAACTTATTTGTTGAAATGACTTAAGTTGATAATCTCAGGCTACCGACAGGGGCTGGTGTCTGCCAAGTACCGAACGCAGATTTCACAGTGGGCGAGTGAACTATGACCGACCGGGCAAAGAGGTTGAGCGGGCGAGTCGGGCGACTAAGTGAACATGCGGTCATACGAGCGAAGTAGTCAAGTGGTTGGTCGAGCAGAGCAGCAGTGCGATCGAACAAGTGTGCGACCGGCCGGACTTGAGGCCGGACACGAGGCCGACCGAGCCAAGAATACATGTACAAAAATATCATTCAATTAATTTCTTAGGGATTTAGTGTTTTTGAAAATATTTATGTTAACAATAAAATTGTTATCGAGTGGAGAAATAACTTTAGAAGGCAACTTACATGCGGATGACCATATACAGTAGGAGCAATATACACAATTGGGTGGCCATAGAAGTTGATTTCATCAACTGCACCAACAATGTTGGAGAACGATAGCAGCGTTGTGTTACAATCAAGTCGTAGAATGTAGAAGATTAGTAGCTGATGTGCATCATACATAACTTAGCTGAATGCTTTGAGAATGAACTTGACAAGACTATTATTCACAACAAATCAAAACTTATAGGCCTTCCTTCATGAATTTTTTCAAACCCATTCTTCCATACTCTATCGAAAAGAACAAGTAAACAAGATGCATAGATACGTTGAGCAGATGAGTGGATACTAAAGTTTTACAATTTTGATCCACTAGAGTTGAGCTAAAGATCTAAGCCTTTGGCTAAATGCATGGTTATGTATTATGGTTCATATTGAATTAATCATTATTTTTAATAAATTGCCATTGAATAGGTTTCTACCTAAAATGTAATTTCAATCTTACTGTAATGCCAAATTTTCTAACACATAAATGGGCAGTGGAATATGTCAAAATGGCTTGTAAAGAGTTCTTCTTTCGATTTGCAATTGCCTTTCCTACACTACGTAGTCCAATGGATCATTGTACATTATGACCGAAAAATGGTAGGATAATGTAGCTAAATTTATGTAAGGACTGGCTATGTTGTAGCCCGGCTCAAACATATGATTAATCATAAAATAACATGTATGTAGATCTCATCAAGGGTCATGTAGGAAGACTTTGAGTCCTCTCGGATGGATCTAGTGGCTAGCACATGAGGTGTTACTACCAATGAGGTCTGGGGTTTGAATCTCGGTAAAGTCAAGGTAAATGTCTCCCTTATGTGCTAATCACTATTCTAAAGGCTAGTAGCCGCCCGTGATTTACCTCCTCCGTGTTGGCCCTGGGACGGGTTGGCGGAGGCGCTGGGGGCGAGTGTATTCGCCTTTTTGCCACCAATGTATGAAGACTTTGAAGTCTCGGGGGCAAGGTTGAGTTGGCTAGTGCGGAGCATAATTATTATCATAGGGTAAGGATTCGAATCTTGGCAAAGTCGAGGGAAAAAAAAAGTCCTCCACATTGGCCAACTACAGTTTTCCGATTTACCTCTTCACAGATGGTCGTGGAGTCGACCATGTGAGATCGCTAGGGTAACGGATTCCACCTTTTGCTACCACGGACTTTTAAACAACCATTCATTTTCTTACACGTTTACTGTTCTGATTAAATAACATACACAAGTGTAAATCAAAGGATAAATTATGCAGAAAAATCATAAAAACATGTTTTTCCCTTCTTTGAATCAATAAACACATTCTAATTAATTTTTTTTACACTAAATACCCTTTTAAATCCTTCCTTAAAAAAATTAATTATATACTAATTTTATTTCATGAATAGAAAAAATACAAATGAGATGTACTAAGAACATTGACTTTCCTAATTACTAATTATGTTCGTCGTCTTCCGTCCGTTCTCCCCAATGATGTCGCTTCCCTTTTCCAACTTACTCATTTCCCTGTCAATTCCTTATCGCCACTCACGACTTGGTCACTCCCTCTGTGGCTAGACCCTTGCCCTTGGAGTCGTATTCATAAACAGAGCCACCCTTGACCACGACTGCCATGATCGAATCCGCGTGTCCTTTACACGTGATGTACCCTTACGTCGATGTCAGAGCGAGCAACTGTGGATTGAGGTATGTGTGTGACGATTGAGCATGACCTCGTACCGCACCCATGGACTGACTATCTCTATCTCACCATCGGCGACACACTATTTGATGTCGATGTCAGCAGCCAGGCTTCCACCGTGACCCCCAAATTTTCAACATCCAAGAATTATATATCATTACGAGTAAATTAATTACTTGACAATTTCATAAATAATGAAAGAAAAATCCATTCGATAGAAATTTAAAATTCGATAAAATATAGGAAAAAAATGAGATGATAATGGGCTCATGTGAAATGAACTCGTACCTCTTCTATAGCGTCCTTAGCAGACTCAACTAAATCAGAATTAATCAACCCAGTCCACCTCTAATTCTTGAATTTGTCCCTATACATACATTTTTTTGATGAAAAGGTAAATATATATCATCAAAATGTATAAACATTCAAAAGTAATCTTGGAACCCCTTATGTCATGTCTGACGAAGTATCAAATCTGGAAGGGGAGCCATGGTCATGTACATGAGCTCACTCGTATACCATCTATCCATGTCTTCTCTACACATGTTAGTTGTAAGCTCGTCCTCAGTACCAGATACTAAAGCTGAGGTATCATCTAGCATTGTCTGCTATCTCTGTCCATGCTACTCATGTGTTTGTATCATCATCAGTGTCCACACTATGTCCTGTGTCTCCTACAAGCAGGTGCCCCGCACCTCCTCCATGCCTCTCGCATCTCCCATGTGTATGTGAGTCTCCAATGACTCCAAGTTGTCTCGATCCTTCTCATGTTTCATGGGCCAAGGCTCCATGAAGTCACTTTGAGCAAGTGATAAGTTATCAATGGATTTGACACGCCTTTACCCTGAGTCATTTGTTGCGGGCTAGATAGATCTTATGGTGGACCTATGCATCCTCCTAGGCTTTTTGATGAAGCCCGAGTCATAAATGGATTTGGTGTTGTCCTTACTGTGAGTCATTTGCTATGGACTAGATAAGCCTTTATGGTAAGCCTATTCACCCTCTTGGGCTTTTTGGCAAAGGCTCAACTATAAACGGATTTGACATGCCTTTAATGTTAGTCATTTGATATGGACTAGATAGATTTTTGTAAGGTGGATCTATGCACCTGTACATCACTCTCATCCCTTAGACGCTCTTCCACATACAGTTCTCATGCTCTACTACATGACTCCACCTACTGTAATCTCTCTTCACATACAACACCCTTATCCCATAAGGTAACCCACATGCAGTCATCACGCTCTATTACATGACTCCATCCGCTGCGGTGTCACCTCGCTACTCTCCTCATATCACACTCAGACTATGGTACAATCTGTGAGCTCCATCCATGACATCTGTGTGCTCTTGCAAGTGTCTAACATCCCATTAGCATCCTGCTCTAGTAGCCATCAGTGTATCCCTCTAGTCAGCAACTAGAGGGTGTCTCTGTGCCCATGCCATCTGCCAATGAGTGTATTCGAAAGGAAGTGTCCACCGCCATGGTGGTGTCTTTAAGTGTCGATGCCTGTGGTCCTCTATGTGTAGTCTCTATTGGTTGCTACTCGGAAAGCCTAGAGGTTCCACTGTACAAAAATTTTGTACAAAGGTCTGAACCTTTTCCTAGCTACCATGTGTTCTTTTAAATTAAATTTTGGATCGCCTGCGGAACTTAACACGTTTGATCCAAAACTTAATCTATTTGTTCTTTTAGGTTTTGACTTGGATCTCCTGCGGAACTTAACACGTTTGACCCAAATCACCTTAAGTTATTAATTTCATTAATTTCCATAATTGGTTCGACGTGGCGAGGCACATGGCCTTCTTGGATATGGGAGCAACCACCACCGACTAGACAAAACCTTTTATAGAAATCTAATATTTAATTTCCTAAAATAACTTTAGGTTAACCGAAAAGAACAATCAAATCACAAGGAAAAATAAAACAAAAGAACACAACTTCGAAAAACATATTCGAAATACTAGAATCGTAAGCCTCTTGTATTTGGTATTATTTCCATAAATAACTAGCATGATGCGGAAAGAAAAATTACTAGTTATACCTTTTAGAAAGACCTCTTGATCTTCTACCGTATTCCTCTTCTAACCTCGGACGTTGTGTGGGCAACGATCTTCCGAGATGAGAAACCACCAAGCACCTTCTTCTCCTCCTAGCTAGGTTCGGCCAACACAAAGAAGCTTCACCAAGGACGAAGAACAAAACACCAACCAAGCTCTAAGGGATACAAGCTTTCTCTCCTTCTTCTTCTTCTTCTCCAAGTAGTATCCGGCCACCACAAGAGCTCCAAGCCAATAGAGAAGGTTCGGCCACCACCAAGAGGAAGAGAGGTTGGCCGGCCACAACACCAAGGAAAAGAGGGAGAGAAATAATAGAGGTTGTTCACCATGAAGCCTTCTCTACCCCCTCTTTTATAATCCTTGGTCTTGGCAAATAAGGAAATTTAATTAAAAACTTCCTTAATTCTTTTGCCATGAAAAGGAAAAATTTATTTAATTAAAAACAATTTTCCTTTTCTCAATTTACATGGCCGGCCACACCAAAGCTACAAACAAGGAGAGTTTTAATTAATTAAAACTTCCTAATTTGTCTCCAGAAATTTATAAAATTTCTTCAATAATTTAATCCCTTCATGATTGGTTTATAAAAATGAAATTTAATAAATTAAAATCTTTCTTTTAAACATGTGGATAAAAAGAAAGTTATCTCTAAAAATTAAAATCTCTTTTAATCTACAAATAAGGAAAGATATCAAATCTTTTCTCAATCTTTTGTAGAAACTAATAAAATAGAACTATTAATTTTTAAACTTTCTTTTAAATCATGAACATGGTTAGAAAGGAAAGTTTTCTTAAAATTTAAAATCCTCCTTTAATCAACAAATAAGGAAAGATTTCAAATTTTAAACTCTCTTTTAAACATGTAGATGATTTACAAATAAGGAAAGTTTTTAACAAAAAATTAAAACCATCCTTTTAATCTACAAATAAGGAAAGAGATTAATCTCTTCTCTTAATCTTTTGTAGAAAGTTATAAAAGGAAATTTTTAATTTTAAACTCTCTTTAAAATCATGATATTCACATAAGAAATAATTTTAATAAAAATCCTTTTAATATTCTAGTGGCCGGCCACCTAAGCTTGGGACCCAAGCTTTGGCGACCACCTACAAGACTCATCCACTTGGTCTTGGCCGCCCTAGCTTGGGTTCCAAGCTAGCTTGGCCCGCATTGGATGGGTAAGAAGGTGGGTATGCAGTGGGTATAAATCTCTATATACTAGAGGCTACGATAGGGACCGAGAGGAGGAATTGGTTTTGGTCTCCCGATGAAATTAAGCATCCCGTGTTCGCCCCGAACACACAACTTAATTTCATCAATAATAATTCATTCCACTAAAGAACTATTATTGAACTACCGCACCAATCCCAAATTATATTTTGGGCTCCTTCTTATTATGAGTGTGTTAGTCTCCCTGTGTTTAAGATAACAAATGTCCACTAATTAAGTAAGTTACTGACAACTCACTTAATTAATATCTAGCTCCAAGAGTAGTACCACTTAACTTCATCGTCATGTCGGATTAAGTCCACCTGCAGGGTTTAACATGACAATCCTTATGAGCTCCTCTTGGGGGCATTCTCAACCTAGATCACTAGGACACAGTTTCCTTCTATAATCAACAACACACACTATAAGTGATATCATTTCCCAACTTATCGGGCTTATTGATTCATCGAACTAAATCTCACCCATTGATAAATTAAAGAAATAAATATCAAATATATGTGCTTGTTATTATATTAGGATTAAGAGCACACACTTCCATAACAACTGAGGTCTTTGTTTCTTTATAAAGTCAGTATAAAAAAAACGACCTCTAATGGTCCTACTCAATACACTCTAAGTGTACTAGTGTAATTATATAGTTAAGATAAACTAATACCTAATTACACTACGACCTTCCAATGGTTTGTTCCTTTCCATTATGGTCGTGAGTTACTGTTTATAATTTATAAGGTACTGATAACATGATCCTCTGTGTGTGACACCACACACCATGTTATCTACAATATAAATTAATTGAACAACTACATTTATCATAAATGTAGACATTTGACCAATGTGATTCTTATTTCTAGATAAATGTTTATACCAAAAGTTAGACTTTTAGTATACACTCTAACAGTCTCAACTGCTACTAGCTCCTGATCAGGTACTCAAACTTTTTTTTACCAAGGCAGTACTTTAGCTTGAGAGACTATCAGCAAGAATAGTACCCCAGTTCAGTATATATAATAGGAGTATATGCATACTCGACAGACCTCAGTGTTTGATGCCAAAATTAGCCAAGGTGACTAGGAGTGTGGAGGGTTCTCCTCAAAACTCTGATGTAGATGTAGTATAAGCCTAACTACTTCCTAGTAGGTCTGTCGGTATCCTATCTACGTGTGATGACTATGTCCTCAAAATGCATACTCTTGACAAGTGTTCTAAGGATCTACACTCTAGCGGAACAAAAATGCATGCTATCTCTGTGCTAATCTATATGAGTGTTATGATGTATGCCCCCATATGGACTTGTGTATACATGTATGATATGAATGAAGTATCAATGATGTCCAAGTACCTGATCTGCTAGTACCCCAGGCATCCTGAAGACATGTATATGTATCTTTCTAAAGACCAACTCGCCATCAAACCCTGTAATGATGAGTAACTGATCCCATGTGGGGGGAGGGGGTCTATCCCTGCCATGTAAATGTTGGACTTGACTAACTTGGCAATGAGACCGGTCATCTGGGCAAACTATGATAAACTCTCAACTAGTTGTCACTGATGGGACATCCCCCAGGAGAATAGTATAGGTCATCTACATACACCAAATGTACTATCCTCATATGTTCACATTTGGGGTAGAAATAAAAATCAGACCTGATAGTATGTCATGCTAGTGATCGGGATAGATACTCCACACATAGTCCAAACAAGTAAGGCGAGAGTGAATCTCCCTATCTGAGTCCTCTACCACCTCCGAAGAACCCATGCATGATGTCGTTAATCACTACGGAGAAAGAGATGGTGGTTATGCATTCTCTGATCCATGTGATATAGACAGCTGAGAGGTGTAACACCACTAAAATATCCTGTAGGGAACCCCCAGTGCACTGAATCAAAGTCCTTCTGCAGATCCACTTTTAATGCACATCTCGGTGATATTCATTTCCTGGTGTAGTTCCTTAAGAGTTTCTATGCCAAGTGGATATTATCTATGATAATACGTCCCTTGACAAAGGTGGTCCATGTAGGATGTAGGAGATGATTTGAGACCTCTGTTAGTTTACTAGCCAGGAGCTTATACATCACCTTGTAAAACACCGTGCAACAGGAGATGCGTCTGTAATCTTGAACCTTAATTGCATGAGTTGCTTTTGGGACTAGGGCAATTAGAGTATGATTCCATGATTTTAGAAGTTACCCTGTAGTGAAGAACTCCAGCACAACTGAGGTGAAATTATCCTTGACTGTATCCCATGCTTGCTTGAAAATTTTGGAGCTAATTTCATTTGGATCCGGTGCTTTAAGGTCTCCTATACTGAAAAGAGTACTCTTGACCTCCTCTACAATTGGGATCCTTGCTAATTGAGCTTGGTGATCAGCCATCAAAACTCTCCTAAATTGCATACACTTTGCCTGGAAAGTGGCATGTATTACCTGGGTCCCATACCGCTTCTGGTAGTGTCTAATAAATGCCTAGCAACCATCTTTTTCAATAGCCACTATTTCTCATCTCTTGTTATTTCTTTTGACTGCCCCCAGGGCGTAGCGCAGACGGTGGGCGCATGGTATCTCTGGCGTAATGGCCAGGGGTCGATTCTCAGGAACTGACGACCTGGGGTTTACCCCGCCATGCGCCTATGGCCTGTGTACCTGCATGAACCTCCCTCCATATCCGTGGGGCCGGCACTAGGGGGGCCGCTAAGGTAGCGAATCTACCTTTGTTATTTCTTTTGACTAATGAGTAGAAGAAGAAAGTGTTTCTATCAACTTGCTTGAAATATGATTGTTTTGCCCTTTGTTGGTAGAAGAGGTACTTGGTCTGTGCTAGGAGGTCAGCAGCTTTCTTGGCTTCTTGTATTCTTCATCCACGGATCCTTGGGTTAAAACCCTCTCCTATTCTTCCTCTAGGTGTATTTGTGCCCTCTTTGCTCTTTCTTGTATATGTTGGCAGCTTTCCTTGCTGAGTTGTCGTAGTGACTTCTTAAAGAATAAGAGCTTTTGCTTTAGTTTGAACTGGCATACACCTTCCCTAATCATTGAATCTGCAAGTGTCCAATTTTCTTGTACTAGCCTACCAAAATCATGATGCATGGTCCACATGTTGTAAAATTTGAAAGGCTTAACTTGTGGTCTCTTAGGCTCTAAGATGGATACAATACAGGAGGCATGGTTTGGGAAAATCCCTGGCGATCTAAATTCTGCTACACTGCTCCTGTCCTGCTCTAATCAGATTTTGTTCACTATTGTTCTATCTAATTTGCATACCACTCGCTCATTTGTCCATGTGAACTTACATCCAGTAGCATGTAGGTTCTCAATCCCTGTCATAATCACAAACTCTAGAAAATCTACTGTAACATATGATGTAGCATCCATTCCTCCACGTTTGTCCATAAGGGATATGGGGAATTAAAGTCTACCATGATCAGCCAAGGTAGCTTCATGGTCGTAGCAATTTGGTGTAGATCTTCTCACATTCTTCTTCTGCTAGTAACTCATAACTGCCCATATATAAAGGTAACTGCATAATAGGTTCTTGCAACCTTGCATTAAATGAGGTTATGTATGTACTGATCTTTCCACTCCTTGACCTCTAGGATAATGAGTTATGGATTCCAAAATAGAAGCATCCTACTCTGGCTGTTGATGCCTACTTGCTGCTCAGAGGACCATTGTTGGAATTCAAGTGTTTTCAAGTGTTGTACCCTTGGTGGGTAAGTTTTGGCTCCATGATACATAATGCACTCAACTTGTATTTCAAGAGGAGGCTCCTGATCTCCTTCTGTTTGAGGCTTGTGTTTATGGCTCTAATGTTCCATGCTCCTATCTTCATGTGGGTTAGGAGGCATGGGCCTCCTGGTAGTGTTCTTGACCTTTCTTGCTTGTTTCCTCCTTCCTTCTTGCCTTTGTCTATACCATGTCCAAATCATATCAGTATCTGAATCATCTTCCCCTTGTTGCACTTCCCTTTGATCACCTAGCTCACTCTTGTGTGCTCCTGGATCAATTTCTTGCTCTATCACTCTTAGATTTGGTACCAATTGGATGCTACAAGCCCTACTATGATTGGCTTGGTTGACTCCTCTTTGGCTTCTTGGAGTTCCTGTTCCATCTAATCTAAGGGCTGCCCTTCACTATCTGAGTTAGCTAGTTGTTTCCTTTTACTTGCCTTAGATCAGGTCCTAGACCTTGTGTCATTCCTATTTTCCTCTTTACTATTGTAATATTTTGCAAAGCATACATTTTCTATGGCCTTATCTGATGTGGGAGCATTTGTATTCCTCATTCTTGTTTTTGTTTTGTTCTGGATGTCTACTGCCATTTCCCTAGTTTCCCCCTCATCCATATCTGAAATTGCTGAGAAGGGGTTGTATGTTTTTGTACTTGTGGCTTTAGCCAAACCCCCTTTGTATTTGGCTTGAGCTTTGGTTTTCATGTCTATATGCTTCTTTTGGGTTCTATATCAAGTCTGAATTTTGTAAGAGCTACCCTCCTTAGCTTCCAGCTTGTCTCTTGTTGACAAGGTGTTGTGCCAATTATAGTGTCAATGTTGACCCTTGTGGCTAACTTTTTGACTTCCCTCATTGCTTGAAAATTGGATTGTTTTTCAATTTCTGACTCTGAATCTAAAGTTGGGATTGAATCTGTTTCTGAAAATGCACTTGCAGTTGCTTGTTCAGATTTTGAAAAATGATCAGATTCATGATCTATTTCTATTTCAGACTCAATTCCAACCAAGGACGATCTTGATATTGTGTCAGAGCTAGTTGTTGCATACTTCAATACTCGTGATGGGAACAATGTAGGTGATTTTGATGAGTTTTGGCTACCAGTGCAGCTGGGAAAGTGGGTACATCTGCTATTGCTGGTTCAGTTGCCCTTCTTGCAGTCCTTCTGTTTGTTTCAGTTAGCTACTCCGGATTCTCAGTCAAAATAGATATTGTGGTCCCTGCAGTACATTTTGAGATTGAAATCTGGTCTACAGATGTTGGTAACATTGGCTTAGAAACTTTACTCCTTCTTTCTGATATATTTGACTCTTCTATTTCTGAAATTCTGAAGTAACTAGGAGGCATGTCTCTAAGTACATCTGTGCCTGCTGAAACCATATTTCCATTGACCTTTCCCTGTTCAACAGGTGAGGCTACAACCTGGGACAACTCTAGAGGTTCAGATTGGATTGGTATAATTACTGTGACAGTTTTTGACACTTTTATTGCTTCTTTGTCTGTTGATTTTGCTGAACTTATGCCTATTAGTGATAATTCAAATGTTCTTGCTGAAACTGAATGTACAGGTTCTGATTCTGATTGTGCAGGTGCTGGCTGTGTAGATTCTGATTGTGTAGGTGTTGATTGTGCAGTTTTTACAATTGCATGTGATATATGTGCAGGTTCTGCAGTTACAGGTTCTGATAATGCAGGAGTTGAAAGTGTAGGTTTCGATTGTGCAAGTTACGAAGATTGTGCAGATTATGATTGTGCAGTTACATGTGTAGCTACTGGGTGAACTACTGTGTTCAAATTTATTTCCAAAGCTCTATTTACCTTTCCCTGATTAGTGGTTAAATTTGCAACATGTATCACACTTAAAGATGAGTTTTTCCCTGGGAATGTAGAATTTGTTGCCATTTTTAAAACCCCGCCAAATCCTGGGAATGTATCACAATTGAAGATGAGTTTTAGTACTACTGCTGCTTCTGTTTCTACTTGTTTAGCTGCTGATTTCTCTGAATTCTCAACCATAGCAAGTATATTGGTGACTGAGACATTTCCTAAGTTTGGTTTCCGATTAGTTGAGCTTGAAAAACCTGGGATATGCCCTACATTCCCCATTCTTGATACAATTGGCACCTTAATTTTTGAAACTTTGATAACATTTGGAGACTTTGTCACTGAGTTTGGCATTTTGGCACTTGAATCAGTGTTCATTTGGTTAGTATGCATGCATGTGGGGGGATCTGCTGAGCCTTGGCTGAATTCTGAATTTCCAACATCCTACACTATTCTTCTGAGTGATGTAATTTGTTGCTTGGGGCTTCCACCTGTAAAGAGATCACTTGTTCGGAGGAATTAGAGACTCCCTTTGCTACTGGAACTCTGCTAGCTACAACTACATCTACAGCTGCTGTTCCTGGATCTTTTTGTGCCACAAAAATAATACCAGCAGCACTGAAATTCCTTTCATGATCAGCAAGTGGTTGTGTAGCTTTGCGTAGCCCTAGGGTTGGAGTGTTACAATGATGTGACTTTGGTTTAGAACTCATGAGTTGCTAATCATTTTCCTTTCTGATAGTGCTACAGTCCCTGAAAACGTTTGTGTCACTGAAACTATGCCAGTTATAGTCCATGAAGCCTTTGGTGCCATTGAAACTATATCAACAGGACTAATTCATGATTAAACTAAATATGATCCAACTCTTCTATAAGAGATGTGACCCATCCGCACTTCCATTGTGACAAATATTTCCATATTTGTCTTATGTATGGTCCAACCAAACATTTATCTCTTGATCTAAGAATCTTATTTTTTTAACTTGTTTTACGTCTTTTAGAGATTTGTTAGTGCATGTGACCCAATAGGTTCCTAGTTTATCTTGTCCGTTCATAATTAACTACTTAATTATAGAACGATCATGAGTGACCCTTAGTAGTACATCATGATCCCTAATTACCCGAAAAATTATAGTTGATCTTAAAACTAATTCTAAACCTTTCAGCAGTTGCAGTGAGCCGTGTCTTGTTCCTTTCACTCGTCTTATACCTACTTGGTTTAATATATGGTCTATATGTATGCCCCCACTAGATTGACTACGTCACACCTAACCTAAGTAATACTTCCCCATTATACGGATTCAAATTACTCGTACATGTGTACAAGAGTCTTGTACTCTTAACATGTGATACTTTGGCCAAAGACTTTGAATAATAATCCTAACGAGTGGCCATAGGATATACGTCTCATCGCAAAGAGCAGTGAATATAATTCTCTGTGGGCTATCCAAAAATCTTTGGATATTTCGACTTATACCCAATCATCGGGACCACACCTCAATGAGTTACTTGCTTAAAATGTCAAAGTATAAGTCTACATGACCAAGATGACTTATATACCTCAAGTCGAAGGAAACTTGTACTTGAGTTGCAATAATAACTTCACAGACATATCTATATATATATAGATAATCATATGAAGTCTTACAACGAGTCACTCCAATGAACTAGTTACCATAATTAGCATCAACGTTTAACTCTCGACATCCCAATGTTTCCAGCCAGTGAGAAAATAACCGCTTGGCGAACTAAAGAGTATAACCCGCGCTAGTCTTATAGAATTGATAATGTCTGAATGCATTAATTCAACAATTAGAGAAATTCAATAGGTTCATAATTACACATGTAGAGATAGTGATCCAAACACAATTTCTCTCATGCTATGAATTGTATTGCGGACATTCAGTAAATGAGTTTAAGATAATCAAACATATAATATGCACTCAAATAGTGAATCTATATTTAGTAAAACCCGTAAGATGATTGTCTTAGGATATCCCTCAAAATCTAACCGGTGTAACTGTACATGAAATTGAAACTGTGCGTGGAACATTAGGTGTCGTAACCAAATTCAGATTCGCTTTCTGCAGTGTTGTGCCAATTGAAGCATTCTTTATGACCGTCTGATAACCTGAAGCTCTGGAAGTTTGAGTGATGCCATTTCCTTATGCGTGTGATGGTAAAGATTCCTGATTGCCTCTGTTCCTTTGGTATCTTCTGTTATGTGCAACATTGTTCATCCCTCCCGTTAATGTTCTTTGTCTATCAGAGGTTGGTGACGACCGGTGATCCAGTGGCACCGTAACTGTAGTCTTCAAGTGGTTTTTATCTTCCTTCAAGAGTGTAATTTCTCCTTCTGGTTGGTCTATCTTCTTTAGCGTAGCGTCCCCAGAGCAGTCCCTGTTTTTGGCAAATAAGTCTACCCATCGCCTTTGCTGTGTGGTGCACGTGGGTTTTCCTGTTTCTTTGCTTCCCGTAGGTGCCCCTTGCACTCCATGTTGTTCCTTGGGGTTCTCTTCATTATCAAGTGACCCTGCTATTGTGTGTGCTTGGTTATCCTCTGAGCAGATTTGTTTACCATTTTCCCCCACTGAGTGCCTCTCTTCAATGTCAGTTCCAAATTTCTAAAGGACAGTGGGGAACCTCACCACCGTTTCTGTGCATGTTGCATCACTCCGGCCAGCTCTGCGCTACCCCATTCCAGGCAATTGATGTTTCAAGCTGGTGGTTTGTGTTGTGAAGGTTTGCTATTTCAAGCAGGAGGACAATGCCCTGCGTTCGCCATGTATGCTCTTGGTTGCTCCCGAACTATAAAAAGTATGCCTCACTGTGCCTTTGTTGTTCCGGCGACCAATGAGCTCTGCGAGCGCTCCGGCGAAGCCAAAGTGAACATTGCGTGCTCTTTGAACTCTCCCAGAACTCGTCACCAGTTGCTTGCCCTCACCCTAACCGTCGTACTCTCATACTCTCCTCACCGAAGTGGTGGGTGGATGGACGAAATTTTAGAGAGAAGTTGGAGCATCTCTCTCTAGAACCCTGCCAACTGACTGACCGAGAGCTCTCCCTATACTACATAAATTTTCACCATTTGAATCTTACAATTTCCAAATTTATCTAGCTGAAAATGGATTAGTGAATTCAAGATTATCTGACAATTATTTGCACCATTTGAATCTTAAATTTCCAAATTTATCTAGCTAAAAATGGATTAGTGAAATTCAAAATAAATTAAGGTCTGATAATTATTTGCATAATTTGAATCTTACAATTTTCAAATATATCTAGCTAAAAATAGATTAGCAAATTCAAGATAGAGAAATTAATAAATTTATCTAGCTGAAAATAGATTAGTGAATTCAAGATAGATTAAGGTTTGACAGTGGCAATCAATTTGGTTTCACCCATTTTTGATATTCTAACTCCAATTTCAATTAGATATCGGCTCTAATTTGCACCATTTGAATCGTTCAGTTCTTGTCAACTCTTGCAGTTCCCAACTTAATTTAACTAAAAATTAATTAGCAAATTCAAGGCAAAACATGAAATGGAACTAACAATTGGTCGAACTAAATTCAGATCTTACAAGGACAATCAATTTAGTTTCACCCACATTTTATGTTCTAACTTCTATTCATTTATGTTGGGACCAAAATGTAGCTAGAGAGGGGTGAATAGCTTGGCGCGATCTCGTGCTCGTCGTTGCTTGTTTTTTCAAAGATATGCAGCGAAAAATACAAATAAACAAACACACAACGCTAACTCTAAGATTTACTTGGTATCCACCTCAACAAGAGATGACTAATCCAAGGATCCACACACTCACGCATCCTCCACTATGAAAACACTCATTTATGGTAACTACCGAAGGCGGAGAAGCCTTACAACACTCTCAATACAAGAAGTAAGGAAAGGGAAAATAAAATACAAGCAAAAGCTTACAAGATATGCACTGAAAACCCTAACCCTAATTTCTTGTTGTAGCCCGCCTCTTGATCTTGGATCACCAGCAAACCTTGCTCCAAGAACCCCTCAAGAACTGGCGGTAGAGTGGAGAAGAAACTGTGGAGAGCTGCTGTGTCGCTGGAGAAGAATCGAGGAAGAACTCCGCAAAAAAACGCTCGCCAACGGCTTTATCCGCGCCAACGGTCGAATCCCAATCGATTGGATTGCTCCCAATCGATTGGGGGCGGGGTTCAATCGATTGGTCAATCGATTGGAAAGCAGAAAACTGGATAGAGCTTGAAATTAGCTTCGTTTCGCATCCGAGATCACCTCATTCCGATATCCGAGTCAAAAGTTATGGCCTTCGGAAGCTCAATGCGTCCGAACTTCCTAGTTCCATGCAACTCCCTATTGGACTTACGACTGCTAAGAGTTCGGTCAACTTTTGACCCATCTAGACTTTCTCCTTGTGCCAAGTGTTCGGTCAACCTTGACCCACTTGGACTTATCATCTCGTGCCAAGTGTCTGGTCCTCCATGACCCACTTGGACTTCCTTCTACCAGATGTCCGGTCACCCTTGACCCATCTGGATTTCCTCGTGCCTGGCTTCACTCACTAGGTCTTTCCATTGCCCAGCTTCACTCACCGGGACTTTCCCCTGACTGGCTTCACTCACCAGGACTTTCACTTGCCTGACTTCACTCACCAGGTCTTTCCATTGCCCGGCTTCACTCGCCGGGACTTTCTCCTGCCTGACTTCACTCACCAGAACTTTCACTTGCCTGGCTTCACTCACTAGGACTTCTACCTGCCTGACTTCACTCACCAGGACTTTTCCAACTGTCCAGCTTTACTCATTGGAACTTTCACCTAGCTTAACTCACTAGAACTTCTCAACTGCCCGGCTTCACTCACTGGGACTTTCACCCAGCTTCACTCACTAAGATTTTCATCTGTCTGGCTTCACTCATCAGGACTTCCCACACGGACGATTGCACCTGCAATCTCCACGACCTGTCAGTCTCCATGTATTGTCTCAATGTATTGTCAAACATCGAAACTCAAACATCAAGACTCAAGCTTAGTCAACTAGGTCAACCTTGACCTAGGGAATATTGCACCAACAATTTATTCCCATATGCATAAGACAGTTACAACACACGAGTACTTGTTTACATCTCTTTAGTTTCTTGAGGAAAGATCATATACAGGCATACAGAAATTTCAAACAAAGAGGAATTTGAATGATTCAGAATATCAACATCCACATTCTCAAAGCCACGAACATCAAATAACGTGATTATTTACTATCTTCATTTTGTGTCAACCTGCAATGTCATATCCTTATTCCTCAGTAGCCGCCTTGTCATGTTTGCTCGTCAGAACCAAGTCCTGAATGCCAAGATCAAGTGTGGGCAGTCAACGATGTTCCGATGGAAAAACGTAAGCACTGCTTCAGTAAATCTTGAGAATATGATAATGGAAGGGTGGATATTATTCTCAGAAATGCTTCTTCGAGATCTTGGATGATTGATTTTTGACCAGTTGACATCGGGAAAACAATGTCCCGGCAGACGTTCAGTACCGAGAGTCAACAATTAACAAAATTCATCTTTACCCAAGAAAAATTAATACTAAAATTAAGAGCTTTAAATCTGCAAACTCCTACGACATCAAACTGAAAGCATATGCATCTCACTGATTTGAACTTGGAAGCTTGTAATCTTCTTGTCTTGATCATATTTTGTTATTGGTAATCCCCTTTTAGCACAATATTGTTTGAAATAGAAAAAAAGAAAATTGCTTAAAAAATAAATTTAAAACTCATCCACTGCTAGCAACATTTGTAAAAAAAAAAAAAAAAAAAAAAAAATTCTTTTATGCTACATATGGGAAATACTTTGATGCCCTATAAGTGATATTCTAATATAATATTGTAGCTTGTTTTCTAGCATTAAATATCTTTTAAAATAATACTATTTATGGTATTTTTATATTTGTTTATAGATTTTTTAAATAGTCCATGGATTAACATAATTATGTTAAAAAGGCCATGCGGATAGAGATGATAACCATGAAATTTGTTAATGTTATGTCCAAATCCTAAATATTTTTGGCCATGCTCTCATTCAGACTGGACACCTATAAATCTGATAGACTTACATGCATAACACATCCACTAATATGTACATTAGTGTAGGGACACTAGTCTTTATACTTGCTAGATTAGAGAATGAATTCACTAAGATAGTCTGTTGGTTCTTTGATCTAAATGTCATAGTAATCTAATGGTGCCCTATTTATTATTTAATAATCTTCCGATTCTCAGAATCATAAAAGGACACTTAAGTATAGTTTCATCACATATAGTTTGCAACTGTGATCAAGGGATTGATCACTCTGCAGTCATCATGGGAGGTTGTGTTGTCTAGTAGGGGTTTCTTTGATTGCAACTAAAGAAGTCTGTCCAAGATGGAACATTAAAAAAAAAAAAAATTTCTTGGATCAGTCAAATTAATCATAAACTAGAACAATAAAACCATACTTGCATGGTCATAATTTCTACTTATCCATCCCTTGGGTTTGGTCAGGTTACCTAGCAATGAAGGGGCATCACTGTATCACATATGTAATGAAAATTTTCTATCAGAACTAAATTTATCTGTCTTGAAGACATGTTGCCAAATACTAATCACAATTTGTAGGTATTTCATATTGATATATATCAACTTTAAAATGTACTAGGAAGCTTCAGTCAATGGTTAGCTCAATCAAAACCATATATCAACTTTAAATCTATGAAAATATCTCTCTCCTCTTGTGCATTTGGAGGTATCATCACCCCTGAGCACTGTGCCCATATGCACATAGGCAATAGAGGGGAACAACTAGAGAAATCTAAATGGAAACCATAGTCAAGGCTAACACTTACCCAAAGACGATCAAGACATGTTTAGCAAATGTTAGGTTGCAACAAAGGAATGTCCTTCTAGTACCATATAAAAGAAAATAAAATATTGTAATGTTGTAATCATAAAGAGAGAGGACTATTACATCACAACTATAGAACTCAAACATAAAACCTTATAACTAAATACCACACATGGGACTAAACCCCATAATTTGTATAACAATTTACTCTTAAGTAACTCTAAATATTTTAAAGGGGTTTAATTTACTTGCATCACATCAGTTCGAAAGAAAGTTCCCACATACTTGCACATATCCATCCCTTAGGTTGTGTTCCACCTGCCCTTTCGCTCGTTTGGTTTATCTCCCCCTTGCAAGGAGATCTTCACATTCCTCTAATTGAAGCAAAGGTACCAAATTTAGCACCCCCTCCTCTTCCTCCTCTGTCCACAGCACTGCTGCCCCCACGAGTTGGATCAGCTGGTTAGGTGTCTGTAACTTGTCACCGAAGGTCGCCAGTTACACTCGGGGATAAAATCCTGATCTGCTGTGTTAAAAATTTCTTCGACCCCCAGTCACATATTCTACCCAGTATTAATCATGATTTATTTCCTCTAAAATCTTATGAGGCCGGGGTAAAAAAAAAAAAAAAACACTATTAGGATGACGGTTCCACCTTTTGCCACCTCTGTCCACGGCACTGCCTCGAGGAATCGGGTGCAATTCGTTTCTCATGACAAGCGTCTGAGCGCGAATCACAAAGGGCGTTTTTTATCCGGCGTTGGAAGAATCGCAGCCGTTAAAAAAAACTACACGTGTGGTCAGATGGAGAAGGCTGGGCCCACCAAATATCATTGGTCTCCAGATCCCGACAAGATCTAAGCGGGATCCCTCTTTAATAGTCAAGTGAATAAGACAGTGATCTTAATGAGGCAATATTTAAAATGTTATAGCTTATGAATTTTTTTAATTAATTTTTGTGATTTTTTATAAATAATTTAAAATTTTGATATAAAAAAATTAGCTCAGAACTGAGTCCTGTGAGGCCCGCGTGGCACCATAATTAAGCCGCAGACTCAAATTGGCTGTTTGTTATGACTATAGGCCCATTAATAGTCACTTACTGTGACTTTTAAAAAATAATATATTTAGGTGCAAGCCAAATAAATGTTTTTTCCTCAAAATAATTTAATTTTTTAAATCAAAATGATTATTAAAACTTAAACAAAGATCTTTTTTCATATGTTGAACTACACCATCAACCTTCTTTTGATATATTTTTTTTCTATTTTTTATGCTGAATTTCAAGTTGGAGATGTGAAGTGAAGTTGGAATTTGCTCTAGTACTAGAATGGGTATACACTCAGACTCTAGTACTAGAATGGGTATACACTCAGATAGAGTTAGTCTTTAGTATACTGGTTAGTTTCTCGAAAATGATGTGTACTCATGTTTTTTTACTGATCGGACGAACTAAATCATATCTTAAGAATGCAATACACATCAAGAAAATATCATAATCGTCTGATCGACAAAGAGACACAAGATTTCATTTCGATCAGTTGCCTAAAACTTCTTTCATATAAGTGGTACCCTTTTTATGAATATTGTCACAATCAGCGTGGTAAATATGTTGTATATATTTTTTTTCCTATTAGAAATTAGTGTTAATAAAAAAGGAGATTTTTTAAGCTAATACTGCAATACACATCAGATGCACATCAATCCAATCCTTAATCCCAATACACAATCATAAAAAAATAATAAAAAAATGAGATTCTTTTTTTAGCTACTGCACATCAGATGCATCAGAGATCAAATTCATCACCCAACCAAATTTGATCCAGGTCTTCGCTGCCAAAAGCATCACTTGCTTGTCCAAGCTGCACCCAAGGAGACAGGAAGTCACTCCATTCGTTTTCTTCCTCGAGCTGAACCAACGGGGCAAGAAGCTGCTGGGTGCAGAAGGCCTGATCCTCATCACAAGAAGAAGGAGACAGCTGCACCCAAGGAGAGAGGAAATTACTACATTCACTTCCTTCCTCAAGCTGAACCAACGAGGCAAGAATCTGGGCGCAGAACGCCTGGTCATCATCGCAAGAAGAAGGAGACGGTTCAGGAGACTGCTCAAGAAACATTGGCAGCTGCCAATTACACACCCTCTTCGCCGGTGGCTGTGCGGTGCATTCAGAAAACAGAGCGGCCTCATGCGGCTGCGATCTCTTGGGCGGCGGCTGTGCGGTGCATTCAGGAAACAGAGCCGACGGAAAGTTAGCGGCCTCGTACGATCTCTTGGGCGGCGTCTCAGCAGTGCATTCAGGAGACAGAGCGGACTCATGCGGTCGCGTCGTCGGAATGTCAGCGGCCGATCGCTTCTTCATCTTGCCCGCCCGGTTCTTGATATGGCAGAGTACTTGGGTCTGGAAGACGCCGGCGTCGGAGAGAAGTTCGTATTCGTGCATGATCCAACCTGAATTTTTGCTCTTGCCGTCGTTGAAAGACAAACTGCTCTTGCAACCCACGGCGATCTCCCGTCCTTCGGCATCTAGCGTGGTCACAGATTCTTCTTTCTTGCTGTACAGGGTCCAAGTCCCTGTTCCAGCCCTTCGATCCACCCTCGTTCCGACAGCGTTCTTGCGCTTTCTCATGGCGAAAAAGTAGCCTTCTTGGTCGCCATTCCTCAAAAGATTCCACGGTTCGGTGCCGTAGACGTCGGCTTCGACGACCGCCGTTGACGGCACTAGCTTTCCAGCTACTCTATTAGCCAGATAGTCGACAATGAGCTCTTTATCTGTCGGAAGAAAGCGATAGCCGATGGGAATCGCCGTCGCCGTTCCGCCCGTCGTCGTCGCCATTCCGAATTTCCGATCGTTGTGTCGTCGTCTGGTCGGACTGCCGCTTTCAGTGTAATAAATAAGGTTTGGATCCGGACCCGGGCCGGGCCGGGCCGGGCCGGGTTAAGTATCCGTTGACCCGGTCGAAGGACCAAACCCTATACCCACTTGCTTTCCAAATTGAACCCGGCCGCCGAGGAGTCTCTCTCTCTCTTCACTTCCATGGGACGGCGAAAAAGCGGCGGCACCAAAGCTGAAGCTGACGGCCAGAAGAGCCATGGGCTCGCCCTGGGCACCGCCTGCGTCGAGGGAGACAGAATGGGGGTGGACGGCGAGGAGATGGATGAGAAGGCCGAGAGCTCCAACCTCGACGACTCGCCGTTGATGCGCGGACAACACCAGCGCCGACTACTACTTCGTTCCTATCCCCATTTCGGTACTGCTCATTTCGGTACGGCAAAGTGGATGTATAAGTCAGGCAAGATCTACTTTAATAAGACTCTTAAAGGTTAGTTTTTCATTTCTTGAAAATAAACATCAAGCTAGACTAGTCTAGAAGAGATAATAATTGACTGACTTTGAATGACTCTGTTAATGTAGTATGATCCCGACTGTTCTCTGGGAAATTGGTTGCTCCATGGGCATCCTCAAGTTATTCTAGCCTACCTGAAATATCAATGGTCTCTTGGTGATGATCTTAAACGGCAGGAAGCATTTTCTCTTTTACAGCTAGAACTGTCATGTTTATCTTTCCACTAGACTAGAGTTAATGAGAAACTGAATTTTCAATCTATTGTCAATTTTCATCTATGATTTTCTTAGGATTTAACTCTACAATTAGCTTCTACGAATGCCCACTCCATGACACCCATTGTTCCGGGTAATGCTCCTAATTCTAGTATTCCTCTCCTTGCTCGTGCATATCTGCAACTTGGGACCTGGAAGAGGGCACTTTCCCCTATATTAGATGATGACTCAATACAAGGTAATGGAATACTTATACTTTCCTATTCCTTTCTTTTCCTGCTATTTGTAGAATTGTAGTACCTTTTTTGTCTATGGTATATGCATTTCAATTTTGTTTGCTTCACTCAACAGAGATCCTTGTACCCCTTAAAAATGCTGCACATTATGCTAAGGCCTGGGCAAAAGCATGGCATATGTGGGCCTTATTCAATACAGCCGTGATTCCTCATTATACATTAAGAGGTTGCCCTGATGTTGCAGCAAAGTATGTTGTTGCGGCTGTCACTGGATATTTCTATTCCATAGCTTGTGCATCAACTGCTAAGGGAGGAGTTGATGACAGCTTACAGGTAAATCTTTTGTTTCCACAATGGTCTATGTCTTTTTTACATGTAGTGTGTGTTTTTCCTGTATTCAAAACAGCCATGCTGATTATGCCACTTGGAAAATTAAAAGTTATTAGAGCTATTGTATGCACTTGTGAAGAATTTAAAGTTGATGACCGATAATTCATTGCAATGTCAATTCATGCTGGAATAACAAAAACTACCGTGGGAGGCAATGTGAAAAGTACTCAGTGACTTGTAAAAAGTATTGCCAACTATCCGCAAGAAAATTAACAAGTTCTTGGAGTAGCTGAACACTAAATTAAAATTCATCTGAATATTTTAAGCGGCACTTTCTTGAAGAGCCTTATTATTTTCCAACTTAATTGTCCCCAATTACTTGGGATTTATTGATTGATTCTTGTTGTTATCGTGTCTATTATCTGAATATTCCACTTGATAAATTCAAGAGAAGGTGGTTATGAGTGTGACTTGCTTATGCACTAGTAACCTCTGATACTTGAGTTCATCTATCCCTCTGTGTTTGTGTTGGATACTAATACTTGGACACCTGACGCTCAAAGAGGACACTCAATTTTTCTATTGATCATGTGTTAACACTTGTAGAAATAAGTATGTTGGATACACATTTGTGATAGTTACTTGCACCTAAGGTTGAGTGACTTGGCTAGTAAATTACAGTGTCTAATTGGGTTAAATTGAACCAAAATGTACCTGATCTTTGTTGTTTGTTTCAACCAACCAACCTGATCTATAATTTAAACCAAGTTATATCATATTGAAATAGCCGATTTGGTTGTTTGGATTAGTTCAAACTGAATTGATTGCTTTTACCTGTTAATACCACTTTTATCAATCAGGAGAGTTGTAGTAAAAAAGATAATCCATTAAAATGTGAGCAGTGGTTCACAGTCTATACACTATTAAATTTGCATCCTTGTGTCATCTCTTCGTCTTGTAAATTTAACAAGTTTTCTTTAGAATTAAAATGTGAATTCTACTTTGTAGTCTCTGAAGTCATAATTGTGAAATTTGGGTTTATGTTAATTAAGTACATACGATGAAGATATGCCATTCATTTCCATCAATAGAGTCCTTATCTGAAGTCTTATATAAAGTTCAATGGAAAAGTCAAAGGTCCACCCAGCTGACCGCAGATGGGCGGGGCATATTTAATCCTTCTGTCTTCAATAAGGTGGTGCCCTAAATTTCTCCAACATGGCGCACAAGCCATAGCAAGGTTGGTAAAGGTATGCCGTGTATGTGGGACTGTGTGGTAGTGTTGTGGACACTTGCTTGTCCTGGAGTTCTGATTGTTTAAATAGTTAAGTTACGGTCTTTCCATGTGCATGTGTCTGATTATGTGGGAGGTGAAGAGAGCACCCATTATCCTTTGTGAAATTAATAAGCACATGATTGGTTGGTTCCAACTCATAGAATCTACACTGAATCTATAAGTTCTAGTTTGTTATTTTATTCGTATATAGTCACAATGGTTTGGCAATTTTGGACTTGTATACTCTTATTTCTTTCTAGAGTTTTAACACTTATATTCTTCTAATTATTCTGAAGATTTTTTCTAAACCTTTCTCGCTCAAATCCAACCACAACATCAACTTGATACAGTTAATGATATCATCTTTCAGTATGAATGAAGCTGTAAAAAATCTCAGCAGAAGGAATATACAATGCTCAAACTGGACTGCTTTGCATGGTTGGTTGTGGCTATGTTGCTTCTTTGGTTGCTAAGCAGCAGATGGAAAGAGGTGAGATAATGGACAGTGAAATTATTATTAGCATCCAATTTGCTCCTCTGAAGCACAGCGCAGGGGATAAAATCACTGGCACAATTAGGAGCACACAAGACAAGATGGACCATTATTCTTTGAGCCGTTTGGCATTACATCATCAGCTATCTATACAGAGCAGGCAATTCAGTTAATATGGAGAATGGATGTAGAAATTATCATGGTTATGATTTCTCTCACACTGTCATGTTTCTTTGTTGGATTGCAGCTCTTCCATGTGAAGAAGAACCAAGAAGTACTTCCATCCATATCTATTATTATGCACATCATTCTCACTTTGGGGAGTATGATTCCTTTGGTGCTCTATTATTATGCTACATTGAAAGTGTGTTATCTGAAAGAAAGAGAAGGAAAATGTGTTTGGTGTTGCACACTGGTGCACCTTGAATGACCATCAGGTGATGAATCTCTCATTTGTAGCTGAGCTATCGGAATTCATTCCTTCTGATTTTCTTTACACGTGATTTCATCCATTATAAACTACTCAATTCTATATCATTTGTCAAGATGTTAGTTGAATTTCAAGTGAGGAACTACTCAATTCTATATCATTCAGTATCAGAGTTTTGTACTAGAAACTATTAGCATTTTTTAACTAAATGTGGTCAATTCTGTCTCGAGATAATTGATTGATACATATTCTAACAGACAAGTACATTAGTTACATTTGTGCTTGTTATGTTTCATTTAATTTTATTTTGCTTCTCAAACTGAATTTAGTAGTCATACTTTTACATTGCAGTGTAAGCAAACTGTCTTATACGTTTCATTCAACCCAGGTGCTCAATTCTGATTCAGTTGATCTTTACTAAAGAATTCGTTTCTAAGTTCAAAAACCTCCATTTAGCACTCATAAACTTGCTTTGTTCTCCAGTTTTGTTATATACATAGTACTCTAAATTTTGAATTCCACAACAAATATTGACATTTCAATTTTTTTTATTTATTGAATTTTATATATCCTGAAGGGGAGCCTTGGCGCAACGATAAAGTTGTTGTCATGTGACCAAAAGGTTATGGGTTCGAATCTTAGAAATAATCTCTTGCAAAAAGTAAGGTAAGAATACGTACAATGGATCCTTCTCCGGGACCCCGTATGACGGGAGCTTCGTGCATCGGGCTGTTTTTTTTTTTATTATTAAATTTTACATTTCCTATTGTAATATGTAAATTAAATTTTCAATTAAGGAAAAAAATCAATTATCTTGCTATGTCGTGGTCTCATATTTAGAAATCTTTTCTAGATCGTAATAATATTTAGTTATTCGGTTTAATTAGGAAAGAAATAATAATTTTTTCCTAAAATAACCAGAATTTTAGGAATAATTAAAAAAAGGAACGACTTATTTTAATTCCGTTAACGGTAACCCGATTTTAAATAAGCCAATTTATAGCAACTAACTCACAACCATATCTTCCTATAAAAGCCGGTATCGCTCTGCGGAAGGGATCAAAACCTAGAAGATTTCCCCGTGCTTCTAGATTCTAGTAAAACCCTAAATTCTTCTGTTTCTTTCGATTCTATTGTGATGCAGATGGAAACAAAGGCGTTAACAGAAGAGGCAATCTCAATGGCTGAGAAGAAGATGAACATGAGCTTAGGTATGCCAGGAACTTTTTCTGTTGAATCTGAAGTTATTCTATCTGAATAACTTAGTCGTAATACGACTTCACATATTTATTATAGATGATATTATTAAAATGTCGAAGAAAAATGCTGCTAAAGGGAAAAGACCTCCGAGGCCTCCTGTGAGTGAATATATTCTTTCCAGCAAAGTTTTTATTTTTTCTTTTTCAAATTATTAAATAGTTGGTTACAAAATCCTTCGTCTTTAGATTAAAAACAACGGCTTTCAGAATAGGAATCCTTCCCATGGTAATGCCGTGCTACATGGATTCATGGATTCCAGATCTTCAATTAGACAGGTAATAACTAGTATGCTGTGTTTTTCTAGAGGATATATATGCTGTACATTTAATAATCTGTGTTGACCATCGATGTTCAGGGTGTGCTTGCAAAGAGAAGGTCAAATGTTCATGGGAATCAATTCCCAGTAATTACAGAGATGGCTAGGAAGGCTGCTGCCATTTCTGTCCAGAACAGGATGAGAAATCCGAATGGCAGATGGTTAGTCCTTTTGCCCTTTTCTATCTTTTATCTTACATTATTGCTTTACACTGTAGCACAGATTACAAAATGTGGATCTTATTTAAAACACACAGACTTCACATCTGTGCTACCATATTGTTGTAGCTATCCATCCACTGTTGTTTTCTGGACCCTTCAGCTGTTAAGCACTTTGAACTGCACCTTCGTTCATTTCTTACCAAAATCTGCTCTGGTCGTACTTTTGTGGTGTTTTAGGATTGCCATATTCTATCCAGCGTTGGTTTTTGACCACTTGGATATCTCAAAGTCATCTACATTTTGGGTTAGGATGGATAAACATGGTTTATAAAGGTTTTCTGTGCATCAAGAATATTCTTTATTATTGGATTATGAGGAGATTGGCTTCTATCTATCCAATATTGAAAACAAATGGAATAAATGATATATATTTCTTGGTTAGATTTGGGTTGAAGGTATTATGTTTGACATATAGTTAACACGGAAACACATGCTTATTTACACAAGTTCCTGGAGTTTTCTTCTAAATCAGTGAAGCTTTCCATTGCACCTTCCTAACTAAGATTTTTAGATCAGTTCCATCATACAACAATAATTTGCCCTTTGGATGTAATCAGTTTCATGGTATAGATTAGTCTGCCATAATTGTTTTCCTTTGGCACGGAGGGGGAACCTGCAATGGAATCTGTTGTTTTGGGGTGTGGATGAGGAGGATGCTAATGTTTAAGCTCAGAGGAGGAAGTTGAGAAGAGAGTTGGCTGCTTGCTGCCTGTATCAGGGATCTTTAATGAAAAGTTTGCAGACCGCCATGTCTAGAGATTATATACCTTGATCTCATTGCTGGTTTAGCCAAATCCTGCTGGTTTAATAGACATGGAATCTTTCTCAAAGCATCTACATTTGCCTCTTAAGGATGTGGTAGATCTGGAGCGTGGTGATGGAGGCAGAGCTGTCCAATCTGTTTCTAGTTTCCTGTCATTGCCATATTTCTGTGACTAGTTAATTAAACTCATTCTTTTCTTTTAAACGAATGATAAGTTTTCAAGTGCCTTTATTGTTGGCATTTGACCTAACAAGAAGAAAATATTCTGACTCAAATTATGTTTTGCTTATAATTAATAGTTTTATCCTCTAATTTTAAGATTGAGCTTACTGATGCAGTGTATTGACACCCCTTCAAAGGAGTGCTGATGCTGACTCCGATATCAAGGTAACTTCTTATGAGCTCAAACTGTTAATCCTTCTGTTTGATTTGATGACTTCTCTTGGCCTTTCTTTTAGGATCACTTAAGGTCAGATAATTGTATTGTTGTATCCATTATATTTGGGCCGACAGTATTGTTTCCTAATATCAATTTTATGTGTTTGCCAAGCAGCAGCTTCAAGCCTTGGATGCAATCTTTGCAAGTATGAATGCGACGAGGATGGATTTTGTGATCGAAAAGATTAATCCTGGAGGCAGCATGCAGTTGGTACAGAGGCCCTTTGGCTCAAGGCAGCAGCAAGGAAGAGGTGGTCGTCGCCCTCGAGGTGGTGTTCATCCGGGACAAAGGCACTTTGGCTCAGGGCAACGGCAAGGAAGAGGTGGCCCTCGTGGTGGTGCTCATGGTGGGCGTCGTGCTGCTGATCGATCGCCTTCAGCTCACTGACTTTGCTAAATAAGAACAGTTAGTTTGCTGTTGCCCAGTGAACAATTAGCTCGTTGTATTTTATTTGTTACATTGTTTTCATATTCACATCAAAGTCAGGTGCTTAAGGTGGAAATCTATGTCCCAACTAATCTGTACACTCTCACTAATCATTAGAGTTTCTTGAAAGCACAAATTACTTGGATTTTTATCAATTAGAGTTCACCATTATTCATAATACGATTATATTTACAGTGGATATGGAACATAATTTGTGACAAAAGGAAATATTCCATGGTTTCCATCTAATGTCCAAAAATAACTCAAGTTCCCTAGATTGCAATTGCATGTTTCAATGAAGACATAGGCTGACAAAATATCCTCTAAAATCATCAATATCAACCTCAATGGAAGATCCAACAGTAAACATGAGAAAGACATTGTCAGTACATCAGCCTCACAATCAAATTATCCAAAGCTTTGCAACTACACAATTAGGAAGAACCAAAATTATTGTACAACAATTAGTTTGCAGTTTATAATTTAAGTGAAAGGTCCGACAGCAGCAATCAATTTGGTTTCACCCATTTTTTATGTTCTAACTCCAACTTCGGTTAGATATCGGCTCTGATTTGCACCATCTGAATCAATCAATTCCTGCCAACTCTTACAGTTCGCAAATTAAGCTAACTGAAAATTGATTAGCAAATTCAAGGCAAAACATGAAATGGAACTAACAATTGATCGAACTAAATTAGGATCTTACGAGGGCAATTAATTTAGTTTCATCCACATTTCATGTTCCAACTTCTACTCATTTATTCCCATATGCATATGACAGTTACAACACATGAGTATTTATTTACATCTCTTTAGTTTCTTGAGGAAGGATCATATACAGGCATACAGAAATTTCAAACAAAGAGGCATTTCAAGGATTCAGAATATCAACATCCACATTCTCAAAGCCACGAACATCGAATAACATGATTATTTACTGTCTTCATTTTGTGTCAACCTACAATGTCATCATCCTTATTCTTTGGTAGCCGTCTTGCCCTGTTTGCTCGTCGGAACCAAGTCTTGAATGCTAAGATCAAGTGTGGGCAGTTATCGATGTTCTGAGTGGAAAAGCGAAAGCACTGCTTCTGTAAATCTTGTTAATTACTTGGCCTTTGACATAAAGGTCAATCTCTTGATAATTACTTAGCCTTTGACATAACACAGAACACAACCAATAAACTAAACAAGTAGGGAAAACAGGAGAGAACAATGTGATTGCTACTTGTCCCACTGTCACTTGGTAGTTTTTTGATATAAATGTGTTTGATTATGATGGTCCATTAGTGAGTAGTTGCTTCATGACAATCTTATTTTATCTGTTGGTAGGTCATTAGGTTAGTCATCTTTCGTTTGATTTGTTTTTCTCTAACCTGTTTGTTTCTTCCTTCTGTATACGCTCTCATTAGGTTGTGTATTGTTTCTTATGTGGTGTGTGGTGATTTACTTCCCTATTTTTGATGCCAACACACAATCATAAAAAAAATTTTAAAAAAGTTTTTTTTTAGCTAATACACATCTTCAGTTGTCAAGTTGATAAAATAATCAGAGATGAAGTTCGTCGCAGGCATCCAAATCACTTGCAAGATCAAATATTCAGAGATCAAATTAGCCGCCCAACAAAATCTAATCCAAGTCATTCAAATCGCTTTCAAGCTGCACTTATGGGGCGGTGAAGAGATAGTCAAAGAAGTTAATTGTGCAAGGAAAAGGTGGGTTCCGCCGCCCAGCAGCCCCCTAGGCCTGGCCCCACAGGGATCCTAGGAGGAGGTAAATCAGCGGTGCATGCTGGCCCGGGTAAAGCGTGGTGTCTCAGGAATTTAACACAGCCGGTCCAGATTATTCATCCAGTGCGCGTCCGTGGACCTTCGACCCTACGACTCATTGTGCAAGGATAGTCAAAGAAGTTAATGATAATAGGAGATGTTGCGTTTTGAGTTTAATTCAAAGTATTTTTCTTAGTTTAGTTGTTATGATAATACATGTGTATGTATTTAGTTTTACATTGCTAAGTCAAGAAGGTTGGAAGAGCTTATATATGGAGCTCTTCCATCCTTGCTTAGCAATGTTAAGGGGACCTATACGTATACGCGGGCCGAACTCAAATCAGGTGGTTTCGGGGGGTTCGAGCCGGAAATCCATAACCGAGCGCGATGCAAGGAGATGCAAATCCCCAGCTCGTGGGCCTCACGCTCACAGGAGGGATTGGTTTGGTCCCACGAGTGAAGGAGGGAATCGACGCTTTGGTTCGCTTGCGAAGCATTGGTTCTGTCCCGCGAGTGAATAAATACCTGCGCACTCAAGCAATATTATTCATTCACTCTCAAGCAGCCTGCTTTATCTCCTTTCCTCTCTGTGTATGTGTGCACTGACGCTTCAACCAGAAGATATCAATTTCTAAATCTTACTGTAATTTACTACCGTGCTAGTACTCTCCTATCAAGAACAACAGATTCAAGAAACAATCAATCATACACCTTCTTAGGTAGTGGAGCCGGCGGTGCAGAGATCAAAGCGGTCTCCTACGATCGTTTCTTGCTACTTGCTGCACTCTTCTTGATGAGGCAGAAGACTTGAGTCTAGAAGATATCGTCGTCGGAGTAAAGTTCATATTTGTGTATTATCCAATCAGAATTTTTATTCTTGCCATCGTTAAAAGACAAGCTGCTCTTGCAACCATTGCACCTTCCTGGAAGAGCAGCCTATTTTTCAACGACGGCAAGAATAAAAACTCTGGGTGGATAATGCGTGAATATAAACTTACTCCGACGACGGTATCTTCCAGACTCAAGTCATCTGCCACATCAATCAGCACCCCATGAATGCAACTTGAAAGTGATTTGGTGGCTGGAAAAATTGAGACAGGATCTCTTGGATCATTTTTGGTGATCAAGGAAATGTGCCACTCGTATTTACGGTCGAATCGCGGTCGTAAATAATTACGATTTCTTCTTGGATTCATCGTCCCCATCAAATTACAATTTTTGTTCGGAGCGGACGATTGGAGGTCGTCTGGAGGACACCCTCGCTCGGCGTCCAGTAACCTGACCACTTATCCACTACCGGAGGCCTTCGGGCGACCTCCAGCCGTCGGCTCCGAACAAAAACTATGATCTGATAGAGAATTACGAGTGACATATCCCCTGGATCACAAAAAAATGATCCAGAAAATCTGTGCTCGGAAAAACCTAGATCTTATTTGGACGACAAATTTGATCACTAAATAGATTTAGTGATTTCGGTGTCTGCGAACGAACTTGATCTCTAAATTATTTGATCAACTTCAACCGGACGACTGATGATGTGTATTACTTAAAAAAAAAAAAATTTAAATTTTGTTTATGATTGTGTATTGGGATCAAACGATTTGATCATTTTAAAATTCCACATTTTACATTTAAAATTACAAAATACGAAATATTCTTTTGAAAGAGACAACAATCACTCTGATTAAAGTCTTCAATTTGTAATTCCATACTGTCAGATGGAAGTCTTTCGAGTTTAATATACGTCTGAAGAAATTTCAATTTGGAATTCTGTCAGATGGAGAATTATTAAATGAAATGATCAATATTAGTTCATGTTTCATACAAGACAAGTAACTACAGCACATCCTCTCTTTTTTTTATACCATGAAATGTCAAAAATATACAAACAGCTTCCTAACACTAATCTCTAATAAGAAAAACGAAAAAAAATAATAAAACAAACAAATATATACAGCTTATTTACAGCGCCAATTGTGAAAATATTCACCAAAACGGGCACCACCTACACAGAACAAAATGATGACAGCAATATTAATCACACAAAGATTCAAATCATCTAATTAATGCAAAGTGTTTAACCTACCCGACATAATTCTGACACAGATTCTCATGTGAAGTGGCCTGTCGAATAAGCTTATCAACTTGATACTTCACGGACAGGCCATGATCAACTTCGCGTGCATCTCTAGAGACCAAGTTGCCACTGTCAGGCGCATGTTGAATGGAGTTACCTGCCCCAGAGACCAATGAACCGGAAGAAAAATCTCGACCAGTCAATTTATTGCTCATTTTAGCCATGACAACCACAGCTCGCTCGTTTAGAACCTCATTAGCATCGCCAAGTTGATGGACAGCCTACAGATACCGACCAACTGAATCAAGCATCAAAAATAGGCAAAGTAAATCACCACACACCACATAAGAAACAATACACAACCTGCAGCAGTTCCCGCTCACGAGCACCGCGTAGAGGTTGAGAAAGCTCTCTATTCAATGTTGATTCATCACCATTTACAACTGGCTGAACGTTCACATAAGTTGACACTTGAGGAACTTCGTTAAAATTGAACAATCGCCAATTTATGAGTGGATCATGGACAAATGCCTGAAAGAAGTAAAACACCAGGGGCTCAATCTCCATATGAAATCACAAGTTTAACACTACACCTTTAACACCAAACAAAAGAATTCTTCCAATAAACTACATGAGAACGTATACAGAAGGAAGAAACAAACAGGTTACAGAAGAACAAATCAAAAGAGCAACAAAAGATGACTAACCTAATGGCCAACCAACAGATAAAACATGAAGCAGCTACTCACTAATGGACCATCATAATCAAATACATTTATATCAAATAACTACCAAGTGACAGTGGGACCAATAGCAATCACATTGTTCTCTCCTGTGTTCCCTAGAGTATGGCTTATGCAGCCAAAACAAGCGTATTTGTTTAAGTTTATTGGCTGTGTTCTGTTTTATGTCAAAGGCTATGAAATTATCAAGAGATTGAACTTTATCAATCATAAAAGGAACAAGGAGTAGGAAATTAATCAGAGGAATAGACGATGATGCAGTCTGATACAATGCCTTTTGGTAACAAATCAATGATTTCCCTCCTCCCTCTTCCTTTTTCTCAAGCAAGCACAACGTAAAAGTCCACTTCAAATATCATTACAATCTTTCCTATATTGAATGTGGAATGAGTTCGTGACCACATTTTATAGTTTTGTATATCACGCCATGACAATTACAGACCAACATAGAGTTCCAAGAATCTGCAGATTATATTCAACTAAGCCTTGGCAAAAAATTATCTAGTTTTTACCTCCATCATGGCCATGACACTATCCTTGTTTGTTCGAAGAACTTGCATAACATTTTCACAAGTTGATCTAAAGTTGCCTTCAATCCGACTAACTCCCATAGCCTTCTCAAGCATCCGAGTCAACCTAAAAGGAACCTGAAAAGGATATGGTTCCAATCAAGGAGTTCATGAACAAGTAGATACAGTTTGTCATAGACTAAAGCACTTAATGGATAAATAGAACAAACGAACTAGATAGAACTTATTGAAGATGAAAGTTACTTTTTCAGGGAACTTCTCCCTACTCATAGATGCCTCAAAGCAATCACCAAAATCAATATGCAATATTTTTCCGCTGGAACACAAATATTAAATACTCTTTCATGAGAAATCTATAACTTTGATATAAGGATATTTTTCAACCAAATAGTGGATAAACATGCTACCTGTAACGATGCAGCATAAGATTACTTGGGTGGCGATCCCCCAAGCCAAGAAGGTATCCAACCTGAAAATATAAAGTATTCTGAATATATATACACGCAGATTATAAATCCAAGGAATAATCTCTAAATATTTACTAATGTCATAAAGAAACACACCATACTCATCACAGCTAAACTTCTTGTATAATTTGTGCGGCGATCAAGCCAAATTTCAGATGTCCGACTTTTCAGCCATAGAACCTACAAGAATAATATTATTAGTGGACATAAACTTATGAAAACAAAATCAAGGCAATCATAGACAGAAGCAAAGGCTTCAAGAGTTTTTAGAAAAATGCTCACCATATAACAAAATACAAAACAAGTGCCCTTCAATTCAGAAAATAGAGAACATACCTTTGCTAAGTCATTTCCTTCCATGCTTTGCAAAGCATGCTCAAATGCTTCCACCTTGGCAATAAGAGGATAGTGGTCATAATCTGGTGCAAAAGCCAGCATAACTCTATGCTCTTGATTTATAGGTATCTGTGACACAAAATTATGATAATTATAAATTAGCAGGAAAGAATTTCTGTTTAAATAATTTTAAAACCTTACCTTTCTTGCATCTCGGTATTCACGAATCAAATGGTGAAGGGTGTCACAATGTGGAACCCATCCAATTAAACCACTGTTCGGAGATAAAGGAATGACTGCATAACGTTGAATAAAAAGATCTTTTTCTCCAGTTTTTCTTGAGTTCTCAAGAAGTGTGTTCACCAAACCAAATAACTACAAAGAATTATAACACAATAAGGAAAACATAATGATGATTCCAGTTAATGACCTGGAATTGCTAGAAAATATCAATAATTAAGCCTAAATCTCTGACATCTCAGATTGAGTTCTATACTCAGCTTTTTCAAACTCGACCTTTGTTGGTATGCCAATCTCATTTTTTTTTTTAATTTAATTTACTAATAAGGAGGTTTTATGAATTGTGAACCTGGAAGAAAAACCTTGCAAAACTATTTACCTGCATGACACGTTCATCCTGCCGCAAATCTTCATGTCCTTTTAGTAAAAATGCATAGTCCTCCCCGTCACTTCCGTGAATAGTCAACTTTCTTGGCCTCTGCTTTGATGTTATGACAATTAGTTGCGGAGCAAAATTTGCAATTGTCACCACAGCTTCATCTGACACAACAAAAATATACCTTTGACGTTGAGAACAAAATTTCAGAACACTATAACAAGTTTGCAATTGGCACAGCCAACAAGGAAAAAAACAGTATAATAACCCATAGGCACAGCCTGCTGCATATAACATGTACTAAGGCTGATGAGTGGTGGCCGAGGCATCAAAACTGAAGAGCTCTGTTCAACTAATGAAGTTACAGCAAAAAGCATTATAGTCGTACATGTTCACCATAGGTAAATGCCCAACTTAAATAAGGATCAACTAGGCCTACACATTTCAATTGGATATATTTGTAAAGATACCAACTGCTTGACAAATAACATGTCATATGAGAGTTAAGCAATGTGCTCAGCTAAGGGCTGAAATAACAATATGTTCTTTGATAGCATAATGATTGTCTAAAAAGTTTAAAAAACTCAAGATTCAATTAAATCTTTGAAAATATCTTGGACACAGTGCTATTGATGATGGAATAAGACCTTCAATATTTAGGGAGATATCTGTAAACAATATATAAATAGAAAAATTTGGCAATAGTCTTCCACAGAACTAGTTTAACTATCAATTATTGGAATTCCAAGGATGTTATAATACTCAATGGCTTAACCTGAATATGCAGTAAAACCAACATTGACATATAGCCCTATTATAATTCATTGATGGTCAGCAATACCAGTTTTCGTCACCTACTCTCATAGTCGTAAAGAAAAGAGTAATCCTGAGTTCGAACCATCCACATTTCTCTGCAAGAAACATCGGATATGTAATTACCTGCTCGATAAGTACCAGGCACAGCCAGTTCCAGGTCATGACACTTCAGCAATTCAGGTGAAACAGACTGGTAATGCATGAAAAATAATTAAGAGATAATAAAAAGAGAAACAATGTACCAGCAACAAATAATTAATTCTTGCCTGCAAATCTAGAGTAGTAAGACTTGGAAGCTGTTTATCAATTCTTTTGAAAACATGATAATACAAGTCCCATGCCTGAAAGTCCAAAGATTCATCATAATACCTACATGAACTATAAAGAAAAACTGACAATGTCTTTTATCATTAGCAAAAAAGACCTGAGTAAGTTCAGCATCCTTTCCAGTACTTCTGTATTTTAAGCAGCAATCGCGTGCTTCCTGTAGTTCGCGACCATATGTCTAAAAAGACATAACATAGTTAGCATTAAATAAAATACATTCAATTAGAGATATATTGGGATCATGAAAAATAAAGAATGACCAACTAAAATAAGCAACCAAGTGTTTCCTACAAGAGGCTAGTCACTATTGTGTGGCAGCATAAAGAGATGATTTGTTCCGAGAAATTCCCAAAGAAAATTCCACACCAGTACTCATATATTGAATAAGTCATAACTGCTACCTACATTCCACAAAACTATGCACCACAAATAGAAGCTAAGGAGCAGACCTGTAACCCATAGAAAGACATCAACCTCCCTTGAGGGAAAAAAATACCATTTGCTGAGATGGAAATACAAAGATCAAAATCTTGCCAAAATAAGTGAAAGTTCTAACCACTAAGAGTCTAGTGAAACAAAAAAAAGGATAGTCTCAGGAAAAAAAAATACTCATTTTGTCAGACCCTATAGCCCAATCTAATCATAGTATTAACATAAGAATCACCTTTGGAACAAGAAATATCACAAGCAAAATCAAGAGTTTTGATAGTTCATAAAAGACCCTAGTAGCAATTATTTGATTCAAATGGTAATAAAGAATGATGAAAAAATAAACAACAAAATGTTTCCAACAAGAAGCTGGTCACTATTGAACTCATGCAAATGCCTTACAGTAGCCTGTTCATGAAATTCATGCAGCCTTCTTGATCTTGATATTGTTGTTCTATCAAGTCTTATATACAAATATCCATACATTACAATCTCCACACACAAGAGGAAACAAACTATCAATAACTCACTGAGAAATCAGTTTGTCCAACACCTGCAATTTATGGATAATGAGCTCATGCACCATGTGCTTATGTAATGATCCAATCACATAAAATATATGAAGAGACAAGCTTAGATGAAAAAAATTACTAAGTATCTAGGCCATCATAGAAATGACTAGATTTCAGTTCTGTTGGCAGGCTATCATCAACTTCATCTGCTTCCTCTGTAAACTATAAATTAAACGTATGCAAGTATACTAGTGTTCCTACTCCTATATTAGAACAGCTTCCACTTCCTTAGCATTAGTCTTTTTGCATAGAACCATTATCTTTCGAGATCCTACACCATAAGTCATAAAAATGTGTTCTTTCTCCTGTTGCTCACTTTCCATTCTCTCTTCCAACATTTTAGGTCAGTGGTTATCTCAAACAACTGGAGAAAAAAAGGAGAAAATACCTGAACGAAAGCATTTTCTATAAAGGTCTCTGGTCCTTCTTCAAGCTTTGCATGCAAAGGTTCTAATGCAGCAAGCATACCCTCAGTATTCTTCTCACCAAAATACAAGCGACTGGCTTCCTCCAAAGCTTCATGCCACATTTCATGCCACAATATTGCAACCCTAATTAACTCTTGTGAGACAAGTTGCGCCTATAACCATGAATTCATCACATCAGGAAGTTCCATTTCAATAATATATCTAAACAATTCATCAGGATATATAATATTTACCTGATCAACAAGAATACCATGATGCTGGCGAATTTTTTCAACAACATCCTCAGCTGCACGCCTCCGCAGTGTGCTGACTGACTTGCAAGCTACCAGCAGAGGGTACATAAGTGCCTGCAATTAAGAACTTTTAAAAATACAAAAGAACCAGAGATCAACATAAGCCATTACAAAAGCCTTTTGTCAAGCAGCTTGGTTTCGTAACTGTCAATCCAAATTAAAGCTTTTCCAATGACCCGAGTTTTTTCTACCATGACTACTCATCCTGTTCAATTAGTTTGGGTATCCATTGAATGGGTTGGGATAGATTCAGATGAAGTGGTAGATACCTGTTATCCCAATGCAATGGGCTTGGAATTGCATACCCTGTCCCGTGTGCATAAATATTTTATGGGTATTATTGGACATATCATTATTAGAGCTCGTCTTACAAATTTTTAAACATATTTTATTTAAGAAATATCAAATTAGGTGTTTTCCAAGGTTCAGTTTATGGTTATTTTACTACTGGAATATCAAAATATGCTAAACTCATGACTGGTTCAGGTTTAATTGTGTACGTTTTGGGAAGTGATGGGACTGAGTATGGGTAAAATTATAAGAACCCAAGTATGGGGTATGGATTTGGATGTAGCAAGTGGATAGGGATTTGGATAGTTAAAAAATTTGAGGGTACCCTATGGGTTGCCACCCCTAGCAGCTGCTCTCAAGTCAACGACAAGTTATTCTAGCAAATTGAAGTCAAATCCACCACTTCTTTCTCATTTTAAACTATCGCTTGTTTCAAAATGAAATATTAATTATGTTCGTCATAATCATGCTTTAACAAGCTTTTTTCAATTGAGAAAGTCAAGGACAAAAGCAATCAAAAGCAGCAAACAATGTTTTATTAACTGATTTTTATGGCCTTGAATCTGATTAGGATTTGACTGATTTCACTTAGGCTTAAATTAGAAAGAAATCACAATATGAGACCCTGAAATGATCATCTCAAATTGAATACAATAGAATACTCTCTTTCTCCAAAACAAGGTTGAAAGAGCAACAACAGAAAATAATTAGATATGAGAGAGAGTGAGAATACCTGTGGATGCACTTTCCCAATTCGTACCAGTAATGATTGTATCAATTCCCTCACAGCTTTATTATTTGAGTGTATCCTGGCGATTATCTGTGGTAGTACTGCTAACCACATTTCAATCTTAACATGCAAAAATCCTTTCTGTAGTGCCATCTGAACATCAGATGTTGCTCCATGGTTGAACCACAATGTGAGAAGGCGAAGAATATCCTGCAGCAAAAATTCATCAATATTAACATCCCAAATAATTTTTTTTTTAAAAAAAAACTGAATATGAATCTATGAGCAAGTAAAGTCTTGACATAGTCTAGTAACCACTATAGATAACTAATCACAGTGACAAACAAATCCTTTCACAAAAGAATGCTTTATGAAAGCAAATGAAACTAGAAACATAGCATAAGTGATCAAAAAGTATGTGAGTTTCAAGCAGTTGATTTCACAAGTTTTTAAGTTTGTATTGATATTCACGTTGCTAGTATAACAAATTACATGTGTGCTAGGACAACCATCTCTATGGACTATAGGCCTTGGAGCAATATTAGAATGACCAGCAACTGTGACCTTGGCAAAACATCAAGTTGATGTTGTGGTTGGATTTGAGCAAGAAAGGTTTAGAAAAAATCTTCAGAAATGATTAGAAGAATACAAGTGCTAAAAACTCTAGAAAGAAATAAGAGTATACAAGTCCAAAATTGCCAAACCATTGTGACTATATAGAAATAAAATAACAAACTAGAAATTATAGATTCAGTGTAGAATCTGACTTGGAACCAACCAATCATGTGCTTATTAATTTCACAAAGGATAATGGATGCTCTCTTCACCTCCCACATAATCAGCACGTGCACATGGAAAGATTGTAGCTTAACTATTTAAACAATCAGAACTCCACGACAAGCAAGTGTCCACAACATTACCACACAGTCCCATGGTTTGTGTGCCACGTTGGAGAAATTTAGGGCACCACTTTATTGAAGACAGAAGGATTAAATATGCCCCACCTATCTGCGGTCAGCTGGGTGGACCTTTGACTTTGCCATTGAACTTTATATAAGACTTCAGACAAGGACTATTGATGGAAATGAATGGCATATCTTCATCGTATGTACTTAATTAACATAAACCAAATTTCACAATTATGACTTCACAGACTACAAAGTAGAACTCACATTTCGATTCTAAAGAAAACTTGCTAAATTTACAAGAGGAAGAGATGACACAAGGATAAAAATTTAATAGTATATAGGTTGTACACCACTGCTCACATTTTAATGGATTATCTTTTTTACTACAACTCTCCTGATTGATAAAAGTGGTATTAACAGGTAAAAGCAATCAATTCAGTTTGAACTAATCCAAACAACCAAATCAGCTATTTCAATATGATTTAACTTGGTTTAAATTATAGATTAGGTTGGTTGGTTGAAGCAAACAACAAAGATCTGGTACATTTCAGTTCGGTTCAATTTAACCCAATTAGACACTGTAATTTACTAGCCAAGTTACTCAACCTTAGGTGCAAGTAACTATCACAAATGTGTATCCAACATACTTATTTCTACAAGTGAACACATGATCAATATAAAATTGAGTGTCCTCTTTGAGTGTCAGATGTCCAAGTATCAGTATCCAACACAAACACAGAGGGCTAGATGAACTCAAGTATCAGAGATTACTAGTGCATAAGCAAGTCACACTCATAACCACCTTCTCTTGAATTTATCAAGTGGAATATTCAGATAATAGACACGATAACAACAATAAGCAATAAATCCCAAGTAATTAGGGACAATTAGTTGGAAAATAATAAGGCTTCAGATGAATGTTAATTTAGTGTTTAGCTACTCCAAGAACTTGTTAATTTTCTTGCAGATAATTGGCAATACTTTTTACAAATCACTGAGTACTTTTCACATTGCCTCCCACAGTAGTTTTTGTTATTCCAGCATGAATTGACATTGCAATGAATTATCGGTCATCGACTTTAAATTCTTCACAAGTGCATACAATAGCTCTAATAACTTTTAATTTTCCAAGTGGCAAAATTAGCATGGCTTTTTTTAATACAGGAAAAACACAAACTACATATAAAAAAAACATATAGACCATTCTGGAAACCAAAGATTTACCTGTAAGCTGTCATCAACTCCCTTAGCAGTTGATGCACAAGCTATGGAATAGAAATATCCAGTGACAGCCGCAACAACATACTTTGCTGCAACATCAGGACGACCTCTTAATGTATAATGAGACATCACGGCTGTATTGAATAAGGCCCACGTATGCCATGCTTTTGCCCAGTCCTTAGCATAATGTGTGGCATTTTTAAGGGATACAAGGATCTCTGTTGAGTGAAGCAAACAAAATTGAAATGTATATACCATAGAAAAAAAATGTACTATAATTCTACAAATAGCAGGACAAGGTAAGGAATAGGATACTACAAGTATTTCATTACCTTGTATTGAGTCATCATCTAATCCAGGGGAAAGTGCCCTCTTCCAGGTCCCAAGTTTCAGATATGCACGAGCAAGGAGAGGAATACTAGAATTAGGAGCATTACCCGGAACAATGGGTGTCATGGAGTGGGCATTCGTAGAAGCTAATTGTAGAGTTAAATCCTAAGAAAATCATAGATGAAAATTGACAATAGATTGAAAATTCAGTTTCTCATTAACTCTAGTCTAGTGGAAAAATAAACATGACAGTCCTACCTGTAAATGAGAAAATGCTTCCTTCCGTTTAAGATCATCACCAAGAGACCATTGATATTTCAGGTAGGCTAGAATAACTTGAGGATGCCCATGGAGCAACCAATTTCCCGGAGAACAGTCGGGATCATACTACATTAACAGAGTCATTCAAAGTCAGTCAATTATTATCTCTTCTAGACTAGCCTGGCTTGAAGTTTATTTCAACAAATGAAAAACTAACCTTTAAGAGTTTTATTAATGTAGATCTTGCCTGACTTATACGTCCACTTTGACGGCAAAGCGAGGCAAACCTAATCCAAGTTTCAATGTCTTCACTGGGTGGAAGGACCAATTCTCTTACTGTTAAAACTGCTTGCCAAACCTGCATTGATCAGGAAAACAAATGTCCAATCTTAGTAGTGAAAATAATCATCAAGAAAGAGTAAAAAAAACAGCCTTATAAAGAAATAATAGAATATCAAAGCAAGGTATGAAAATTGGAGGTAAAATATCAGAAAATACAAGTGTTCCAAGGAATATTTAGTGCAATAAAGATTAAAAAAAACTTGGGATATGATAAAATATAAATAACTAGCAAAAGATAACCTCGACCTTAAATATGAACCTGAACAACAAATAGTGGCAGATGAGAAAATACAATGACACCAAATAATTATTTGAAAAGACCTCAGCATGTTGAAAGAAAATAAATAAAATATTATCCTATGGATATAGACATCACATAAAGGATGAAAGCTTCACCTCAACATTGCGTTTTGTTCCTTGTATTCGTTCATTCCACATATTACGAATCAATTCCCTTCGACCATCAGCAACAGGGTTACCAACTGGAAGAGTACAGTAATCGATAACCTGTTACCGAATTGAAAATTAGTTATCTAATCAATTCCTTGAATCAATATAGATTATCAAAGAACACAAAATTAGAAACAAGAAAACCTCTTCAAGCTCTGAAAGCTGTTGAACACGAACCATATTGCTATAAGCGCGTTCATAACTTTCAAGAACCTGATTATGGAAAACAACAAATAATATATAAACCTTGAATCATAAAATATCAAACATATACTGAAAATTTATATTCTATTGCTAAGAGAAAGAGATAGAACTTGAAAGATACAAAACTGATCAATGACATTTGAAAATTACAGGGAAAGCAACCCAAGTACCTTGCTACTTATAAAACCCAACTAATCACACACCTCTTCTATTTCCTTTATTATAAATTTAGATTTATTTTTTTAAAAAAAAAATGAGTTCAAACCATTAAATTAAATCTGGGAATTGTCAGCCGTGAACAATGTTGATTTTACATTTCATTACCACTAGAACACTTCCTTCTAAACTATGGAAATACAACTTAGTAACATCAAGATCATAAATCACAACTCACATGGAAAATAAAAGGAAAAAAATAGAAAAACAATTTAAGAAAGGCTACGTCCTGATCAATAAACCAGAATAACCCAAAGTCAATATGCAACATAACTTGTTTATCATCAGTATTCACCAGATAATCAGCCTTATTAAAGAGAGTCAATAGAATATAGACATGAATTTTACTCTCATGAAACGTAGACTATATATGGAATTACCCCACATAATATTTGGAAATTTGCATCAAATTCAGGAATTAGATAAAGCCACATTGTTTCTTGTCTATCTTATCTAGCATCAAATCACAAACTACATAAGGCCACATTGTTTCAATCCTCAATCTTGTCTAGCTAAAATGATATTTCTCAATTCTAAGATGATTCTGCAGCAAGCCATTTCATTAAGATATTGGCATCCTAAGATTGACTAGTTCAAGATATTTCATTTACACATGAAAATTCTGATGAATTGTGTCCATGAAAAGAGGAAAACAAGAGCTCTATATGGCCAGAAACAATAAATCATGAGAATGCAATATTTTATGCTGGCTAGCAAGGCCACACATCCATCTTTGTCATCTGGGCTTAGGATAGGCATTGAAGGAGATGGCTTTTCACCATTTATGCAGCAATCTTAAATGATAAGAGCTAAGCAATATCTAATGGAATCTTCTCCTATACTGAGTAGCTAAACCTTTTTATACATGAGTTTTTTCACTGGACAATGTATAAAATGACAAACCTAGACCATGGAAATCACAATAACAATGAGATTTTTGAAAGACAAAAAATAGATTAAAAGTTTTATGATCAAAAGTTTTTTACTTGCATTATGAACTCAACTAGGTAGGCTCCGGTTTTTGGTGAGAACTTGCATTTACAGAACTACTCGATAAGCTCATAAGCAAAACCACTATGTCGATATTAGTATATTCCTTACCAATGCAGCCAGTTCAGTTGCTAAACACTTCCTTGCTCTCTCAACATACAGACGAGCTTCATCATACTACAAGAAAAAAGTTTTAAAAAGATCAAGTGAAAAATAAATTTAAAGAAGAAAAAAAGACAAAAATGAATGAAACTAACTTTTTCACGTCGAACCATAAGAACTGCTCTAAAGAAAGCACCATTGCTACTTCCATCACCACTGGCAGTTGTACTTCCTAACATCCGTAATTTACTATCATCTCCATCATCCAACTTTGAGACATATTCAGCCATGTGATCCCACTCTCCCATATTCCATGCAGCACTTGCAGCCTAGAAGGATATGAATATAGATAAATATAGAATATATAGATAATTGAATCAGCTATAATTTTGATAATTGACCATAGGAGCCATTTCTAGACGAGCTCCTGGCTCAGCAGCCGTCCATTGCTCTCGGCATAGGGCACTAAGCTCTTCCCAACGAGCCAAGGCAGCAAGGCAACGCATTCGACCTGGCATAATATTTTACATAGGCAACAAATTTAGAAACTGACAAAAGCACTTATGAACTGAAACAAAAAACATGATTCAGCATGATAACATATGTATTAAGGTTTATTATCTCAGTTTCTCTACTAAATGGAAAGGTTGTCTGCTTTCAGTGTGATTCCTAAATTGTACATGTTTCATTATACAACAAAAAAATTAAATATAATAGCAAATATATTCATGCAGCACAGGTTGATAAAAATGTTAATGTGACATATGACTATAATATTAAAAATTGTGTTGATTAGTCATAAAAACTAACCCAAGGTAGCATCCAAGTTCTGAGATGGATTAGAAGCCTGAGAAGATTTGATAGTGTAAGCTCTAAGAGCATCATCCCACCTTTGTAACTTCTCATACCTGCGGAAATTTGGAATTTTCATATATTCTGAAACATGGGCACATAAAAGAGAAAAACGCATCTAATAGACCATTACCATTACGATGATAAGCAACTGATAAATAAGAAAGTATAGAACTGATATTTTTAGATAAAAAGTATTTAAGGATTTACAAAAGGCTTCTCTGAGACCAAGTTTTGATAGACTATACCATGATTCCTTGAGTTGAACATCCATATATTGCTGTGAGTAAGTTAATATACCAACTGCAGCCTGGTAACATGGATGGTGGTAAATGGCACAAGTGTTCCTTGATTATCAGAGAATGGAAGGACAAACTAGACTAGAAAAAATGAAAGAATCTAAAATCAGATAAAAGAAGGCAAACCTCATGCTGGTGTAACTGATTGTTAATGTGAATAAGGGATTCCACAACTGTCACAGGATTTGCACCCATTTTCTTGGAACAAGCAGCTTCAAACTCCATTTCTTTGTAATGAAGAGCCTTTGCAAATGCTCGACACTGAAAAAACAATGTTGATGATAAAATATGAAGTAGGAACAAATCAATCTGGCAAAAAAAAATAATATCTGGTGAATTTTAGAAGAGGAAAAACCTTCTCAGCAAGAGCACCAAGCAACCTAGTATCAATTGGAAGTGGTTTCTCATCATGTTCCATAAATTCTGCCTGATGAGAATGCCAAAACGTATTACAGTTGCAACATGCTGAATAATACCTAAACTTGAAAGGGAAAAGGCAATATATAGACCAAGTTTAGCAGAGTAGCCAGTATCTCAGGGGGGATATTCTGAGATGAGAATGCTGTCTTGAGATTCCTGACTAATTGTTCCTGAGAAGTTTCATTCATTTGAGCCCAGCAGCTTGCAAAACCAGCAGCAAACAATTCTCTTCCAACAGAGGGCTGTCATTATCATAGCCAAAATATAAATTATCAACTAGGATAAAACAAAACTAATTCATTTGTTTTACCTGCAACTGTGCAAGCTTTGCACAAGTTCGTAGTGCTGGCATTGGTGATTCTTTAAGAAGTTCAATGCTAAAATGTCTCATCCATTCAGCCCAATCTTCTTTAGTGCTCCTCTGAGAAGCTTCTCCAGCAGTTCTCAATCGAAGATCATTGATCTATGAAAGCAAAACAGAAACAGTTAAAGCAGTCCAAAAAGAAAAATATAGTCTCAACTAAGTGTCAACAAGACAGTTTTTCTTTAAAAAAAAACTCAATGATAAATAATTCTGTAGTTAAGTGTAAATGATTACAAGCTTGTAGCATAATACATCAACAAACATTAAATTTAATGTACAACTAAATGGAGAATTTACTATATTTCTCTATATAGAAGAAATCTGCAAGCCTTGTAATGCAGTTTGCAACTCACCTTCCATTTGAGACACCTAGTCACTCAAAACGTCTTGTAAAATTTTGATTCAGATAATGGCAGCATCAAACAGGTAGTGGAGGATACAAGGATTTTATCTCTCCAGAAACCCAGTAATATTGAGAGTATATCACCAGTAACATCAACATCTCTATATCATTTTAATTGTCTTAACTAGAATTTGTATGGTCTCGTCTGCAAACCTTAACTATACTCATTTCACAAGTCAAACTATAGAACTTATCTTAACCTAATTTCCCTACAAACACAACTAATTGCCTCAGAACAGTAATAATTTTGACTTTTTATCTTATATAGTAAAGCAACACATATGAGGACATAGTAGAGGATTGAACCCAATGGCATAGGAGGATTCATATAGCAAACCTCACTTCGTGAGAGAAAGACTTAGTAGTTGTTGTTGTAGTATAGTAAAGCAACACGTCCTCATATTTTTCAAAGATAGAGACATAGTTGACTATTGATACAAACTTGAAGTGACAAGAAGATCTACTCCAAGCATTCTAGTAATAACTGCTTTATAACATAAGTCATTTATGAGACTCATATAGTTACAAGATATTCCTTTCTTGTCTAAAAGCCACCACAAAGTTTTCTAAGAACTATCATAAGCTTTTAAAAATTAATAACATAAGAAAATATTACTTTTTCAATATGTTCCTTAAATAATTATGTTATTAAATAGATAATATTATAGTTGATCTTCTTGGTACACATCCAAAAAGATTTCTAGAAATTTTGTTATCCACCTCATATGCTTCTATCTATCACTCTTACAAAAATCCAGTGTTCTAAATGGCGACCTCCAAGTGCCGCCAAGGTAGGAGGCGGGCATCAACAGCACCGCCTTTGTATGAGGCACTAACTCACCTCCTTCAGCCACCGCCGCACTTGGAACCGCCACCGGCGCTGTTTCGACACCGCGACGCGCCAGGACATGTTGCCTGGCCGGCGACGAGTCTTGACACGTCGTGCAAGCCAGAGGCATCGTCCGAGACCGCGAAGCATCGCTCGAGCCCGACATGGGCCCGAATGCGTCACTCAAGCTTGAGCTCGGTGACGGGCTCGAAGCGCATCTCCCAGGCCCGAACTTGTCGCATGATCCCGGCAACGTGCCGGACTCATCGCCCGACCAAAACAGGGTACAAGAGTAAGTTGTAAGTTAGGATTTAATTAAATAACTTAGGTTAATAATTTTAATTAACTATAAAAATTTTAAATTAATTTAATATATATATATATTATTTTAAATATTTAGATTAAATTTTAAATTTTTAATTAATATATTTTATTAAAAGTAAATATTATCCAGAATAATGATTATTTATAATTATATATATATAAAATAGTAAAAATAATTCAGCCGCCTAGGCGGCCGAGGTGGTAAGCGGTCACTGGCCGCCTGCCACCGCCTACCACCATTTCAACACTACAAACATCTAATGGAATGACAAATCGACTAATCGACTTAATTCCTCTATAATTAAACAAAATCATAGACAATTTTAATCTTATAAATTAGTAAAAAAAGATATTTCATAATTTCTAGATTTCTTAATGTTATGTTAAGTTTCATTATCCAAACAATAGCTTAATCTCCTAAATCTTCCACTTCAATAAAAAAAATATCATCCAAAACAGCATTCTTACCTACCTTAAATTTTTTTAACCTTTTAACCTAATTTGATCAAATATTATAATTAATGTATCATAACAAAATTTTCATGGGTGAATTTTCTAAATAGTAAAATATGTAATTTATAAAAAAAACATCTTTCTAAATTGTTTTATAAATTTAAAAGAACTTTTTGACTTTTTTAGAAATGCATATTATCACTCAACATCCTAGACAAATTAAAATACTGTCTGCTATTGCGGGTAAAGATATAAGACTATTCTTGCAAAAACAAAACAGATTGAAAGTTTGGGAAAAAAAACTTCTAGTAGAAGAGAAAATGTCGCCAAATTTACATATCCATATGGTTGGGTCCTTAGGTTAAACAACAAAACTAAAAGTTTGAAAAAGAAAATTCTAGTAGAAAGTGAACTTAGCCAAGTTTACCTATCCATATGGTCGTCCCTAGGTTTATGAAAATGTAAGATGTAAAAAACAAGCAAAAGAAAAGTGCATCCAATCATTACTTTTTGACTCACACCAGTTCTAAAAATTCAAGGTGTTTCAAATTATTTATTGACATGGACAAAGTAGGAGGAAACACTCATGAATGATTTAAATGATGACGAGTTGTTCTAATGCATAAAGAACGGATTTCTAAATTTGATAGCACCCATAAACCTGATGATAACTATCTAAAGATTCATATTGAAGTTCAAGCTCAAGAAAAAAAAAAATTTATCTCCATGATCTACTGACCTAAAAATGGAAATGAAATGGAAAACAGATCATATTTGCATTTGCAACTACTATCTAAGGCATTTGAATTAAATACAGGTGCATGGTATCCTGTGTGTCCCCTTTAGCTAAAAAATTAGGAACATGAAGAATCAGTGTGGGTTGTTCTTCATAAAACCAGAAACATACAAACTAATCAATCAAGTAAATTTCCCATCCTACATTCAATCTTTATGATTTCCACTAAATTTGTCTATCAAGAACGAAACTCCTTTTGAAACATGACAAATGGCATAAAAGAATTTGTTTAAATTGCTATGATTCACCTGGACCTATAGGAATTCAAAAGGTTAGATAGAAGACATTAATCAATGCTCTGTTTTGAACTTAACAAGAAACATCAAGAGTTTATTCAGAATATTGTTTCACTTATCAAATAGAGAAAAGAAAATTACTTGATGATTTCTTGGTTGTCCATTTGTTTCATTCCCTTCTTCATAACGATCAATCTCAGCATCATGGTCACTGACAATCTCTTGCGGAAGCTGTTGCATGAACTTTTGCGCAGATGAACTATCAATAATAGGTGGCTCGCGTCTCCTAAAAGGCCTTTTGATCTCCTCAAAGTTCTTATGCTATATAACAAGAGATGAGCATTAGAATACGCATAAGCTTACATGCTCCAGAAAAGCAATCCAAGGATCAAGCAAAAACCCGCATATGATGCTTTGAAAGCAGCTTGTCAATCAGCCGTATAAATTTAGAGAAGTCTTCCCCAAGAGAATATGCAAGGCAACAGAGAGCATCAACTGCATCCTTTCGGAGTTCATCATTGTTTCTGATAAAAATTTCACATAAACATTGTGTTTGACTAAAGGTTAACACAAATATGGCATGCTAAGAAAAGTTGTACAAACAAATAGAGATCTCTACATGAAATACAAAGGCAAAAAAAATCCAAACAATCAAGATGCTTCTGTTTCAATATACTACAATGTTAAACTAGCGATCATAGAAGTGGGGCATAGATTGGATAAATACAATTTAATTTTAATCCAAAGATTAATATAAACAATTCAAAGGGAGGTGGAAATTAGAATAGGATCCGTAGTTATATACTAATGCACCCTAAATTAAGCACAATCAAGATGGTAACAACAGCCCACTAAAACTCATCAGGAATGCAACTTTATTCTTTCTAATTTTATTTTCACAAATCAAACCATATTTCTTTAGCTTGTCAATAGTAGGTAAAGAATTTTCATCATCACCCCCACTTTTAGATTGACTGCTAATGGAAGGTTTAGTTGGATGGGCTGTGAATCAGTGACTCATACAGATTGCCTATATTACAAATAAGTTTTTCCATTTAACAACCTATAAGAAATTTACACATAAATCCAACAAGTATCTACGATTTCCTATGTAATAAAATCACATTATCACCTGTAATATAAATCCCACTATAACACATGATTTATAATAATCAAAAATAGATTCAGAAACAACTCTCTGTCGGTATAACCAATTCTACTAAAATTCACTGTAGCCAAGACGATTGTTAGATTGCATAGGTTATCGACAGCAACAGTGTCAGATAAGATTAAGTGTGCTAGTAACTTTTGGATATCCTATGGAAATTATTGGGACTCAACTCAAATTTTCAAGTTACTTTTGGAAATTCCTATCAACATTAGCAGTTCACAGTAGTTTACATCCAGGTTATTCGCATCTACGCAAAGTCCACTGATTGAATATTGATAAATACCTAGGCTGGTACTAAACTCTATACTAGTAATTAAAGAGAAATGTCCACATCTAACAAATGTTGCAAAATATTTTAACAAACAAACAAGATTTCCTTCATCAAACATATGAATATTGTTTTAAAAAAAATGTAGTCTAGATGACATCTTACCCATCCAGGACCAAGATCAAGTGATGCACTAGGGATGAAACATAACCACTGACCTGAATCCATTAAGCAATTATAAGGACCACAGGTTTGAGTATTTCCCTCAAGACATCTTAAAGGATTTTTTTTTTCAACAAATAAGCATGCAAGGCAACTAACCTGTACTCGAGGGATGAGCTTGGTCATAGTGTTTATGGCCCGCCGTCTTATTTCAACCGAAGCCTCCACTTTGAATAACCGAATGAGTGAAGGAAGAAGTAAGTGCAAATGTTCATCCAAGGTTCCTATTGAATGTTAAAGGAAAAAAAGATCAAATGAAAAGTCCTGAATAGTACTATAAAGAAATAGCAATGGAAAATAAATATAGCATAGTGTATGCACCGCCAAATACTTCCAGAGTATGCAAAATATCAGGGACATAAGAGAAGTCATTGCACCGTTCAGCGTCATTCAGGACTTGTATACAACATGGAAGTATAACTGGTAGATATGTCCTAAATTCATCATTTAATGCCAGGCAAAGCTGTTCAACAAGATGTAGAATCTGCAGAAACAGAAAACAACAGTAATGCAATTGTTGTATTTTTTTCTTTTCTAAATAAAAGACACTACCATGGATGACTACATCAACAAAGCATTTTTCGTTAAAAAAAACAGAAAGATAAATAGAACAATTACAAAGTGGGTTTGCTTAGTAGCTGATCAAAGCAGATGATATGTAGGCCCATCAAAAGGTAATGGCACAATGTGCTTCAAGAGCTGGAGGTACTGAGCCATGTCTTAAATAGATACAGCAGTTATGAGGGAGAAAAATTGAAAATTGAATATAAAATCACAGTACCAAGTTCTAGTATGGTGTGGATATACAGAACGGGTGTACATGCAAGTCCATAAAGAAGAATAAATATATCAGTGTTCAAAAGTCAATTAAATTGACCAATGTATGCCTAACAACATAATGTTCAACTTCAACCAATATAGTACAATTTGGAAATCATAGGCATTTCCTATCAAGAAAAAGTCAGCTTAGCAGTCCAGAAAAAGCTCCATAATGAAATATCACTATTGCATTACGCAAATAGGAACACTTAACAGATCTGCAACTGAACATTAATACCAGTGTATAGAACAATTATATTAAAAAAAAGGCAACACGGTGCCCGAAGCTTCCACCAAGGGTCCCGAAGAAAAGTCAAATCCTGTATTGCAAGAGGCTGCTTCCACGACTCGAATCTGTGACCACATAGTCACACAGCAGTAACTATACCGTTGCGCGAAGGTTCCCTTTGTATAGGAAAATTATATAAAGTTCAAAAAATTCTAAATAGGATATAACGTTATAACAAAAAGACCATGTTATATTCTCCAAGACTAGGCAAATCTTGGATAGCTCAAACATAACTAGATTTGACTTCAAAAGATATGTTCAAGTATAAGATAAGGAATAATTGAGAAAACCAACAAGAAAACATTAAGTATGTTAGTACCATTGAAATGTTGCTACGCAGGTACAGTGGAAAATTTTTTTTAGTTTTTCAGACTAAAACCAAGATAACATAAATTTCATATCATAAATTAATAGGACAGTCCATAATAAAATAGCAAAGGTACATTCAAGCAATCCATCATCTGGCACCCTAAACAAAGCTATGTTAATGGACAGAAACAAATTTAAATATCACTTGGAAAATGTTCTTACAGGTGAACCTAGTACAGGTCGGTAGGTTGCAGGTAGCACAAAAGAAGAAATCCATAGATCAGAAATGAGGTTGAGCAATTCCGGTAAGTACTTGCGTATATGCTGCACAAATTTGTACAACTACATCACTCCAAGAAATAAGAGTGAAAATAATGAAAGGCCATCACCCAATGATATTTGCATACCTGACGCACAATAGATACCAAAGTACCAAGCTTCCAAGTAATAAACTCTTTCAATCCACCATCTTCACATGTGCGAATAGCATGGAAAAGATCAGGAAGAACCTACAGACATTAAGTTAGCAACCACAGAACTGATAGCAGAATAATAAAATGCAAAATACAAAAGGGAAAAAAGAAAATATCAAGCAGATATGGAGTAGTGTATATTTTACATCTATAGTAATCGAGTAGTCTATGTCAATAACCACAAAAAAAAAAAAAAAAAAAAACAGGTCAGCAATATGAATCCTATAACACAATTAGTATCTATATTTAAAAATGAATTTTATCCTAATTTATAATTGCTAACCAAGTCTTCTTTGGTTTCCCACTTCCTTGATTAATGTGCATATTTGGCATGACTTCACATCGCCTAACTAAGACATTTAATGGTCGCCTGGGTATAGTCTGTATCATCTCAAACACGTCACTCGGATTTTCCCTCAATAGGTGCTAGGGGTGAGCAGTCAACCCGCCAAACCGACCAACCCACTCATACTGACCCAAACCGAACCGAAAAAAAAAATCCGTAGGATATAGGGCCGGATGTAGGATCTTGATATTGCATTATCTGATCTAGTAGGGCCGGATAGTTTTTTATCCCAATAACCGAACCAATCCGATCCACAATCACCCCTACTTGTAGCAACTACTGACGATAAGCTGCTACAGTTATAGTAGCTACTGCCGATAAGTTGCTACACGTTGTAGCAACTACTGCTAATTAGCTGCTACAACATGTAATGAGTAATGTCTATTATCATTTTAAAATATTTTATTTTTTTGTTGTATTTATATTTATATTTTATATTTCATTAGATAACCCGTCGCCCGTCGGATATCTGATACATAAGAACCGTCGGATATAGGGTCGGATGTAGGTCCTGATATTGCATTATCTGATCTAATAGGGTCGGATAGTTGTTTACCCCAATAACCGAACCAACCCGATCCGTGATCACCCCTAATAGGTGCAACCCAATTTTCTCTCTAATGTTTTCAATTCTTGTCCACCTTATAGGTCCGCATATCCATCTTAATATCCCTATCTCTGCAACTCTCGTCTTCTTCTCATATGCTTGTTCCCAGTCCAACATTCAGTTTCATATAATATAGTAAGTTTAGGTGTTGTTTTGTAAAACTTCCCTTTAAGACAAGTACTTTAGTCTCATTATATAAAAACAAAGGAGACAAACAAAATGATGGATAGACCTACCATATTAAATGGAGTTAAATGTTTGACTATAAATCGAACACACAGGCAAAAAGATGAGAGTCGTAGACATAAGGATGATAAGTTGAATGTGCAGACATACGAAAATAGACAAATAAGAAATGAGAACATTAGAGAAAAAGTTAAGATTATACCTATTGAGGGAAAATTTTCAAAGATGCGTTTAAGATAGTATTGACATGTACTTAAATAACCAATAAATACTCCAATTAGTCAATGTGAGAGCATGACAAACACACATTAATCGAGAAAGAGAGGCCAACGAAAACTTGATTAGCAATGATAAAATATGATAAAATTTATGTAAATATAAATGAATATATAATAGAGGATTGAACCCAATGATATAGGAGGATTCATATAATCGACCTCACAATAAAGAGGTCCTTTCCCTATGATTTTCTCCCCTACCATTATTAGTTTCTTAGTTGTTTCCTTTCCATGTGACAAACAGCCTAAAAGTTGAAAAGCTTGCCTATATTTGAAAGATGTTTAATCGAAGGGACTTTACTAAGCATACAACAACATAAGGTCCAACATAAAATTTCATGGCGGATTGGCAATGACCAATATAGTGAGTTAAATGCATAAGCTGAAGTGTCGATCTTACATATCGGAGAAATAGAGTTAAGAGCATTGATGCTTTTAGGCAATGATGCATCATACATACAATTGACACAGTACAGCTAGATCAATGGAGATAGAGAACGAATGTACAAAACTATGAATAGTGTAAGGGGAAGACTGCTATTAGTTTTAGGCTCTTCAACAACATATTATGAGGTAGTGATGCAACAAAAGCTTGCATAGCATCTTACTATCATTAGTTTAATTTTTAAGCATGAATCTAATTTTTAATTTTTCACTTTTTTTTTATTCCATCATCTTCCAAGGAATAAGTCTGAACCATAGTGCTACTGTAAGATTCCTCTTTGGCATCCACTAATATATAAAGAGAAGTAGAATGAACCATGAGAAAGTTTTAGAGAATGATTCTAAAAAAAATATCCATATTCTTAAAAATGATAAGGTTCTAGTTAGAACTAGGTAGAATGGACCAGAAAATTAAAAGGGCATAAACAAAGTTGTAATAATTATTAAAATACAATAAATAGTTAAAACTATGAATGAATATATGAATCCAATGAAAGGAACTTTACCTATGCTTTTCTTTTCTCTAACTTTCTATCCTCACTGTTCCTGTGATTCATTTTTGATCTTACACTGACAGTTTATTGTCATATAAATTCACTTCTCTACCATTTGGTAATCAATGTAACATATTACTCTTCTGTTAGTTTGAAATGATGTTCCAGTTGTTCCATAATATTCTCGAGGGGGGACTTTAAAGGAAAGCACAATATATTGCAAAGACAAGAATTGTTTTTCATTGATTATGAATTCAATAATTTATACTGAAATTACAAGATGATATAACATGGCTTAGCATCAGCAGCAAACAAACTAAAAGGTATAAATTCATAGTTAAATTAAGCAACTTACGAGAAGGAATGACCGCAGATAAAGAATATGAATGTGAATTATCTCACCTTTGGTAAGTATGGGACACAGCCAAGGCCCATCGTCTGGTTCCAGAAATTAAATAGAGCAAATCAAGAATGTGAGGTAGTAAATGGTAAAGAAGAAAGGATAAACCAAAAGGCTTGATTGTGCAAAATCATACCTTGAATATGTACAGAATAGAACCCACTACCTTCTGGTGGTAACTTGAAAGCGAGGGATCTCGAAGAATTCTCATGAGAGAACAAATTGCAACCTACAAGGAATAACCAGTTTCAGATAACAAAAGGGAATAGAAGTACACAGCCAAGACATTACCTGTGAGTAGTAATCATCAGGAGTAACAAAAGTTGGCCAAATTTCAGTAGGTAACTCTTCCATAGACACAATAAGTTGACCAGTCTCGCTTGCTGCCCGACTAACCTCCGCATGGGTTCCAGATAAAAGGTGCTGATTACGCTTGTGTATATGAGGATCCAAAGCACCCATAATTCCTAATACCTGACAAAGAAACACTACTGTCAAATGTCAACTGAGAACAGAAATCATATTGGGTTAAATGGATAATGTTCTCATACCCTTAGTACTTCTTGTCGAGTTGACCATGCCAATTCACCATTCAACATTTTCAATAGCAAACCAAGCAATGCCGGGTGGTCATTGTAAGGAGAAATCACATAGCTGAAGTTACAGAATAATGGTTATTATTTCAGAAATAGCTGAAACAATACTAAGCATACAATATGACAAAGCAAAGGAAGACATACATTTAACAACAAATAGTAGGTTTGATAGGTGATCATGTACATTCAACAAATTGTAAGGAGAAATTCACAATTCTAAATATAAATTTTTAGAATCAGGTACATTCAATTTTATCAGGAACACCAAGTCATCAGATAGCAAACATAGATTCAACATTGGATAACCTTACGTTCCAAAACATAAATTGAAAAACATCTAGCCATAGTGAACATAGAGAAAATGTTTCTCAACACACTTAAACCCTTGGAGCATAAAAAACATATGATCTATGATTGGGAAATATAAGTTGTTAATTTAAGATCAACAATATGGAATGTTGATTGGTGATCATTTATGATATTGATTGAATTGAGTTATCAAAGTACAGCCTATAATTTAAATCATAGATTTATCATTTATGATTTGAATTGCTGAGTTATAATTTATAATTTGAATTATTGATCTATGATCTGATGATTTATAATTTGGAATCTGAGTGAAGGCCACCTGTGACTTTTAACTTATTTTGCCTATGTCAGATATGAGTTCAGTCGTTCATTTGTTTTATTTGCTGATATAAGATATGAGTTGAGTTGTTCATTTGTTTGATATGCGATCGAGAAAATATTTGGCAAAATTACATAGACAAAGCTAAAGAACAACGGTCATTATTTCAAAACATCAAAAAGCAAGATAGGCAAACAAAGTGATAAAGATCACAAAGTAATATATTTTTAGCAAAAAATAGAAACAACATCCTTATAACTCATACGATTCCATAAATTTGATGTTGACCTGTGATCATTTAAGATATTAATCTACAACTGAGGACAATTGAGGGTTGTCACACTCTGATCTATAGTATATATTCTTTGTTCATAGCTAGAGGTAGATCTTATTAGAGATTTTCCCTATCTGGTGGGTATCATGGTAATATGAGATCAATGATTATCAAATCTTGCTGACCAGATTTTGTATATGTTGATCTACTGGCTTAATTAATGTTGATATTGATTCAACCCTATATATGCAATGAAAGTATGGTTGGTCATATGGAGAGAGGCGGCGTTGTGTATGTGATGGAAATTTCAAAAGCTCAAATCCTCATATGGTGCATGAATTTAAAGGGCAAAAATCCCCAAAGAGAATATTCATATAGCTTAGGACTATACAGGGTTGTTTAAGCTAAGCCCAACTTAGACTTAGAATTTGATATACTTTTCTTATTGGTTATCTAGGTCCTGTTCACTTGAAAGTGGATTCAAAAACTAAAGAAAGTTTTCCACAAAGAAACTTTCAGATATTTATTTTGTAAAAGAAGATGGATTATTAATCATTTCCCTTGTTTACTTGTTACTAATTAATGTGCAGATGGATTTACGAATTCATCCACAGATTCATTTGTAATTTTTTGTCCCCTCAAAATCTGACGGAATGACTTTCCCTGCCTTGCTGTCAAGTCTCCGTCTCCGCCCACAACCACCTCGCCAACCTCCTCCTAGGGTTCACCCTCCTCTGGCTCCCCCTCACCCTAGCCGCCATCTCCTGCACCTTCTTCCCCCGCTATTTTCTTCACTGACCACCATGTCATAGAGTTCACCGACTAGGACCACAGTGACTTCCCCTCCTGATCCATTCAGGACGTGCAGATCGAGTTCCTCTTTGACCACGAAACCAGAAGAAAAATAGATGAGGGGATGATGGATAAGATAGGCCATGCTCACTTAGATGTCAATGACCTCAACCTCCTTGTAGCTCACACAGGGCATTATGGCTGATTGAATCCGCTCTCCTTTCTTTCATGCATCTTCAACTTTCTCAAATCTTTCCTTGTATTGCAGGGAAATTGTGCATTATGCTCTTCGCCAGCGCCAACACTGGGTTCTAGGCAATCACTCCTAACCTCCGTGGCTACGGCCTCTCCGACCAGCTGTCAAACGAGGCCGGCTGTCCACCTCCAGTACCGTGCTGGTGCCGACGAAGCCTAGAAACCTGCACAGCCGCTCGCCTCACGCGTCTTCGGTTAGTAAGAGCCCTAGAGTCAATCATGTGATGATTGTTGTATGGACTCGATGTATCATATTCCTATATTTATAAAGGCATTTCTTTATGGTTATTATACTTACTTGTATTGGTGCCAAATAACTAAGTATAATAGCGTCCTTGAGTAGAAGGTTCTTATCTATATCAATCGATTGGTTGAATTGATAGTGAGATGATATAGAGAACACTACTCTTAATTATTCCTAGTCAAGTATTAACATTCAGGGACAATGTTAATGCGATGAGACTAGCATGTAGGTCAACTCGATGACTTGATCTCACAAGTCATGAATATAAGATATCAAGTTGGCACATGGGTATGCATTGGAGAATGTGTACTGAATGACCCGCCATGAGAAAGTATCATGGATCGTTATATGAGTGTCATATACTTTCTCATGTGACTATTAGTATAACTATCAGTCCTTGGACCTGAAGTCACCATGGTTCCCTACATAAGGAGTTGCATACTTTGGTTTCGTCAAACGTCACCCGTAAATGAGTGGACTATAAAGGCGATTACTGGGTATGTAACAAATTATGCGGAGAGATGTGAGTGATGTAGATGAGATCTATCCCTCCTATATGACGGGAGTGATATCATGATTCTTGATAGAGTGAGACCACTAAGTGCATGGTCATGCCCAAATGAGTCAATATGAGATATTGAGCTCATTTGATTAGAGTGAGTCTACTTAGAGTTCAAGATATAGATTGATTAGAGGATGACACGGTCTATGCCTCAATTGATCAATCTAGATGTCAAGGATAGAAGGACATTGTCACATTTTGTGAGAGTTACAATTAGTAGTCACAATGGTGATGTTGAATCTCAATATTCTTGTAACTTGGGTAGCAATGATGTGTTGCTAGATACCGCCCATTACTTATGTTTCTAAATGGGTTTAGGAGCATTGCCAACGTTACAAGAACCTATAGGGTCACACATAAAGGGCAATTAGATGGAGATTAGATTCATATGATGAACCAAGAGGATTAGGTTCATGTGATGAATCACATTGGATTAAGAGTAATCCAAATTAGACTAATTGAGTTGGACTCAATTTGATTCATGTGTAGAATGAGTCTAATTTAGATTATGATTCATTGAGTCAATTTAAACCAATGAATAAAGATTCATTAAATTAAATTAAATTAAATTGATTTGAATCAAAAGTTAGATTTGATCAACCATGGAAGATAAGAGGTCAAGTTTGACTTGACTTGAGAGGGAAGATGAAGGGTCAAGTTTGACTTGACCAAATGCCACCTCATTTGTGACTTGGCATGGGCCGGCCAATGATGATGTTCCACATCATCATGGCTACATCATTGTGTGCCACCTCATGAGGAAGACCAAGAGCCATGACTCTTGGTATTACATGGAGGTTTAAAATGCATTACGTGGCCGGCCACATTAGATGTGCTCATTGATTCTCCCTTCTTCTTCTTCCTCTCTTCTCTATTCTCCCTCTCCTCCATTGCCGAGCCACTCAAGGGTGCTAGCACATTCTAAGTGGTTCTCTCCATCTTTTGTCTGTGTGGTCGTGTGGATACGTGTAGAGGAGTGTACACTTGACACTCTACGAGATCCGGCAACCTTTTGGAGGAGCGGGATAAGCGAAGGGCATCGTTACAAGGATAACGCTATTTTCATGTAGATCTAAGGTAGATCTAGTGTAGACAAATACATGAATTTTTATTTATCTTCGCACGGATCCGTGGCTAGCTTCGAGGTTTCCGCAACGCAAAAAGCGATTTTTACGACTCGAAAATGCTAATATCTTCACCTTTTTTTTTCTTTCTTTCTTTCCCTCTTCCTTTCCGCACACTTTCCGCGAGATCCCTTTCTCACCCCTTATTTCTCTTTTCTTTTCTCTTCCTTCGCTTGAAGGATTTTTTTTTATGCAGGGATTCCTTTCCATCTTCAATCCGCACCTTGAAAGAAGCATAGCATTAGGCTCAAAGTTATAGTTGATCCCGTGACAACCACCAATTAGGTCCCAAGTATTTCAACTTGAGAATGAAAATAATGCAATTGGAAGTAGGATCATAGACTTTTTTTTTTAAGGATCATAGACTTGAATTCCCAGTTTGCATGGTAATTCTTTTGTTTACTTTTTCCAAATATATAATAGATTTCGTCTTGGAAGAACATCACAGGTAAAACCAAAAGTTTTAGAAACGTAATATGCTTACCACTTTAACAGGACCAGTCAGATGAGTACAAAACTTTATTGGTTCACACAAAATGCCACTCCAGCCTTGATTAAGCAAGTTGTTGTCAAACAGAGTCTAGGGAACTATGTTATGGACGTGCAAATTCATAGAGATAATAAACAATGCAAGTGCTCATCCTTGCATATGCACATTTTGAGTTTCAACTATTATAACCATGAATTCGCACAAGTGTAAAAATAAAAGTCCAAGTTCATCGATATTGCTGTCTATGATACTTAGCATATTAAAAAATCATATAATTTATCTCAAGATTAAATTCAAAATGATCCAGACATCAACCAAACAAAAATTATGGTAAAGTCTTAGGAGTAAGAATCATAATCACCTAGCAGTGTCAAAAATAATAATGAATCTTTAAAAAAAATAATGTCAAAGACTTACATCACTAGCCAAGGGTGTATAATAAGTCAGCAGGAAAAGAAAGCAAAAAAAGTACATGATTATGAAGTGCATGTATAATTCTGATTGCTTGGAAATAAAAATTAAATGAATACCCTGTGCTTTGTACTACTTGACCAAGAGTTGCAACAGCTACTTCCCGCTTGCTGGCAACAGCTCCGTCCAAGAGAGCATCCACGATAAGAGACATTAGCTCTGGAAGATATTTTCTCATTGCAAAGCCACCCTATTTGGAAAAAAAAAATCAACTGAATGCAACAAAAACAACATGTTCGCGATATGCAGAAGTCTACAAATATAGCTAAAAGGGATACAATAGAAAACAGAATAAAATAACAAACACTGATAGAAGATAAAAAAGATGTCATAAAAATCAGTTAATCTCGTCATTCATCATAATATCCTCCACATGTTTCATAGTAAACTAGCGATTGTGGAATCATAGAAAAACTATAATAAGGGTCCTGGTTCAGAATCAAGCACACGGTATAAAGCTATCCACAGCAAATTAATTTATTTTATACCACATAACCCAACCTTTCTCACTCTCATCCTGGGGAACTCAGCATTTGTGGATACCATATTGTGGGAATATTTAGCAGTCAAGAAAATCTCAAATGTTTAATTCAATGGATGTTGGAGAAAATACAAAAGTGAATAGTGCCCAGGAATTGACTTGTTAGGTTAATCTTCAAGTCTTTATCATGAGCATTTTTTATGATTGTTTTCCTTATCTTTGTTTGGGACATTATGATTTAACGCCAATTGCAAACTGTCATTTCAGTAGAATTCTAAATCTTATTCTACAAATTTTATTCTAAATTTTATCACGAGCATTTTTTATGATTGTCATATGACAATTTGTCTCTGAAAAAAAAAATGGAGGCATTTTGTTATTGGAATAGATCAGCAGTAAACATGGGTTGAATTGGGTCGCTTCTCGATCAAAATTTGACCCAGCCCAAGTTTTTCATATAAAGGAAATTGATCGAAAACAAAGAATGGTAGGTTCAACCCAACCTAATCAAATCGGATCAGTTATTAATTTTTACGTCACCATCAAAGCACTTACTAACGTCAATACAAAATACTTGGTTAATGAAGCAAAGTTTAAATTCAAATATCATTTATTCTTTCATTAATATAATGGTACATAAAACTTACAGGAGTAAATTACTCATGTCAGTTAGTGATCAGGATGGGTAACAGTGATTTAACATGTATATAATCAGATTAGGTACATTATATATTTTGTATAAACAAATATAGGTTGTGTTGAATTACTTGGTACTTTGAACTAGCATCTGAAATCGCAAGCCATGCTTATCGAGACGATTAAACCTTTTCATTCCATGAGCTGACCAGCACATTAGATCATTGATATGGCAAGGCAGCTAGCAATCAGGAGCATAGCTTCCTTCATCAACACACCTTTCTATGCGGCTTCTCCTCCGCATCACAAAACCCACTCTCCACATTATAAGTCACAATGCAAGCTCTGCATAGGCTGCTCTGCATTAAACCCTTTCTCCTCATGCTGATATTGAAACCTAGTAGTCAAAGTTTTCCTCCAGTATCAGCTAGCTTTTTCGATTGTAGATAAGTTGTATCCTACTCTTCTTCCTCTTCCTCTGACAATGACATTCTTCCTCCTCTCCTTCCTCTTCCTACAACATTGCATGCCCTTCTCCTTCAGCACACCTCTGACGCTAATATTCACTCCTCTTCTTCCTCGTCCTCTAGCACCAATGGCCCCTTCTCCTTCGGCACACTTTCACCACCGATATCCACAATGTCTCGAGACAATCAGGAACCAAAACTCTATCTCAGTTCGAGATTTCAATCCTTTGAACTAGTTATTAATATCCCACGCAAGAACAAAATGGATTAATTTTTTTACATGTGAACGGACTCGAAACCAAAATAATCCAATTTTTGTTTCAGATTTTTCGCCCAACCCTACAAATAGGCTACCGCATGCTAGCATAATGTAGACTACTTGTTGTGCGATTCTTTGTTCAGTTAAGACATCTATGACAAATAGAGGCAAATGGGCAATAAAAAAATTAAAAATCAGTCAACTTCTCTTGGCAATGTTCCATAATTACAATACAAAAACAAAAGTAGTAAGAGGAGAAAAAAGGAAAGAAAATTGAGATAGAGACATAATTAAGAATGGTGTCTGTGTCACAGCTATTGCTTTTCTTGGGTACCTTGGCTGCAGCATCCACCATTGTAGGTGTCATAAAGACAAGAAAGAATGAAATGAAACAAATGGCTAAAGATTAGTACTAGTATCTAATTTCTCAATGAAGGAAAACATAGAGAATGATGTTGTCATAAGGAATCTTTAACCCTTTAATTTTTTATATTTGTTTGAATTTTCGATAACCTATATTGGCATATAATGACTAGAGAAGCATGAGTCAATTAAATGGGGGGTAATATTTATCTAAAAGTAAGGTTGTGTTTCCTTATAGGAATAGAAAATATAACAGGAGAAAAAAAGATAGGAAGGGAAAGATATGTGTGTGTTTTCTTCAATGTTTTCTTAACTGGAAAATAAGGAAAGAAAAATTATTTTTTAATTATATTCTAATTCTTAAAAGTAAGGTCTGAATTGATGATTGGCAAGGCAATCTATGCAAACTCCCTCTACCAAAACAAGCCTAAGCATGAAGCAAACTTCCCAACAAAGCTCCTGCACAGCATGGGACCCCTATCTCTGTCACTAAGTATTTCTCTATATGCTTCTCCGACAGAGAGGGACACAATTTCTCCTTTCCAAGGGTTTTGCCCTTCTTTGCCTTCAAGGGCATCATCACAATCATACGAGACTCCCCATCTACCACCTTAAGCCTCTGTCACCACGTCACCACCACAGCCAAAAGACTCCAATCTTGGTGGCACCTGCAACAACAACAGTCACTCTGTATCCATAATCATCACCTAGATGTGGGAGCAGAGCATGAAGCTATGGTATCTACTGCTTTGAAAGTCCTATCTCACTCAATTGCATGTAGGACCCATCTCACATCTGCAATGCCTTTACCTCTAATGGTTGCACCTTCAATAAGATAAGGTCATCTCGCTTCTCTTATAGTATCCTATTTCTCTTGAGAAGATGTCAAAACAGTCTTCTCCAGTAGAAGTCAAAGTACTCCCAAATCAAGGAGTGTTATAGTGTTGCAGATTCAGTCCCACAATGGGTGTTTTAATTATAGTGAAGTATGTTTTAGTTCTATATGCATCAAAATATAGTTGTCTCTTAACAAAAATTATATAATATTTCATTCCGCTGACCTCTCTGTTGGGAGTCAAGGGGAAAGACAAAAATGAACATGAGTCATTAGTATGTTTATTCAATCTAATCAATATAAAAAATTATATCACAGAAAAAAAAAGAGAAAACAGTGCCAACTAATAATACTGGAGAAGATATAATGCCTGTACATATAATTATTGATCAATGGACCTTCAAATTCTAGAGGTGAGAGAAAAGCAACTACCGAGAGACAACTAATATGATCGAAGAAAGAAGTATGATTGTGGAACAAGCAATCAAAAAGCATAACATGATCCATGGAGCAACGAATAGCCTACCACTTTCGCGAGCTCTCCAACTGTTGCAAGCACCCCAGTAACAACACCATTATTAGCATTGGTTCCTGTTCCTTCACCCAATCTTGCAACCAGCGCCTAAAACATGTAACATATTTATACTGTTATAACCTAGTTGAGCAATAAGAGACGTCATTCATCCATTATACAGGCCATTCTAAAGATTTGGTGCAATTACTGACAAATTCATATCCTCTTACTGAAAGGGAAAAAGCACCAACCTTGTGGATTGGAGCAATATATGGAAGTACCAATCGTTCACAACTACGAATCAAGCAACCTAACAGCCTTGCACTATCTTCTTTGCCTTTGCTATCCATGCTATCATAGACACAAAAGAACTTAATATTCGTTTAACAAAACATGACAGATATTATCAGCTTGTTGTACCTTTGCTCTAGATATGTCAGTAACTGGATTAAACGGCGACGCAATGCTGGAACAACATAGGCAGGATTCTTTTCAGACAATCTACCAGCTAATGAAATTACCAATTCACGAACATCAAAATCCTGATAAGTCGGAAGAAAAACATTGTCAAGCAGTTTGATTTGAAAGAGGGCATGGGCAAATACAGCCTTTCAGAAAGGTGCAGAATCAAAGTTGCAAAGAACCATGTTTAGAAGCATAGTTCTCTTAAATGTTAAAAGTTCATAGCTGTGAACTCCAAGAACAAATCGGTATTGAAGCATTAGACTTTACTACTCCAGCTATAGTAATTAAGATCAAGCATAAAAAACCATGAAAAGAAACCATGAAAAGTTGCAGACATCCCCGTTAAGGCCACTAGTATAACTATATTCAATTTTATTTAGCAAAAAAAATCTCGTTATAAATACTTTTTCTTGTGCAAATCGAAATAATATATAAATTAATATAAAGTTCTCAGCCAACTTTCAATTAGACAAAAATCTAATAAGTTTGAGTAAAAGAGGTAAGACTAAAAAGAAATAACTCTGTTTTATTAACCAAAAAAATCCCAAAGACAGTTTAAAAGTCATAAGGAAATAGTACCTCATCATTTAAAGCAACAAAAATGGAACTCAAGCTATCTGCCTGGCACAAGTATACATCAAATGAAACATCTTCATGCAGTGATGAAAAAACTGACTTCCGCACGCTGACATCTGCATCTGCAACTGCTGCAGTAAGAAGTTCATCCATTATCTGCACCCAAACACATTTCGTTTAATAAGAAACAATTTAATTTGTGAAAAATATATAATTGTAATGAACTTGGTCGGGCGTGGGAACAGAATATTTATCACTAATTGCACAAGCCACCGTTGCATTCTCACTCTAATAAAAAAGGAACTATATAGATGAAATTTTCTCAAAGTTAATCATCAACAACCATGAAATCTGAGCTCCTTCTTCCCCATTATTTGCATTCCAAGTAGATCTACAAACAATCATAATTACTCTATCTTTGTGATCATTTCTCACCTTGGCAATCACATTTAATAAGATAAATAGCACTTGATACTTTCAGGAAAAAACAGAATATTAACTTGTAAGAGCTCCAACAATTTTAATTTCACATGGCACAAGAATATCAAGATGAATGCATAGGACTGTTACAACAACAACAACCAAGCCTTTTCCCACTAGGTGGGGTCGGCTGTATGAATCCTTTTACGCCATTGAACTCTATCTCCTATTATATCATCATCTATATTTAAATAAATTTTAGGAGATCAAATTAATGTACAAACACAAGAGTAACTACTAGTAGCTTGAATGGAGGTCAAGATAATATCAGCATGTTCAAAAAATTGATCAATTTTATAGTTAGAAAAGTTGAATCAAGTAGAGTTAGAAGATATAAAAATGACTTCCAATACCACTATGATATGGTCTTAAATAAAAGCTTATGGCAAGATAAGGAGTTGAGATCAAATAGGTAGGGCATATGAGTTTGTTTGTTGCAAGGTACGACTATGTACAATAGACTCTTCCCTAGAAACCTACATTGGCGGAAGTTTCATGCACCGGGCTGCCCTTTTATATGAGTTTGTTTGTTGCACTTGGCTTTATATGACAAAGCAATCCAAGGGATGCCAACTAGTGTTTAACCTTCCAAATAAAGAATATCATTAATACAGATGCAACAATAAAGCTTCCATTTCATTTTCTCTAATTAGAATTCAAAACATTTTCTTAAGAAGTTCACTAGCAACTCATTGTACATCTGAGCATTTCAGCTACAGAATTTTTTTTTCACATTCTTCTAGAACTCCACCTGCTATGAATATCCTCTTCTAATTCATCCAATGTTACAACTTACAAGAGGATATGCACCCTTTAAATGTCTTCTAGTACTATTCATGATTGCGCTCATAATGCACCTAAAAAATTCACTTTTTATTGTCAAATTGTGATAAGTTTAAAAAATAAATATGATATTATTTGTATGTTACATATTAATAATTGGATATAATGATATATAAAGGTATATATTATAATTGTTTGTCTATATCTTTCTCATTTTCAACTCTATTTGTCGATTTCAATTTCACCAATCCTTCTTATCTGATACAACAACAACCAAGCATTTTCTCACTAGATGGGGTCGGCTGTATGAATCCTTTTACGCCATTGAGCTCTATCTCCTATTATATCATCATCTATATTTAAATAAATTTTATCTTGTTTTATTGTTGCTAACCAAGTCTTTTTTGGTCTTCCTCTTCCTCGTTTGATATGCATGTTTATCATAGTTTCACATCGCCTAACTGGAGCATTTATTGGTCGTCTAAGTACATGTCCGTACCATCTTAAACGTGTCTCTCGGAGTTTGTCCTCAATAAATGCAACTCCGACTTTCTCTCTAATGCTCTCATTCCTTCTTATCTGATAAGACTGATATTTGGATTCTTTGACATTTCGATCCCAATCCTGATACCGATTTTGGCAACTATGATTCTAGCATCTAGCTATTGATGCTAAGACTAATGCTTTGTTTCCTATGAGGTACAGATCGAGGAGGGAAAGGAATCACTGTGGAAAGGAAGAGAAAAAAAAAGTGAAAGAAGAGGAGAGAAATGAATCCCACATAAAGCCTACAAAAGGAAGAGGGAAAGGAAAAAAATGAAAAGAAAGAAAAAAACAGCGAACGAAAAAAATGATAAGGGAGGCGCCGAAGAGGATCGACCAGATGGGCGGCAGAGACTGGCGAAGCCCGTCGCACGCACCGTGTGTCTTCATCCTCGTCGCTACCGCCCTCATTCTCCTTGTGCTGCTGCCCCTACCGCACTTGGACTTCTACGGCCTCATGGTCCTCATGAGGCACACCCCGCTGGCCACTGCAGGGCAGAAGAGGGGAGAGTTGTGCAATTGGTTTAAGGGCAAGTAGATGCCTGTTGAATGCTTAATGAATCACATGTTTAGAATGTCTGTTAATTAACAAATGTTGAAATCAAAAAGATGAGTTTCCCTGTCCGAAGCTTTCTACAAAAATTCCATACACAATATATAGAGCAAGAAATTCCATACAAATGTTTAGAATAACTATTATAGAGAGGAAAAAAACTCCTCGGGAAAAAAAATCGAGTGGTAGCGCAGTGCAGCCACTACACAAGCAGCTCCATGTAGCACCGCCCTACTCTATGGCCCGCAGTGCTGCCTGCACAGTCATTTCGCGAGGTCGCGCGGTGCCACCCTGCACAAACCACGACCATGCAGTGCAGCCTACAAGAGCCCACGAGCTACGTCAGCCGCCCGTGGCTCGCGAGGCAGCAGCAGTGGGGCAGCAGCAGTGGGACAGCAGCAGTCAGGTGGAGATGCAACAGAGCGGAAGAGAGGAAGAGAATGGCTTTCCGTCCAACTTGGGCGGATGGAAAATAAGCCAAAAAGTGACCGGGAATGGATTAGTAAATCTGCCCTTTATTTGATAACAAGTAACGTGGTGAAAAAGATGAGTAATGCATCCTTCTTCATGAAATAAACAGTGGAAAGTTTTCGCTGCCTTCGTTTTCAAATCCATTCTCCCAAGTAAACAAGGCATAAAACCCCAAAAATAATATTGATCCCAAGGCACAAGGGATTTGATGGCAATTGATAACATCCTTATATTGTTCTAATTTTGATTTGATGGAGCCCCAGGGGTCACCCAGGTACCCGCGGTTCGATCCCCAGCTACAGCAAATTTGTAGGAATTTTTCCTCCAAATGAGACGTACAATCAAAGGATATTGGGTTTTTGGCCGCCCGCCGCGAGCGCTTCCCGATTTACCCTAGTGGCCGGTGGGAAAATTCCATGGGGCCAGACCAGTCACCCCAGGGCTAGTTAACGAGACTAACTAGGTTTATCATTTTTTTTTTTATTTTGATTTGATGGCTACTTGTTTCATGAGTTTAATTTGTGCTACCTAACCTACTGTAGAACAGAAGATATAACCACACGAACCGTAGATAAGGTTCCTGCATGAATTGACTATAAGATAAGAATATTCACCCATTTGTAATGGATATTACATTAGTATGAACATAAGTTGAAGCCAAACCCATCATGACTATCGGTCAAATGATCATAATTCGACCACCTAGAGTAGAAGATGATCTACGGCTTTGTCCACAGGCCATGCATGCAAATAAGAATCATCATCTAGATAAGCTTAATAATAAGAATCTCTTAATAGAATGGAGTTAGGGAATAAAATTCTACCAAAAATTTGAAGAGATCATCATATTATGCCCCTCAATTGTCACCTTCCTAAGAACCAAAATCTTAAACCAAATAATTAAGGCAAGCTATAAGATATTGAAGCTTGGCATGCTTATGTGAAACCATCAATTCATATGGTGTGAGCAGGAAAGGCAAAAAAAATCTTAGTAGTAGGATGAAGTTATCTGTTCGCAGAAGCGTATGTACAAAACAATCTGAAATAGTGCTTCCAAGAGATTTAAGATGAAGAAAAAAGTGGAATAGATACTTATCATCGGTGAATAGTGTTGTTGGAGTAAATTAATCAATGATATAAATGAACACACCCGAAGTTCCCTTCTAAAAATCAAGAACTTTTATCCAATCTCATGCTATAGCATCTCATGTCCTCATCAATTCCAGTTGCCTCAGTCATAAAGATATTCAGAAAAAAACATAGCATGCTGAGATTTCGAACCTTTAAAATGAGCAATATGATAAAATTTCAACTCAAGATGCTTGTTAGATTTTAAGCATTAAGTTGAGGAAAATTTTGTGCACTGATGTTAATAAGGCAACCAAATGTAATAATGGAAAAGCAACTTAAAAAAGCCAACATATGGAATAATAAATGCAGTCATGTATACAAACCTCCTCCACAAGACGACGCCTCCTAGCACCACCAATTCGATTAAATCTACTTGAACTGAAATGTGAAGCAGATTTTGCAGATAAGGAATTTGCAACTAATCTGCAGCAGCATATGGCAGCTTCTTTCCGTGTATTTCCATCTTCATCCTCCATATATAAAACAACAGATTCTCTAGCAAACTCAAGAAGTTCATGTCCCTATACACATCCATATTAGGTTTCATGAAAACTTAAGGGAAGCATAAGCACATAAACATGAAAATCCAATGGACCACCTTAAAATCAAACTGTGCTAAAGTTCGCAGAGCAAGTTGCACAACTGAGACAGTAGCATCTGGAAGCTGCTGAATATTGGATATTGTATTAGTACGAGTTCCAGTAACACCCGGCTTTGACGGTTTTGAAAGTGCAACCGAGATAGAGTCAAGCAAACGTTCTTGTACCATCGGTAGTAAAGAAGGAATGCTACAGAGGCAAGCACAAATTTAGTTAGGTCATAAATTATCAAATTGACAAACAGAAAAAGGTTAGCAGTTCTAAGTTTTCAACCAAACCTGAGAGAAATTTGTTCAAGAGCTTTTACAAGATTAGTAGACAGACCAGCAGAAAACATTGAATCCAAGAGACTGCGAACATGAGGTTCCATGGCAGGGCCCATTGCTTGAGCAAAGCTTCCAACACAAGCCAAAGCCTCTAGTGATGGTCTTCCCCTCCGAGGAGCAATCTACAAGTTTTACATGATATCTGGTAAAAAGCTCTGAACAAAAAGTCAACAAAGAACAAGATACATACAGCATCCCGCAAATGCAGGGTAATTGTTGGCAAATAAGGAATGAGTTCACCATCTAAAGCGCCAGCCATTTCTCCAAGAGCAATAAAACCACTAGCACGTTCAGCTGGTATCCGTAAAACAGCAAGGATATGATCCATGCATATCTGCAGCAAGGAAATCATCATAATCAGATCAAACATAGCCAAATACATTCCATGCCAGATGTTATACGGTTCTGAAATTATAAGTGTGAACAATTTCAACCTTCAAGTAGTTTGTCACAAATCTGTCACGCAAAAAATGGGCAATACGGGGAAGCAATGATGTAATGCTGAGACGAACAAGCCTATCACGATGCTCCAAGTACTTGAGAACAATATCTGCCACCTCTCTGTACCTGGACATCATAAACTCACCTGTGTTCCTGAAAAGTAAATGAAGCTTAATAAACATGGATCCTTCAAGTAATATGATGAATATAGAAGAAAATTTTAGGCATTCCTAGGAAAAAACACTTCAATTATATTGCACATAGTCAAAGCAGAAAAGAGATGTGAAAGAAGATACAACAGCAAAATCCTACAGCTGCAGCCAAAAAAATAAAAATGGAAAAGGATATCATCATTGTAAGATTCACTAGGTAATTCACCAAAGCAATCAAATTATTTTTCTACAGAGCTTCATTGTCATCCAGCATGGGTGACAGGGCTCCACCTACAGTTAAATGTGTAACCTCCCCTTCCTCATGGCAGTCATGGCAGCTCGCACGCTTATAATCCCACGGCAGCCCGCAGTCGTCCACAGCCCATACACTCACCGTCCCACAGCTGCTCGCGGCCACCCACTACCCACCATAGTCATCACAACCCTCTCTCTCCAATTGTTTCTTCCTCTCCTCCTCTACCCCAGTATTTCTACAGTGCCGATGTCAGTGCCAAGCATTTCATGTACTGGTCATGGGCAGAACGATAAATTTCACATGTGCTAACCAACACGAATCAGCAGTTCAAACCTTGATTCCATCATTGAACTTTCCTTTAAGCTACATCGCTGTTAATATGCAGATCAAAACATCATCGTCTCTCTTTTATCCCTAATGCAATTCAATTATAATTGATTCAATTTATCCAACATTGAAGACACTAGGAAAAATTCTCTCTACCATCAAGTGGATATACAGAGGGATGAATATCACATAAGAACTTTCCTGTAAGATAGCACCATGTTGTTTCAACCATGTAATGTGCTCAAAAGAGAATGGTTGCTATTGAACTAGTTAATCCCATTTCCCACTTGGGGTAGTAACCTTGAATTGATGATATCTTACGTTGTTGTGATGTGAAATTTTTAAATTTAAAAGAAATAGATGTAACGTTGAGAGACAACGAATTGATCAAAGTATGTTTGTCACAAAAAACTCCTGCATGCTCTAGATGAAACTTCACTGTAGAGATGACAAACTGACCAAGGTCAAAAACTAGGTGAGGACCACATAATCAGATTCATACCACTTGGAATTTTAATTTTGCAATATAATCTTCCTCAGGAGGACCAACATCAAAGTGAAGGAATTTCCATTGAGGGGCCATGTGAAACTGGAATGCCCTAGATCAAGGGAGATAATTGGTGCCATTGAATTTAACAGAGATTAACGGAGACCAATGACTCAAAAGACGACGGTGTCATTTATGGAGGAGGTAACAGAGATGACACATTGTCAGAAGGAAAACAATATATGCATTAACTAGAGAAAAGAGGAAGGAGATTTCAGGAAGCAAGGTGGATCTTGTTTCATGTGTGTTTGTGCACCTACAGAAACTAAAGCAAGGAGTGAGTAGTTAGGTGGACAGATCAATTGAAATAAGATCTAAGATTGGTATTTTGGTATACTGGTTTACCACAATAACAAGAACCAATAGTGACAGAGCAGTGGGAAGAATCGCTTCTTTTCTGTGGTAGGGATTTCCATTCATCAGACCAAACAACATATCAGGCTCCGCAATCCGTGTTTAATAGAGTAAGCTGTCATAAAGCTCTCAAAACCAACCTACGATGGCTATTGAGAACAAAGTCAAAGAGCTTGATTATTTGGAGAGGGGAGGGGAGGGTTTACCAAGGCCCAGAGTGGTAGTATAGCACGAAAGTATTATAGAAGGGGAAGGGATGCACTATGCAGGAAGGTTCCTCTTTTCTTTTGTGACGATATAATGGTTGCTTGATTGATATAAGGTCGAGGATTCCAAAATCTAATGGTAGGATATCCTACCTCTTGGTTAGTGCAGATGTACTCCAAGATAACATTGCAAATCAAAGAGTAATGATTTTTTATGGCACAGCGGATGGTTAGTTGGGTGTTGACTTATCATGTGAGGTATTCTTGGGTGTCAACGAATATCTTCCGATAGACAATATCAGAGAGATAATTTTAGATAAGAAAATGTATGAGATGTAGAGGGGTATGCAATGACACACACGTCACAGGTGAACGAGACGAAAATGGGAAAGGAAAGATGGGTTAGAGAAGTTCAATACCAAATTGTAAAGAAAAATAATTGCTTAGGACTCAACAAAAGGAAATTCATTCAATCAAATAACAAGCTATCAAACCAATAAAATAGAACATATCACAACACTCATCACATCCAGGAGACAAAACAGACAGCAAATCATCATAAAAAAGCAAGTTACCTTAATAGTTCACCTACTGCAAGTAATGAGCCATGAATACTATGAACAGAAGCATTTTTACCCAGTCCCACCTGTGCAGCTTCACACATACGATAATACCTGATGATAGTAAAGGAAGAATCAGCTATAAGAGGAAAAAAAACATTTCTGAATTATAACAGCAAGAAACCCAAAGAAAGTATAACTTCAGTCCTTGAGCAAGGATTAAGCTTTTGTGGTTAGAAGTAAAGTAATTCAATTTCTAACATAATATTTGAATATTTGAGCTCAAAGAGGTAAGGTAACTGAGTTAGGAATCCTAGCTCAAGAACATTATTACTTACAAGCCTATAAATCATTGGCTGCAACACTGTCACTACATGATCCACAATACAAGCCTATTTTCCAAAGGAGTTGAGAGTTTTAGCCAAATAATTAACCAATCACACTTTACCAATAAGAAAGCATATCATACAGGTCTATCCTGCATGTAATTCTTCGTTTAAGCTACGCTATCCTGGTGTTGTTACATGCTTGGGAAAGAACTGAAGGATCTGACTCAAAATCATAAGAACTTAAAAAACATAAAAAGATCAGGTAGGCTAAAGCTGCCAAGTAGGATTGTAGGAACCAGACAGAAATAAACACTCATTTCGCATCAAATTTTGATTTGCTTCGGATTAAAAGGGGCTAAGAATGTGAATTGATAGATTAGCAATGAATATTATCAATAACTCCAAGCTAGACTAGTCAAAAGCACACAAACGATACGCAATAAGTATTAGTTCAAACAGAAGACTTGAATATAGGAAGAGGAATTTCAGACAATCAACAACAACATCAACAACCAAAGTCTTTATTCCACTAAGTGAGGTTGGCTATATGGTTCGGCGTCAGATTTCCCCCACTACTATATCCTCATCTGTATTTAAATAATTTGATCTTATTTTATCGTTACTAACCAAGTCCTCTTTGATCTCTCTCTTCCTCTATTAATGTGCATATTTATCATAGTGTTGCATTGCCTAACAGGGGCATTTATTAGATGCTTAAGTAGGTGTATGTACCATCTTAAATATGTCTTTCTAATTTTTTCCTCGATAGGCACAACACTAACTTAATGTCTAATGTTCTCATTTCTTATCATATCGATCCTCGTATGTCTACACATTCATTTTAATATTCTCATCTCTGCAACTCTTATATTTTGCTCATGTGCTCACTTTATAGCTCAATATTTAACTCCATATAACATTGCAAGACTAACCACCATTTTGTAAAATTTCCTTTTAATTATATTGTTTGTATTATGTAAAACATTTTTATCAACCCCTTCATCCTTTTGCATAGACAATCTTAGATACTTAAAGCTCTCAATTATAGGTAACTCGTTATCTCCTAACTTAACAATTGTGTTGTTATATCTAATACTCCTAAATTTAAATTTCATAAATTCTATCTTTACTAAGCCTAAAATCTTTTACTTCTGCATTTTCTACCAAGATTTGAACTTAACATTTACTCTTTATGTGTCTCGACTAAAACAATGTCATCTGTAAACAATATACACCATGATAACGTATCTTGGTATGTGTTCAATGAATTCATCAATGACAAAAGTAAAAAGGGTATAGATTTAGAGTTAATCATTGATATAACCCTAACTTTATAGAATTCTCCATATAATTTCCATTGAAACTCTATATAGATAGACGATAAAGAGGTTCTAGCATAGACCAATATATAAAATGATCTTTTGGAAGAGATACAACAACAACAATCAAGCATTTATCCTACTAAGTGAGATCGACTATATGAATCCACCTATGTAGCTTGATTTTCTAATCATTATCTATATTTAAATAAATTTTATCCAATTTTATTGTTGCTAACTAGATATGTTTTGAACTCCCTCGATTAATGTGTGTATTTCTCACAGCACCTAAGTACATATCATCTTAAACTAAATTTACATTAGATAGCCATCTGAATTTAGTTTTATATATCTAAAATTTTATAGAAAAATTATAATGTGAACTTATTTTATGTGACGAAGTGACAGATGATCATCCAACAAAATAATAACTTATATCAAGGAGGATGTCTCAGAAAGAAATGATGATTGCAATCATAGGAAGCTCCAAAATTAGAAAACACACACAACAATAAGGTGAGATGAGAATATTATGATAAGTGACACTAGAATTGATGGAATTCTGGAGTTCTAAAGAAAACTACGACATAGATAAGAAAAAGCTTGACAGAAATTTGGACCAGCTGTGAATGTTGCCTTTGATAAAGCACAATAGTATGGGTCCATGTCAAAATGTGGTCAATAGCTTATCTAAACAAAGCGCATATCATTGCGACAAATTTGGCAAGAGGCTGATGTGACAAAACTGGCATCCCTAATATAGAGGAACAAGAGACCTTCCTTACAAAGAGGTCATATTAAGAGAAATCTCAACATAACATTTTCTTAAACAGATATGCCTCAATGGAATCAACATAATGCCTACTCAGAACATTTTAAATGGCATAACATGTGGCGTAAATGAAAGATTGAAATAGATATAACAAAAATAGTCTAAAATTAGAAAAGTTAATCAATCATATTTAAAAATAGAGACCAGTAAGACTCTAACTTCGAAGCTTCACAATGCAAGAAGATCTTAACTCTGCTATATGATGGAACTCTTACTCGAGACCGCACTCATGCGGAGAACATTATCTCACATTTCTCATCACTTCTCACGAACGTGGATATTTGACAGTCTCTACAAGATTTTCTAACTATCTAATTGTTTGTCTAGTTCCATTGGAGACCTCTTTTCCTGGGTAAGCTCAGATATGCCAGTGTCAATCCAAATTTGTAGTGTGGTATATATGGCTCTAATTATGTACACATGTTCTGAGCTTAGATACCTTCTGATATAAGAAATGTGGCGTGTATTGAATCTCTGATCTAATTTATAGCGTTCCTAGCTCCAATACTTGGTAGCTTCAATTACCCCCTTCATACATGTATAGAACATTCATGCCCACGTTCAAGTAACATAGTTGCCAACATTTCAAAAGTTTGAGTGTTTGTCCTGCTACTTTGTCCTCCACTTTAAGACATGGTTGTCTTATCTCTAGCAAAGCCAATTGGATCGAATCCATAAGAAAATAATAACAATAATGATTTTAGGGAAAAAAAATTTTGACATTGGACAATCAGTTAATCATGCTCAATTAATTTTGGTTATTATTATAAATTATAATATCAAACTAATAATATGATTATCATAATTGCTAATATAAAATATTAGGAATATTACTAATCATTAGGAATATTACTAATCATTAGGAATATTAGCTACTATAAAATGTATAATCAAATTAAAATAATAATATTCATAACTAATGATACATAAATGATATTAACATGATATTGTTATACAAATAATGATGACCATGATAATGACCATGACATAAAATTAGCAATATATATGTATTGTTAAGTAATAATCCTAACATAAAATCATTAATATACATGTCACTATTAATAATCAAAATAATAATATTATTGAAGACAATGATGATGATTGAATTAACTTAACCGTATTAATGACCAATAATATAATATTATATTAACAGGATACTCTTATCTAAATGACATGTATATCAATATGAAAAAAAAAAATCATCTAAGTTTAGGATAAATAATGTCTGTCAGATCATTACTGATTTGATATAAATATTAGTTATAATTAATATGACTATGTTAATTAATATCATTTGATTATAATTGATATGACTAATTAGTGTAATACTAATTTAACAAACAACATAGATATATGACTATTTTAGTTACTAATAATAAAAATCTGCATCCATTCCCTATTCCCAACCCAGCCTCACAACCTTGTTCCTTCAGCTATCCAGTTCATGTGGCAGCCTTTCTCTATCAGAGAAAAGCACCAGCAGAATCGAACTAACGGACACAATCCTCCTCCCTCACTGTGATGCTCCACATTTTGGTGGCAAGAACTCCATGTCTCCACTGTGTTTCACCATTTTGGCTGATCCATCAAACCTCTCTGAAAGCACCCAAACCCAAATGATTTGTACATATTTTATTCATTAACCCATAGTATTTCAGTTTGGTTACCGATTATGAATGAATTATCCTTAGAAATTGAATCAAACATATGTTGATTTCAATCAAACTGGGCTGATACATATTGAGATCACCCAAGTTTGCCACCTATGTTTTAAGTTAACAATACAACTTCAACGAAACATTCAAAGCCTGCTAATATCAATGCTAGCCAAATATTCTTATGTCAAAGAAAAATGGTGTAGATCATCTTAAATTTTAAATATAACAAGTTAGAGCATCATTAATAGCACCCGCTTTTTATATCAGTTGCAATGAAAAAAGTGTAATTAAAATATTTTTATATACAACAACCAAGCTTTATCCCACTAGGTGGGATCAGCTATATATATCCTTCTACACCATTGGACTCTATCCCCTACCATATCATATTTATATTTAAATAAATTTTATCTTGTCTTTTTTGGTCTACCTCATTTGATATGAAAATTTGTCATAGTTTCACATCACGTACTACAACATTTATTAGTCATCTAGGTACATGTTCGTACCATCTTAAACACGTCTCCCGGAGTTCTCTCTCAATAGGTGCAACCTCAACTTTCTCTCTAATATTTTCATTTCTTATATTGTTCATCCTTGTATGTCCCCACATTCACCTTAATATCCTCATCTCTGCAACTCTCATTTTCTTCTCATGTGCTCGCGTTATAGCCTAACATTCAACTTCATATAGCATAGCAGATTTAACCGCCGTTTTATAAAACTTTCCTTTAAATCTTAGAAATACTTTACAATCACAAAGGACACCTAACGCTCTCATCCATTTCAACCATCCCGTTTGTATTCTATGTAAAATATTTCTCAATCCCTCTATCCTTTTGCAAAATTGATCATAAATACTTAAAACTCTCTCTTACAACAACTCATCAATTAAAACATCTTTATATGCTTACAACAAATTTCCTGTCAATGCTGCAACAAACACGATGTAGATATATTATGTAGACAAGTTGTACATTATGAGCTTACTTAGGGCAATCCATAAAACAAGAAGCAGCAAGGAAAGGCAAGCATTCATAAAGCACTAAGCACTTTGCCATTTATGAAAACCTACCAGGTCATTGATATTTGATAGCATGATCAAAATGAGTCAATTTGGAAAAATTAAATGCAAGAAGCCCCATCCTTGGCAAAATCCTCAAGTCAAACATGTTAAGCATACCATTGCACTCGCCAGCGTGTCTCACGCTTTTCAATAACACGAAGGCATGCCCTCAAAGCTTCCACAGCTCGTTCCCTAATAGCCAATGTAGGATCCCTTAATGCAACCCATATGGCATCCACAAATTCAGGAACATGAACATTGAAAACAGTGGATGCATTTTCAGCCATTTCCTAAGAAAAAGAGAAGTTAAAACACTCTGAAAGATGGGTGTAAATCACAAAATCATAGAGGATCTGTTTGAATAGTAGAGCTAAGACCTTCTTTTTAAGAATCTACTGCTGATTGTAAATTCAAAATTATTTGAACACTTTCAGCATTGAAGACATCAACAATAATAGTAGTTGAGCCAAGAACTTTTCATTTAGAAAAAACAAAAGCCTATCTGTTAAAATTGTTAAGAAATGTGACATTCTGTTGATTATAATTTTAGAACTATTTAAAAAACAGTTTTATCATTGAACAAAACAACTATTTTCTTGGATATGAATATGACGACAATGGAAGTAATAGATCACAATCATAGGATAAGTACAACAAGAAGTCATAGGCAGCAACTTTAGGGATTATCTGGACTTTATCCTGCCACTCAATTATCGTATACAAACTGCTTATTACAAATTGCAATGTAAAATATGTGCTGGACTGCTGGGACTAAATAATATATAGATTGAAATATATATTCAAAGATTACTTATATATATCAGTGAGTTTATCGTCATTCCCCAATCTACATAGAATTTATTTGTAAAAAAATTATAAACTAAAAAAAGGATATTTTGTTTTGTTCAGTGACAAATAGTACTATCAGGTATAACTATGATTACTTTGAGAATTAGGACAGCAGCAAACCGACGATATTCAATTCTTTCACCGTGTAGCCAAGCAAAGGCATTTTTTATCTGAAAATGAAGACAAAATTGTCAATGAAGACAGATATACTTGTTGCAAATGCTAAAATACAAAAACAAAAATAGAAGAAAGAAAAAATCCAACCTGTCGCTCCACTTCGTCTGCAGTCATTGCTCCTCCAGACTTCACCAAGTGACCTAGTACTTCACTGGCAAGAATTAAGACTTCAGGATCACGCTTTACCTCAAACAAAATCCGCATGTAGGCAGTGAGCCTTGACACTTTGGAAGCACTTTCTCCCAATGAAACATCTATCAATTCATTAATGGCTCGTAGAGCACCTAAATTGTCAGCAACTTCATTGCTTTCTAAAAGATTAGCAATCCTCTCATAAAACTGATCCATGCACCGAGAAAAAGTTTCTCCACTGAGATCGCGGGCTGCTTCCTCAACATGTTTCTTTAGAGAAGCAGTAGCGCCGTCCTATACACAACAAGAAAAAGTGCTCAATAATGCATACTGACTACAAAGCTAATTCAAAAAGGCATCCAGCAGAAACTACTTCGTTCCTAAAATTATTTGATGGATAATACCACATCAAATAAAAGTTCCAGGTTCTATTTACAGTCAAATCCTAGAGGCATTCCTTCAATGACATTTTGGACGGTAGAATTACTAACCGTCAACACGACAACCTAGAAAGAAGAAGCTCGATTTTATAACTTCCAAATCGATAGGTATAAAGAAGAAACGCAGTGTTACAACGTCCGATCCAATAGGTTAACAAAGAAATTTAAAAAAAAAATCAACGTATTCCTGTCTTGCTACACAACGAATCTGAATCAAGCGGAGATGAGGAATCGAGTAACTGGTATGCTGCGGAGGTAGAGGAAACGAACACGGAATCATGTAACTAACATGGTCTGGAAGTAGAGGAAACGAACCTTGGGTGTGCCCCGGGTACAGAGATCGGCGAGGATGCGGTTGAGCGCGTCGGCTGTGCCGACGACGGAAGCAGCACCGCCGTAGCGTATCGGCGCGGCGGAAGATGCCATGAGTCGCGGGATCGGAGGCGGATCAGACGTCTGCCATGGCTAGGGCAAGCCAGGGAAGGGGGGTGGATGGAGAGGAGGGTTTTTGGCTCGCGGCGGAGCGTCCGGGTTGGGTGGTGACGACTGACGACGATGATGCTGCTAGGATGGCAATTGAGGGCGTGGAAATCCGTCGCGAATTATTAACCCCTTCACAAGTCGCACGACCTGACCTGACCTGATCTGACCAGCCAAGGGGCGGATTTGATGGCACTAAACTCGAGCTGGCCCCATGCCTACCTGGCATTCTGTGGGTGCTTAACATATTTTTTGGGTGTTCCTTTTTTATTATTATTATTATATCGAGAAAAGGATAGAAAGAGAAGATAAATAAAGAATATCTCCATTATTTCAATTTAAAAATCAAACGTAAATAATTTAATTTTATTATTATTAGTGTTTAGTTTTGTTCGATGAATTTAACTATTTTTTCCTTAGATAATTTAAATTAAAATATATATTTTTGCCATTTAAATTAAAATATATTATCCTGATTATGGCGCACTATAGAATATTTGACTTTAGTAGAATCAAAAAATTGAAACGTTGACAGCTGGGTAAAGAGCTACTACACTTTCAAATTTACCATATAGGTGAATCAAGAAAGATCATTTGCTTTCAGAATTAATTAGATCTGAAAGACCTAGATATATGGATTATCAAAACATAAAATAGTTAGGATGAAATATTTGTCACTTAAAATACTTGGATTTTTTTTCATTTTTCCGATTCAAATCTCAATTATGATGCACTACAAGTTATTTTTCTTCAGTGGAATAAAAAAATTGAGATGTAAATTATTGGACAAGGAGCCACTCACACTTCTGGATTTGACTAGTGGCCAGTGTGTATAAAGGTCGGGTTGTCCACTGTTGGTGTTGGGAGCTCGACATTTAATCTAGAGTATTGATATATGACAAAGGTTAAAGCTAGGTTAATTGTGATATAACAATGTATCAAGTGTGCATGTGTAGGTTACTTAACAAATATTAAAGTCTTAGTTGGGAGTAAGGCAGTGACTAAGTCTTATTGGAACTAGGTAACTAAAGACTTCATTGAATGTCAGGCATGAGGTAAGTTTTGGTTGGAACCAAGCAACAAAATCTTAGCTAGGTGTTAGGTGAATCAAGTCAAAGACAAGTCAGCTGAAGGTTGAAGGCTTTGTAGACAAAGTACTAATTGGGCGTTAAGTGAATAAAGTCCAAATGAAATCAGCTACGAGCTGAAGGCTTGACGGACAAAGTCTTAGTCGGGAGCTAGGTGAATCAAGTCCGAGTGGAATCAGCTAGGAGTCGAATACTTAGTAAATAAGTCCAAGTGGAATCAACTGTGAGTTATAGCTTGATAACTCAGACTAGATGAGTTAGTTGGAGGTTGAACATCTAGATCCAATGTAAGTGAGAGTAACTTTACACTTTCTATCTTACTTATCGCGTATAGCCACTGCAGGGAAGCAAGGTTCGATAGTTCCAAGCTATAGAAAGGAGTTTGGGGCGACTAACTGGTGATAACTCTTGACAAGGGAAGTTGGAGGATCTAGGTGACTATATTGGGTCTAGGTGATTATAGGATACAAGCAACTGAAACAACTTCCAAGTGATTGGATGGCGTTTATCAACAATCTGAATGAGTCAAGTCAATATTAGAGTTGACCTGTAAAATACCGGAAAAATAGGCGAATATTAATAAGGGAATTTTTTGAAATTTTTGGAAATTTTTCGGAGCTCGTATGGACGAGTTAACGGGGATGAAAAGGGGGCCCGGGGAAAAGCCTGTTTAGGCTACCCATTTAAGCGAGGAAAAGTTGGATTTATTTTTCTTTTTCTATTTCTTTTTCCTTTTCTTCATTTCTCGCCGTTTTCCTCCTCTCCGCCACGCGCCTTCTCATCTCCTCCGCCGAAAATCACCCCGTGCCCTAACCTCCTAGCGCCGGCGGTTCCTTCTCCTTTGAGTACAAGCTGTGGCAAGGGGAAATCTCCCCTTTTCTCACCGATTCTGCCCTAGATGCCGGTACTGAGCCGATCCTCTTCCCCCATTTCTACTTCTTCCTCGTCTCCACAGTCGCTCCTTAGCCGTGCCCTAGAACGAGCGCCGACCACTGTGCGGTGGATCTGAGCCACACCGCCGACGCCTCTTCCTTTGCAGAGTGTCGTCGCCGCACCGGACAGAGCCGGCGCCACTGCCGACCACCCCGTGCCGACGCCACCTTCTTCTTCCCTTGCCCTCTCTGCCTTCGTGTCGGCTGCCGTCTTCTTGTTGTGCCCTGGCGCCGCTGTCGACGCCAACAGACACCACCGGACCCTGCTAGTTCTTCACTGCCGGCTGAGGGTTGTTGCTCTTCTCGGTGACGACCACTGGACTTGAAGAGCATTTCGGCCACTGTTGCTTGCTTCCATCGCCGGAGAAGGTCAGGTAATGGTCTTGTTAATTACAACCGAGATGTAGATTTTGGTATGCTATTGTAAGGATTTCAATTGTGAGTTTTGGGAATTTGTTGTTCAATTGGCAGTGAACAGCAACATGAAGTAGTTCGTGTTGGATTTCTGACCATGAAGAGTATTGCTGATTTGAGAGTTGCTGATTGGAATGTGAAGCCAACACAAGAAATTGATGTAACATTGATGATCATGTTGTTGACCAAGCATCAACATGTTGGAGAACAATTGTTGGTCCTCCAAGTTGAACGTTATTGATTGGGTGGTTCTTCTAAGCAACCAAGTTGTGGTTCTGTGCTGATCAAGAGAGGGATGTGCTGCTCTTACTTCTTCGGCTATGTAGCACAATAGTAGTTTGGTGAAAAGAAGGTAAGGTGCTCGAGTTATTTTGGAAATTTGGTTACCGAATTGAAAATGATGTCTTGAGTTTCATTTTGATACGGACAGTGAAGTGCAGGTGATTTATTGGGTTCCAGCAGTTAATCATATTCCAGCAGCGATATCCCTAGCAGTGGATCATTATTAGGGACTATGAGTTTAAGGTATAGTTGATGTATCGAATTATTGATAAATTGGAGTACTAGATGCTTAGATTTATTAGGGTTTTACCCTAATTGAGTCTCAAGGATTTTTATTTGGTTATGCATTTGAGTTGTAGCTAAATAAAAATATATGTATGTTGGTGACACAGGACTTTGACGCGAGACGAGTATCTTGACGTCGGATTTGGACTGGATATGCTCCTTATATTTGAGGCGGGTACCTCTTGACTTATCTTTTATGATATTGTCATTGGATATGCATAGTATTTTATAACTACATGCAATGAACATGTTTGTCTTTGGCATGTCACTGTTTGATATCCATAGCATGTTAGGTTTGTCACCTGTGATGTATCCGTGCTTATATCTCGTGATTTGTTGCCATGATTATCTTGTTACCATGAGTATCTTAGTTTCTAGAGTGACATACCATGTTTTACTGAGGTTAGGACTAGGTTCTGGACTTTTGGTTTCAGTCATGTGTATCGAGATTATCTGATACTTAGGTTTTTATGCCATGACCGGCTTGTGTACCTCTATTTGTATATCACATATGATTCGTGTACCTAGACTTTGATTCTTTGATCTGTGTATATTGTTGGTACATATGTTATGGAAGGGAGATATGTTTAGGATCTAGGTTGTTATACCATAGAGGACCTGTATACCCTAGATCTGTGGATTTGACTCACTGATATTGTGGTACCCATATTATATATATGGATATGGTTATGTTGATCAGTTTATGACTATGCTTAGTGTCATGCATCATGATTGCATGCTGCGCGATTGTCGGCTCCACTATGGTTGAGCACATCGCCAGTTACATGTACTGCACACACCACCACTCATGGATTAGTGGTATATCGAGTGTGTGGCGGTTCTGTTTTGCTCCGTTGGTCGAGGACTCGGCATGGTAGCCGAGATTCCTTCTGTTTGGCTCACTGGCATTTAGTGTAGCGTAGTAGCCGAGACGGTGGACTCTGTTGGCTCCGTTGGTCGGTGACTCGGCATGGTGGCCGTGAGAGATACCTCCCGTCATTGTGTCGGAGTTGAGAGCATTGAGCTCCCCATTTATGATTTGGGGTCACAGGACGGGAGTACTCCGATTCCGTCCACTCGGTCACTCATCGGGAGTAGTGACGACAGAGTGCATTGTCATCCTACCCACTCGGTCTCACCATTTGTGTGAGATGGCTGACTGCCGGGGTGACCAGGACGCATCATTAGCATCATATGCATTGATGCATTTATATTCTTATGATTGTGTTTCCTTTTATTTGCTGCATTTTAGTTGGATGCATACTTTTGACTGCATACAGGATTATTGACACTTTCGGTTTGTGACCCTTTTATGCGGATAGGAGTTCTGGTGAGTCTGACTTCCTCGGTTACCTTTCGGTTTGCATATTCCTATATATGATTAGGGTATTCCATGTTTATTCTTTATTAGGTATATCTTACTACTCATGTCCATTGGTATTCGCTGAGTTGTTGAACTCACCCCCGTTGACACTATCTTTTTTAGGTACCAGGTTATTTATGGGGTCGCTTGGAGCATCCTGTCTGCTGGTCCCCATGTCACATCCGAAGACTTATCGGTTTTACGTATGTTTTGTTTGTTTTATGTATCAGTTTGTTTAGCTCTGTACTCTGGTTTTATCTTTGGAGTGTTGACGTTGTTATGTGGTATTTTGTATTTATGTTATTGGTTGTGTAAGTCTAGCCGGCTAGCAGTTTTGTGTTTTGGTTTTGGTACAGCCAAGTGGGCTGCTTTATTTTTAACTGCGTGGTTGTGTCAGCCAGAGGCTGAATTTGATATTAACTGCGTGGTGTTTGTTTCCTTTTATTGTTATTATTCCAGCCGCATGTGACTGAGGTATATAGTGCTTGTAGAAAAGTTTCAGATTGTCCGCCGTACAGGGGAGATGCTGCCGAAATTTCTTCGGACAGAGACTCCTCCGGGGCGTGACATGACCCCTCTCAGGTGACCGGAGGGCTTTCGGCAATCAGATAACCTCATTAACATATTATCTAACAGATAACAGTTGCAGTCATGTCAGCACCTTTATAGGCGATCGAGGAGGCTCCGAGCAACTGAAGGAGTACTATAAAAAACCTTCGAAGCAAAAGCTTGAAAATCACCCATCTACATAAAATTTACTCTTGTTCTCGTGCTCTAAGTGCTCTTTCTCCTTCTATGCTACGACATGCTATAATTTGTGCTTCATTTCTTATCAACAACACTTAGGCAACATTTTCATTATGTCGTTTTTTGTGTTTGTCATAATTTTTTTATTTGTGTTTAACTTTTAAAATTATTTTTCATAAGGTTTTCCCATCTCTAGAGGAAAATTAGAAATAAAAATCACATTTTTATAATGGTTATGTGTGTTTACATATCCGATTTGATTGATCAACTGCTTCCATGCTTAACTGTTAGCAATTTTTTTTTGCATACTTACATTATTTTACTTTATTTGATTGAATCAATCTAAACAATTTTATTTCTGTTGTGCTACTATGATTAATTCAATTATTTCTGTTATTATCTGCTCATTAAATTCGCAACCATATTCACCCCCTCTAGTGTCGAGTTTGATCCTACATCTACCTCTTGGATTAGTTGAACTGAAGGCATATTACTTGGATTATAAAAAAATATTTTCTTGACACATAATAAGGTAAACTTTAAAATAATGAGCATATATTTGTTGAATATTTTGAAATAACCCTCCTATAAGGAGTCAAGATAAACTGAATACTCTAATATTATGATATAATTTTAAAATTTAATTAAAAATAATTATCATCCATTTATTTTTTTATAATTCAATGGTTAGTTTACCTAGGAGAACGGGTGAAAATTTTTTACTATTTACTTTATTAAAATTTTGATAGATAAAAGAAACTTTATTCATCGACAATGATTTTAAAGCTGAAATTGATCACCACTAAATCAAGTAAAAACAACATATAGGAAAAAAATGATGCATGAAACTTTCTTCACTCACAAAATTATACACTATATATAATTAACTTTTAGGGCATGTGATTATTAATTTATTCATTTCCCTAATGTCCTTTCTAAATCCAAAGATATTGTAATATTATAGACGTGCTTAATATCCTCTGACATTAATTGGCGGAGTTCCTTGGCAATGTGTGGCAACATCAGGGGCGGATCCAAAAATAAATTTTAACGAGGGCTAACAGAAAATCTTTTGTAACATAATAAATATATTTAATAACAAAAAGTTAAATTTGACATCATAAAAAGATAAAATACTGAATTAATAAATTGCAATTAGGCTATTGCTTATTGAAGTATTGGTTAACACTTGGTGACATATCAGGTGGTCGTTGGATAAGAAAGAGGAGGTAACTGCATTCTGCGGCTTTTCATCTTTTGAAAATGCTATAATATTTGCTCATTTTCAATTGTTAAAAAGAAATCTTTCTCGATGTATACAACTAGACTGTCATTCATCCACTCGTCTCCCATTCTGTTACGTAAATCAGTCTTTATCGTCTCCATCGCAGAAAATACAATTTCAACAGAAGCGGTCGCAACTGGTAAAACTAATGTCATCTCAATCAGACGATAAACCAATGGATAAGCTTGATTTTTTAGAGTTTCAACAATTTTCTGAGCAAAACTCCCCAAATCTTCAATTCCAGAAAAATTTGAATCCTATCGTATATTATGAATGAAATTCTGAAGTTGTTGTTCAATAACTATACAATCATTTGTTGAGAAGTCCTCAGGATATAAATCACAAAGTCAAACAAGTTTCTGAACATTGAATTCAGAAAAAGAATTTCTTGGATGAAGACATGTTATACAACTAAGCAATTTTATGCCAACTTCTGAAAAACGAGTATTCATCTCTTGTATAACTGAATCAACAACCTAACATTGTAATTTGCAAAAAAAATAATTAATAAGTAAAAAAATCTTATTGATGAATATAATAATAATAAATTTTATTTTTTAGAAATAATACCTGATAGAAAATCTCCACACAATAATAATGTAAATTGGTGATGACTTGCCTTCTACGTCTACTACGACCACCAATCAAACAATTGTCTTTCATATACGGCACTGGGATCTCATTCAACTCACAAAATGTGTTGACTTTATCTGTAATTGTATGTCATCCATCTTCCCTAAATATTTGAAATTGATCTTTCACACTTTCAATCAAACTTATGGCTTGGACAATATTTTGATCCTTTTGTTGTAACACAAGTGACAACTCATGTGTCATTCCCAATATCATCTTCATCAAGTGCAATATGAAAACAAATTCATAATTTTTCATTTTCTGAATCAAACTTTTGGCAACCCCTCTACTATCAAAAGAACTAGAATCATCACAAATATTCTCCAACAATAGTATCACTGAAGGCCACATAGATAATAGACGACCCAATGTCAAGTAGTGTGATCCCCAACGAGTGTCTCCTGACCTTACTAAATTAGTTTCTTGATTTTTGCCACTGCCCGTACTAATGTCTCCACCCTCCAACATTGCAACAATCCTATTATGTTCAATTTGCCTAAGTTGATCTCTCCTTTTACATTATGCTCCCGTCGTATTGACAATCATAGTAACATAGTTAAAAAAAATCACTTGCATTGAGATTACTCTTGGTAACAACAATAATAATTAACTGTAATTGGTGAGAAAAACAATGAATATACCTTGCATATGGATTTTCTTGCAAAATGAGGATTTCAACCCATTGAATTCACCCCGCATATTTGAAGCTCCATCATATCCTTGCCCTCTCAGTCTAGATAATGATAATCCATGTTTCACAAATAAAGCATTGATAGCATCCTTCAAAGAACAAGAGCTAGTGTCAGATACATGTACAATTACAAGGAATCGTTCAATCACCTGGCCTCTTTTGTTCACATATCTCAAAACAACTCTCATTTACTCCTTCACTGAAATGTCTCGAGATTCATCAACCATTAAGGAGAAAACATTGTTTCCAATATCTTCGATTATGGAAAGTGTTATCTCAGAGGCACAAGCACGCGTAAGGTCTTTTTGAATTGCTGGAGAAATCATTTGATTGTTTCCGGGAGCATTTTGATTAACAACCTTTGAAACTTCCTCATTTCGTTGACTGTACCATTGAAGCAATTCAAGAAAGTTTCCTCTATTTAAAGAATTACTTGACTCATCATGTCAACGGAAAGACAATCCCTGCTTCAAAAGAAATCGCGTAACATCCAACATTGCTGTTAAACGGGTACGATAAGAAACCTCTATATCTCGCCCATGTGCTCGTAATATATTTGAAACACTATGTCTTTGATCTTGAAAAGATTCAAACTGTACTCTAGCATGATTGTGACAACTATCTACGGCACTATTATGCAAATTAAATCTTTCTAAAGCATTTTTCCAATTATTGAATCCCGTTTTTACAAAGGCATCTTCTTTATATCGACCTCCTTTATTTGATGGTTTAAAAAGATAACACCATAAGCAAAACGCCGCATCTTTTGATATGCTATATTCTAGCCATGGATATATTTTATACCAACTTTCTTGGAAACTCCTTTCTTGATTACCAAAAGATCTTTTTGGGTACATATGCCCAATTGGTTGGCAAGGCCCCCTAGTCAAGTACTCTTTTCGGACTTGATCTCGAATAGAAATATCAAACTCTTCAATTGATTTTCGTAATCCAAGATCACTAACAATATTATTTAAATCTAATTCCACATGAGATTGAATTTCCACAACTTCACTAGTATTAGGATCATTGGAAGAACCCTCGCGAAAACGTTTATGTTTAAAAAACCTCTCCATAATCTACATAAATAAATAATTAAAAATAAAGTCATGTATATGATGTAATTAAATTAATATTCACAAATTACAATTAATTTAAACCCTAAACCCCCTAGTTTAAATTGAAATAAAAAAGTAAAAAAAGAAATAAGAATGGTAAAAAAAATTAATCTTGAATTATGTGAATGACCTGAGCAGTGGTGGCCTAGTGGCTAGGGGCTTCCCAATAAGACAATGACTCTGCAAAACAAGTGAGAAAACAACATAATGAGTTTACTATTTATCTCGAATAGCACTGTGCCACTAAATAATATTAATTTTCATATTTGGTAATGGTAGTCAATAGAACAATTTAAAATAGAAAAGATTTTGAGAACAAAGTCACACACAACCCAATCAATGAATCAACCCAAGAAAAAAATAGTAGAGAAAAACATAAGAGAGGGAGACAGCGGACCTAGTGGGCGGCGGCTGCAGTCGGCGGGCGACGGATCGACATCCGACGAGCGACAGACTGGTCAGCGGTGGACTGGCAGACAATGGAATCAACACAAGAAAAAAAAACAAAACTAGAGAAAAAAACAGAGAGGGAGGCAGCGGACCTCGTGGGCGGCTGCTGCAATCGACGGGCGACGGACCGACGAGCCCAGGACTGGTCGGCGGCGGACTGGTGGGTGGCGGACCGACAGACAGTGGAATCAACAACAACAAAAAAGTATAGAACACGAACGGCGGGCGTCGGACTGGTGGGCGGTGGATCGACGGACAACAGACGATAGAACACGAACGACGGACTGCAGAACGAAGCGCCGACTGCTGAGGCGGATTCGCGATTCATGATCGCGAGAGAGAAAGCGCAATTGACGAAGACAAAAAAAAAAAAAATTATACGGATGACCTATTGCCTATTGGGCATTGGGCTGCAAAGGCCTTTAAATTTTATTTTAAAACATTTTAGAAAAAAATTGAAAACCTTGCTGCTTTGTTTTTGTCCAGTGGGCGATGCCGAGCTTTGCTGAATTGCTGCTTCGTTTTTGTCCAGTGGGCGACGCCGAGCTTTGCTGAATTGCTGCTTCGTTTTTGTCCAGTGGGCGACGCCGAGCTTTTCTGCTTCGTTTTTGTTTTTGCTTTGTTTTTGTCCAGTGGGTGATGCCGAGCTTTGTTGGATTGCTGCTTCGTTTTTGTCCAGTGGCGACGCCGAGCTTCTCACAGTCACTGGACGGTAAATCTTGACGACCGACGCCGAGATTTAATTTTATTTTAAAAAATCTAGAAGTTCGCTGCTTCGTTTTTGTCCAACGTCGAGCTTCTCACAGTCACATCGGACACCGAACTTCTCATCCCGGACTCCACTTTAGCTCTTTCTCCGGCAAATCTTGGCGATGGCTTCAGCGTCCTCCAGCCCTCGCCTAGATCCGCCCCTGCGTAGAATCATTCTACGATGAAGTTTTGCGATCAACATTGTGTAATAATCTGGTCAAATGTTTCTCCCTTCTTAACTTTGTTTGATTTCCTACCACAATCATTCTTCTCTGTTTCAAAAATCTCTTCCTCCAGGAAGAGAAGCAAAGAGCAGAGATGAATGTCACTTGTTGTTTTTTTATATGATTATTTTGAGGTTATGTTTCTTATTAGACTTTCATTGGTTTGGAAAGTTTGTTGTGTCGAAAGGTGCCTTCACTATTGGCTAAAATCTTTCTTTTTAATTGATTTTTTTCATAGCATAGCACGACTTTTAGGGGTTTAGAAGTTTTTTTTAAAAATTTATCTGTTGTCATTTATTTTATTTTGTGGTAATTTCATAACATAGCTAATGATATGTGATTAGATTACAATATTGACTAAAGAATTATTTTGATCTATTAGAAAATTATTAAAAGAATCATTATGTTAGGATGCAGTATATTGATTATGTGTTACTCTTTATTTTACTTCTTATATGCTTGGAATGTTTGATTCGAACAATGTAATGCATTGAATATGTTTTTTTTTTATAAATCTTAATGCTAGATGTTGATCTATTGGATTTTAATCTTTTGTATACATAGAATTTGCTTGTTAGTCTAATATTATTATACTTTAATATTTACAATTATAAATAAGATTTGATATTTTTAATCATGTCCATGTATGGATTTGATGCTAGTGTTAATTAAGAATGAGTACACCAATTGACTAAGTCAAGAAGAAAGTAATTAAGTGAATTGAAGAGTTAGATAGGATTTTTATAGATGTTATGTTAGAACAACAAATTAATGGTAGCCATGTAGGCAACATTTTCACATTTACTGCGTACAAATATATATTTGTCATTTTTAGTGAGAATATTGAAATCCCATTGACGAAGGATAATTTGAAGAACAAAATTAAAACACTGAAAAGTCACTTCATTTCATGTTATAATTTGTTTAATAATGGAAGTGGAGTTCAATGGCACGCTGAGAGTAGAAAATTTGAGGTTGGGGAGGGGGTTGAGAAGTAACTTATTAATGTAAATATTAATAATAGAGATCAAGTTATATTTAGTCATTTTAAGAACTATTGTATTTTCTAATTATGTTTAAATTTGTCTAAACTAATCCATCAATCAAGAAGTGGTGATATATCCTACACCTCATTACGAGAAGTTGGCCAAACAACCACTGCTACTAGGGATGGATCCAGAAATTAGAAGTACATTGGGCTGATATCGAGTTGGTAGAGTTCTTCATTGAAGAGATTTGAATTTACTTCGTGTGAGCATGCTACCATCTTGTCTTTTCTTATATTTCATCAAATTTTAATTTTTTTATTAAATATAATTTTTTCCTTTATTTGTGAGATTGTTAAATTAATTTACCATTAATGATATTTAATTCGTAGATGTTAAAAATTTAAGGGTCATGGTGGAAGATCTGGCCGCTAACATAGTGTTAGAGAGTGTGCCGCCGATGATGAAATAGAGGTAGTCGGTTCACGAGTGTGACGTGAGGTCACGCTAGAGCGTCCGTACGTACATTCATCCCTAGTTGAATATAAGTTCAGCTTGACTAGCTTGCCTAATCTTCTTATTTCTACTAGCCTATCCAAATAGAGTAACTTGTTCTAACTAGTTGGATGGAAGAACTAACTCAGATACGTTTAATCTGGTCAACTGTTGAGCCAGTAAAATTTGTTATGTGAAAGAGAAATAAATAAGATAAAGGAATAAGGAATAAATATTTTTAGACCATTTTTGCTATTTAATATAAAAAATATTCTACAAAGAGCAATATGACAAATCAATTAATGGAGTGTAGCCCAGGACTACCCATAGGTAGCTGTGTCTTTGACCACCACTGAAAGAAATATTGAAATTATTTTAGAGAAAAAAAAAAGAGATCTTGGACTAGATGATGAACATGAGCATTTTGAAATAGTCCATGATAGTTTTTGGATATATGTAAATGGAAGAGGAGGAAAGAGACTCCTTTGTGTATAAGTTTAGTGTCATATTGGAAATTTCAAGGCACTATGGTTGGTTTATATTATTGTAAATGCATTGATGTTGTGAACAAATATATGGAGAGAGACTCTCTCTCACATGTGGATGCACAGGGGTGCAAATTTAGAGTCCGGATTGCACTGAATCAAGGTGACTCATATGCGAACACGACCTGTACGCGCGTTGACTCAAATGGCCAAGAGAATAAACTAACGTTTTACCAATTGAATTTTTTTTTGTTTATTGCTTAAATGTAACAGATGCATTAATCGATGATTAATGAAGAATCTGTAACCTTCAGCCATTTAAGTTGGACAGGTTAATAGGCAGCAAATGATTTTAATTCGGTCATTGAATATTGCAAGAGTCTAAGCTCCTATATAAGGTGGTTGTGACTAAAAGCAAAGTGGAGAGGACTAAGAGCAAAGATTTTCCTCCACCTTTGTTCGCCCAAATCTTCTCTTTATCGTGCATTTTCGCTCGGTGGTTTGCCCGTGATAGTAATCGGTGGTTTTCGCTCTGTAACGCCCCGGCTCGGGCGGGTTCCACCCGGATTGAATTGGGAACGCCACCAGAATTGTCCATCGGGTTGACAACTAGCTTCACAAACCATCGGAGATCCTTTCAGCATGCTTTGTCCTCACTCGCACGCACCCTGGAAAACTTCTTAGGAAGTCACCCATCGAATTGCTCATCGGGTTGAGGACTAGCTCCACAGACCACCGGAGGTCCTTTCAGCATGTTTTGTCCTCACTCGCACACACCCTGAAAAACTTCCCAGGAGGTCACACATCCTCATATTTCTCCATATCAAGCACGCTTAACTTTGGAGTTCTTAAGTTTGGGCTTCCGAAAAGGAAAGTGCACCTTGGTGATATGGATAGTACCATCTAACCTTTTAAGTCATACTTAACTAGAATCTCAGAACCGGGTATTACATTTCCACTCGGTGGTTTGCCCGTGATAGTAATCGGGCACTTTATCAGTTCGCCACAAACAGCTAATGCTTGGTTGTGTACGCGATTCTGCCATTATATCCTAGGAAATGGCAGAAAGTACTACCTAATGATTAAATAAAAAGAATATTTATCCTGCATCTATGAAGCAATATACAAATACATCCGTGTTCACTTGCACATCTTTCACCCGACCTTGTAGGGTTGGGGATGATTCGCACTCCACGGCCGCTCGAGCTTCCTTCCGCTCTCATCCTCCAAGTAGTAAACGTCTGAGCGGAGCCTCTGCACGACCTTAAAAGGTCTCACCCATGGGTCTTCGAACTTGGCGATATTGCCGACCAGCTTTACTTTCTATAGGGGATCGGTTGTCGGCTAGAAGGGGGGATTAGATAGCTAGGTCACCCCCAATTCCCTCTCTTCTCTACACAGTTAATTTGCACAATCAGAAATGAAACTAAAACAATGAAAGCAATAAGTAAGAACACAAATGCTAACATGATTTCTTTACATGGTTCAGAGATTGCTTGCTCCTACTCTACAACGTGTCCTTGAGATGGACGAACCCTTGATCCTACGATGGATCAGTCCCTGACAATCTCCAACTAGAGCTTACTCCTCGGTGGAGTACAACCTCTCATAAAGCACTATTCTTCTTTTACAAGATGGAGATTAAGAGTAGGAAGAAGAGTATGACTTGGAAGCTTTGGACCATGATAAAGGAGTGATTCAACAATAATTAGTATCGGCACCAGTTGACTGACACTTTCATCAGTCGACTGGTGCTACCGTTGGAGGTAGCCAACAACTACTTCGCAGTGCCAACGATTTACAAGCGACTACTTACCAATCGACTGGTCGCTACTGGCTGAGTGAACATAATCTTTCTGTTCACTCCCATTCGACTATGCAGTCGACTGGACCAGTTGACTGCAACTTCCATCAGTTGGTTGGTTTTGGTTACACACTCACACTCATCCTCTCCGGAGTTGGCCTTGAAGCCCTCTTCATCAGCCTTCGTCCCTCAAATGCACCCGAGCTCACGACTCCTCTCTGTGTCATCCTTCACGTTGACTTGAAGTCTGTTTTCTTTGGCTTCACTCCGTTGCTCCTTGTCCGGCTATCCCTCGGATGTCTTCCACACAATCCTTCACCAACTCAAAGATCTAAGCCCTGGGATGAGCTTCCCAAACTTGGTCGCACCAAGTTCCTCATGTGTTTTACCAAGTCCTGCAAGACTTAAACACATATCAAAACAATATGAAAGCTTAACTTAAACTCTTTGATGTTGGTGCAATATCCCTCAGGTCAAGGGTGACCTGGTTAACCAAGCTGAGTCTTGGTTAGGGTTTAGATGTTTGACAATAAGATATTGATCGAAGAAGAGTCAAGTAGGTCAAGGTTGACCGGATACTTGACTGGGAAGTCCTAACTGGCAAGTTAGGCAGAAGAAAGTCCTAGTGAGTGAAGCTAGGCAGAAGGAAATCCTGGTGAGTGAAGCCAGGTGAAAGTCCTAGTGAGTGAAGCTAGGCAGAAGGAAATCCTGGTGAGTGAAGCCAGGTGAAAGTCCTAGTGAGTGAAGCTAGGCAGAAGGAAATCCTGGTGAGTGAAGCCAGGTGAAAGTCCTAGTGAGTGAAGCTAGGCAGATGGAAAACCCTAGTGAGTGAAGCTAGGTGAAAGTCCTGGTGAGTGAAGCCAGGCAAGGAAGGAGATCCAGATGGATCAAAGATGATCGGACATCTGGTGTTGGGAAGTCCAAGTAGGTCAATGGAGTGACCGGATACTTGGCACGACGAGTAAAAGTCCAAGTGGGTCAAAGGGATTGACCGGACACTTGGTGGGGAGTCCTGGCAGGTCAAGGGAGTGACCAGATGCGAGGCATGATGTACCAACAGGTCAAGGTTGATCGGATGTTGGTTAGGGAGGTTTGGGACTTGGTTTTGGGCAAAAACCAAGTGCTGGATCGATCCGTGGATCGATCCAGGATGTGGATCGATCAGTGGATCGATCCAGGATGTGGATCGATCAGTGGATCGATCCAGATTCTTCCCAGCGAACAGAAAGCTTCTGGATCGATCCGTGGATCGATCCAGAGGTCCCGATCGATCAGCCGATCGATCGGGACGATGCTGCTTCGCGCGATAAGCGCTGGATCGATCCGTGGATCGATCCAGGCGCGTTTCCAGAGCACAGAGGCGCTCTGGATCGATCCGTGGATCGATCCAAAGCCTCCCCGATCGATTCGGAACATTCGAATCGATCGGGATCCGACCGTTGCGTCGGGTTTAAAGCCGCAGGCGAGCGTGGTCTTCGGCATCTCTTCACGAGCTCTTCTCAGATTCATTCCAGCTCCTCCACAGCTCTCTACAAGCACGTGATCGCCAGTTCTTGAAGGTTCTTGGAGGCTTTCCAAGTCAAGAGGCGGATCTATTGCAAGAGGAAGAAGTTAGGGTTAGGGTTTTTACTGCACATCTTGTAAGCTTTTGCTTAACTTGTATTTCCCTTTCTTCTTCTTGTACTGAGAGTCTTGTAGGGCTTCTCCGCCCTCGGTAGTTACCGAAAAGGAGTGTTTCATAGTGGAGGGTGCGTGCGTGGTGTGGATCCTTGGATTAGTCACCTCCTTTGGAGGTGGATACCAAGTAAAATCCTAGTGTTAGCGTTTTGTGTTTGTTTCTGTATTTTCCGCTGCACATCCAAGAAGAAACAAGCAACGCCAAGCAACGAAGCGCACCGAGCGAACGCGACGAGCTATTCACCCCCCCTCTAGCTACTTTTGGTCCTAACAAGTGGTATCAGAGCCAAGTTGCTCTTCACCGGAATCATCGCCGGAAGGGTCAAGCATATCAAGAAAAGCTAGAGGGTGAAGAAGTTGGAGAAAATTCTTCAAGTTCAAGACTTCATCAAACTCAACTTCAAGATGCAATTCCAAGATGGACTTGGATTTGACACAAGGGTGGCTCCACCATACACTTCTACGAGTTTTGATTCTTGGAGATCAAGAATCGAAAACTTTCTTATGATGGAGATAGAGCAATGGTTTGCTCTAATGGAAGGCTTCAAAGCTCCAACGAACTCCAAGGGCAAGCTTCTAAAGAAAAACAGATGGAGCTCGGAGCAAATTCAAAGGGGCGAGGCAAATGACAAAGTGACCAAGCTTTTGGTCAACTTATTGCCTAGCCACATCTTGGCTCAAGTTGGAGAATTCGAAGATGCCAAGGAGCTTTGGAGCAAATTGGCCAAGCTTCATGAAGAGATCCCCTCCACTGTACGAGATCAAGAAAAATCCAGAGAGGGTGACTCTTTGGAGCAAGACCAAGAGGAGGATTCCGAGGTTGAGAGATGCTCAACCTCCGAAGAAGAGGAAATCCAAGAAGCTTCATCCTCAAGGGAATGCAACGAAGGGAACAAGGAGGGAGCATACTCCTTGTTTCATATTCAAGATGATGAAGCCTCTGATGGTTGCTACTCGGAAAGCCTATAGGTTCCACTGTACAAAAATTTTGTACAAAGGTCTGAACCTTTTCCTAGCTACCATGTGTTCTTTTAAATTAAATTTTGGATCTCCTGCGGAACTTAACACGTTTGATCCAAAACTTAATCTATTTGTTCTTTTAGGTTTTGACTTGGATCTCCTGCGGAACTTAACACGTTCGACCCAAGTCTCCTTAAGTTATTAATTCCATTAAATATCAATTTCCATAAAAGGTTCCCAGTACTGACGTGGCGAGGCACATGGCCTTCTTGGATATGGGAGCAACCACCACCGACTAGACAAAACCTTTAATAGAAAGCTAATATTTAATTTCCTAAAATAACTTTAGGTTAACCAAAGAGAACAATCAAATCACAAGGAAAAGAAAGAAACAAAAGAACACAACTTCGAAAAACCATATTCGAAATACTAGAACGTAAGCCTCTTGTATTTGGTATTATTTCCATAAATAACTAGCATGATGCGGAAATAGAAATTACTAGTTATACCTTGTAGAAAACCCTCTTGATCTTCTACCGTATTCCTCTTCTAACCTCGGACGTTGTGTGGGCAACGATCTTCCAAGATGAGAAACCACCAACCACCTTCTTCTCCTCCAAGCAAGGTTCGGCCACAAAGGGAAACTTCACCAAGGAGGAAAAACAAAATACTAACCAAGCTCCACGAGATGCTAGCTTTCTCTCCTTCTTCTTCTTCTTCTCCGAGTAGTATCCGGCCACCACAAGAACTCCAAGGGAGAGGGAGAGGTTCGGCCACCACAAGAGGAAGAGAAGGAGATGATGGCCGGCCACACCAAGGAGCAAAAGAGGGAGAGGAATAATAGATGTTGTGTCTTGTGAAGACACCCTCACCCCTTCTTTTATATTCCTTGGCCTAGGTAAATTAGGAAATTTAATTACAACAAATTTTCCTTAATTTCCTTGACATGATTTAATTGAGAAAAATAAAATAATATTTCCCCAATTAAACAATGATGGCGGCACATCAAGAGGAAACAAATTGGACAAGTTTTAATCAACAATTAAAACTTTCCTTATTTGTTTCAGAAATTTTAAAAATAAAATTTCTCTTTAAAATCTCTTCATGGTTAATAAAAGGAAATATCTATAATTTTAATTTTATTAACATGTGAATAATTTTAAAGAGAAAATAAAAAACTCTCCAATCTACAAATAAGGAAAGAGATCTAATCTCTTTCTTTAATCTTTTGTAAAACTTTTACAAGAGAGATATTTTAATTTTAATTCTCTTTAAAATATATCTTCCACGTAATAATAAAATCTAAAATTAAATTTCTTTTTTATTTAATTATGGCCGGCCCTACTAGCTTGGGTTCAAGCTAGGGACACCTAGGCCGGCCCTAGCTTGGTTCCCAAGCTAGCTTGGCTGGCCCCCTTTAGGTGGGTATAGAAGGTGGGTATATGTGGGTATAGTACTCTATAAATAAGAGGTTACCATAGGGACCGAGAGGAGGAATTGGTTTTGGTCTCTCGATAAAATTAAGCATCCCATGTACACACAACTTAATTTTATCAATGATAATTCATTCCACTAGAGAACTATCATTGAACTACTGCACCAATCCCAAATTACATTTTGGGCTCCTTCTTATTATGAGTGTGTTAGTCTCCACGTGTTTAAGATATCGAATGTCCACTAATTAAGTGAGTTAACGACAACTCATTTAATTAATATCTAAGTCCAAGAGTAGTACCACTCAACCTTATTATCATGTCGGACTAAGTCCACCGGCAGGGTTTAACATGACAATCTTTATGAGCTCCTCTTGAGGACATTATCAACCTAGCATCACTAGGACACAGTTTCCTTCTATAATCAACAACACACACTATGAGTGATACCATTTCCCAACTTATCGGGTTTATTGATTCATCGAACTAAATCTCACCCATTGATAAATTAAAGAAATAAATATCAAACATATGTGCTTGTTATTATATTAGGATTAAGAGCACACACTTCCATAATAACTGAGGTCTTTGTTCCTTTACAAAGTCAGTATAAAAGAAACGACCTCAAATGGTCCTACTCAATACACTCTGAGTGTACTAGTGTAATTATATAGTCAAGATAAACTAATACCTAATTACACTACGACCTTCTAATGGTTTGTTCCTTTCCATTCTGGTCGTGAGCTACTGTTTATAATTTATAAGGTACTGATAACATCATCTTCTGTATGTGACACCACATACTATGTTATCTACAATATAAATTAAATGAACAACTACAAACAAATGTAGATAATTAGACCAAATGTGATTCTTTATTCATAATGAATGTTTACAAAGCTTAGGCTCTCAGTATACACTCCAACAGCCTCCACCTCTAGGATTGAGGGGGAGCAATCCTTGGTGACACCGGATCAAGAAGAAGGAGAAGCTTCTACATCCGGGTCAAGAGAAGAAGAGGAGGAAGAAGCTTCTACCTCCACAAGTCAAGAAAAATCAAATGGAGGAGAATCAAGGTCCGATCAAGAGGAAGCTTCTACCTCCGGATCCAAAGAAAAAGATGCCACCCCTACAAGCAAAGGTATAAATATTTCAATTAATAATAAAAATCATATTATATGCTTTGAATGTAGGGAACATGGGCACTACAAGAGCAAGTGCCCTAAATTGGCCAAGAAGAAGGGTCAAGTGGCACAAAAGGGCAAGGTGAAGCCCAAGGAGATCATCCCCAACACAAAGAAGAGCAAGGAGCATATTATATGCTTCTTGTGTCAACAAAAGGGGCATTACCGAAGTCAATGCCCCAAGGGGAAGAAGATGGTCAAGGCTCAAGGAGGCACTAGTCAAGGGGGAGCCTCCAAGGTAAAGAAGAAGGTATCTTTTATTGAGCCTATTCCCTTGCAAAATGGTAAAAAGCATGCGAGGTCAAATTTTTATCATTTTAATGCAATTTATCATAAGAATAGAAAGCATGAGGGCTTTAAGGAAAAGCATGTGGCCCTACATGCCAAAACTACACCTAAGGTTAGGAATGTAGGTAAAAATCTAGGCAATAACTCTAAGGATTTTAGATACAAGCCTAGAAACAAAAATGCTCATGAACCAAGCACTAAGGATTTAATGATAGAAAATCAAGTCTTGAGGTCAAGACTTGATAAAATGGAAAAGACCCTAAAAAGGATGGAAAATATCCTAAAAGGGCAAAATGAGCAATACCTAGAGCTAGGAAAATCAAAGCCATCCAATGGTCATAGAGGTTTGGGATACAAACCAAAGGCTAAGAAGGATATGCCCTCTTACCATAGAGTTCCATATAGTTATGGAATAAACCCTAGGTCTAGTGGTCAAGCCAAGAATACTAGGGAAGTCATCCCTAAGAGTATTTTTGCAATAAAAGTGACTAAGGCTTCTAAGAAGTCTAAGAAAGTCACCAACAAGGTCACAAGGGAGGCTATCCCTAGAGTTGACCTAGAAAATGTGACCAAGGCTTTTAAGAAGCCCAACAAAGTCACTAGGAAGGTATCTAGGGAAGTAATCCCTAGTGAATACCTAGAGCATCCAAGGAGCACCGATAGGTGTTGGGTTCCTAGGAGCATCTTCTCTACCCCATAGATGGGTTAGAGAGTGTCAACTCCGATTAGAAGGGTAGTTAACCCAACTTTGAGGAAATTGACACTCAAGGAGCATTTTCAAGATTTTTGTTAACCTTTGAAAATGGAATGGAATTATTATTTACTCCTTGAAAGAGTAAAATGTGCCTAGTGATGAAAAATTGATTTTATCTTAAAATGGCACAAATTAGGAAAACCTTGAGAAATACCATGTTGGGATTTTGGTATTCTCTTGGAAATTTAAGGCAATCCGGGCCTTGATTTATTAGATTACTCTTGAGGAAAAATGGAATATGCCCATAATTGAGGACTTGCTTAATTTTTAAGTGGCATAAACAAATCAAGAGAAATGGAAATGTCAATTTAGGTTTTGGCATTTCTTTGGAGCATTTAGGGCAATCTAGGTTTAACATTTTTAAGTTAAAAAAACAAGTAGTATATTTTGAGTTAGCTAAGTGATTAAGGATACTTACATAGGTAATCTAAGTGTATTTTTATTCATGCTAAACTTTGCCATGATTGTTTGCCCATAACATGCCATGACATCATATTTTATTTGTATTTTGCATTCATGACTTATCATGAAAAATACAAAAATATCATGCCATGTCATACATGCATCATGTAGTATAGGAACTTTCTTTTGAAAGCTATTTCCTTTTGATGTATGCCATAACATTATCATGCATTAGTTTAATTCCTTGTAATTAAGGACAAAAGGCATTTAACAACAATTATTAACAAGTGACATCCTTGGTGGATGTCTAGTATATATCTAAAATGCCTAGATAGATATGCATGATCCCTAGAATTGGGCAAAACCAAAATCTTACATCTCACAAGGACTATAAGATGACTTGTATGTGTTTTAGTGCACATTAGATACAAGTGAGATGTTAGGAAGATGAACAAAACTCAAGATGTTGATTTAGTGCATTCTTTTGAGTTTTAGGTTCATCAAAACACATAGTTATGTGTTTTCCCATCATTGGGAAAGCTAATGTACAAGTCATGTGCATTATGCCCAAGGAACATGATGGGATATTGGTTTTGAAAATGTTTTTAAAATGTTTTTGGAAAACCTTGGTGAAGGCTATCTTTTGATAGTAATCACCATTGAATAGTTAGACACAAACTTGAAGAAAACACTAAAGTTTTTGCAAGTTTTCAAGTTTGTGTCAATCTTTGAAAATATGATGTATTTTCATAGAAAACTATTTTCCTTAATAATATATGCCTAAACAATGTCTACACGAAATTTCATAATTTTTGGATTTTGTAGAATTTTCTAGGGGTTTCGGTGAGTGAAATGGAATTTCAGCAACTATCGAACTCGATCGATCCATGGATCGATTGGAGTGCTGAATCGATCCATGGATCGATTGGAAAACAATCATAGAGGCGCTCGGATCGATCAGCCGATCGATCCGGTAGTCTGAATCGATCGGTGGATCGATTCGAAAGGTTCAATCGATTGGAACCAACTCTAATCGATCCAAGTTGTGTGTGGAAGCTGATTTCAGCACTTTGAACCTATTTTAGTCTAGGTAACCATTCCAAACCCTTAAAATACATTTGTATACATAAAAAGGGTGTTTTCGTGTTGAAAACAAGGATGGAATGGTAAAGGAAGACTTCATTGAAGTTTAGGTTGAGGTTTGTTTCAAATTTTGAACATTTGAACCTCAAAACTTCTAAATCTGGGTTTCCTAAAGGTTTAGGGATTCCAAGTCATTGTTGGTGCAATGACAGAAGTTACCACCATGTCTTTAGGGGGAGGGATTCTTTAAAGACATGAAAATTATTTTTCATGAACCTTGGAAGGTGGTTAACCTTCTGTTGTGAACTTGCTCAGGGTTGAGCATTTAAACTTGAAATGGGGATAAATGGGGAGTGGATATCCTCATCATTTCAAGTGGCAACTCAAGTGGTTGAAAATGCTCAAGGTTGGGTATTTGTCAACATTGAGGGAGAAGTTAAGGATAATGAAGGGTATGAGACCTTCAATATTGAGTTGATCACATAAGTGAAATTGTGATCACGATGAGCAACTCTTCAGGAGGAGAGTCTTCAACAAATGGAGTTGTTGAAGTGTGCCCAAAATTGGAGCATAGGTTGATGTTTTTTTGTAGTGGGTTGATGTGTGCCAATAGGGGGAGAATGAAAGGGCTTATGAAAGGAAGTAAGTTAGGTTTTCATTACCTAGAGGGAGTTTGCCATCTTAGGGGGAGAATGAAAAGCTTAATTTATGGGTTCATTACCTAGTGGCATGAAGAAGGAGGCTATAGGATTAGCCTAACTTACATGTGGGATTGTAAGTGTTATTGTGGTATTGTCAAACATCAAAAAGGGGGAGATTGTTGGTGCAATATCCCTCAGGTCAAGGGTGACCTGGTTAACCAAGCTGAGTCTTGGTTAGGGTTTAGATGTTTGACAATAAGATATTGATCGAAGAAGAGTCAAGTAGGTCAAGGTTGACCGGATACTTGACTGGGAAGTCCTAACTGGCAAGTTAGGCAGAAGAAAGTCCTAGTGAGTGAAGCTAGGCAGAAGGAAATCCTGGTGAGTGAAGCCAGGTGAAAGTCCTAGTGAGTGAAGCTAGGCAGAAGGAAATCCTGGTGAGTGAAGCCAGGTGAAAGTCCTAGTGAGTGAAGCTAGGCAGAAGGAAATCCTGGTGAGTGAAGCCAGGTGAAAGTCCTAGTGAGTGAAGCTAGGCAGAAGGAAATCCTGGTGAGTGAAGCCAGGTGAAAGTCCTAGTGAGTGAAGCTAGGCAGATGGAAAACCCTAGTGAGTGAAGCTAGGTGAAAGTCCTGGTGAGTGAAGCCAGGCAAGGAAGGAGATCCAGATGGATCAAAGATGATCGGACATCTGGTGTTGGGAAGTCCAAGTAGGTCAATGGAGTGACCGGATACTTGGCACGACGAGTAAAAGTCCAAGTGGGTCAAAGGGATTGACCGGACACTTGGTGGGGAGTCCTGGCAGGTCAAGGGAGTGACCAGATGCGAGGCATGATGTACCAACAGGTCAAGGTTGACCGGATGTTGGTTAGGGAGGTTTGGGACTTGGTTTTGGGCAAAAACCAAGTGCTGGATCGATCCGTGGATCGATCCAGACTGTGGATCGATCAGTGGATCGATCCAGATTCTTCCCAGCGAACAGAAAGCTTCTGGATCGATCCGTGGATCGATCCAGAGGTCCCGATCGATCAGCCGATCGATCGGGACGATGCTGCTTCGCGCGATAAGCGCTGGATCGATCCGTGGATCGATCCAGGCGCATTTCCTGAGCACAGAGGCGCTCTGAATCGATCCGTGGATCGATCCAAAGCCTCCCCGATCGATTCGGAACATTCGAATCGATCGGGATCCGACCGTTGCGTCGGGTTTAAAGCCGCAGGCGAGCGTGGTCTTCGGCAATCTCTTCACGAGCTCTTCTCAGATTCATTCCAGCTCCTCCACAGCTCTCTACAAGCACGTGATCGCCAGTTCTTGAAGGTTCTTGGAGGCTTTCCAAGTCAAGAGGCGGATCTATTGCAAGAGGAAGAAGTTAGGGTTTTTACTGCACATCTTGTAAGCTTTTGCTTAACTTGTATTTCCCTTTCTTCTTCTTGTACTGAGAGTCTTGTAGGGCTTCTCCGCCCTCGGTAGTTACCGAAAAGGAGTGTTTCATAGTGGAGGGTGCGTGCGTGGTGTGGATCCTTGGATTAGTCACCTCCTTTGGAGGTGGATACCAAGTAAAATTCTAGTGTTAGCGTTTTGTGTTTGTTTCTGTATTTTCCGCTGCACATCCAAGAAGAAACAAGCAACGCCAAGCAACGAAGCGCACCGAGCGAACGCGACGAGCTATTCACCCCCCCCTCTAGCTACTTTTGGTCCTAACATTTGACACACACATCAAAACCATGATCATACCGATCAAACTTAGGTCGATTGCACCAACAATCTCCCCCTTTTTGATATGTGACAATATGTTTAAGTTAGACACAAATAATAACTTTGAACATTACAAGCAATATGTAAATATGAAGCATAAAACCCAAGCTCGCCCTTAACATATGCTCTCAACCTTAATTTTCAAGTTTTGTACACAAGTAGGTTTCTAACTTAAACCTACCTATTTCTCCCCCTTTGACACCAACAAAAAGATTATACCAAACAGTCATACATACTATGACATCAAAGATAGACTAAACGAACCACAACCAACTTCTAAAAATGCTGGAAAACATGTACCAGTAGACTGGTATCTACACCAGTCGACTGGTATAAACTGATTCTGAATTTCAGCATTCTGAAGTCAACTTCATAAATGCATAAAAAATTTCAGAAAATTTAAAAAATCATGAAAATTTGAAACATATTTCTTTTACGGTCCTTTAACCAGGAAAAATATATTGTCATAAAAATTCATTATATTTTTGAAACGTTAATCAAACCTCAAAAACCTTGAAAACTCTCAAGTTTGTATCCATTTGAACTTTACTTTTGCAATCATATGCTTCAACATAATTATGCCAAAATAAATAAAATATAGAATAGTTTTCAAAACATTTAAAATGTCCAACTATGATCTATGGGCAAGATGTCCATTAATTAAACATTTATTTTCCCCATAGTTGACCTATGATCACTAAAAATTGATATATTTGATAACTCATCAAAATGTCATAAGCATAAGTGAATTATTTGTATCATTCTATCATCTCACATCTATGTTTAGAAAATAATGCAAGTCATTGTGAGATGAAACAAAGGTAACCTCTACTTAGCCCTCTTTATCATGAATTTCTATTAAGGCTAAGTGCTCCCCCTTAAGGTCTCAAGTCAACTATTTTTCAAAGATTTGAATTATGATTTCAATGGTTGACTAACCCAAAATCCTCTAACCCTTGAGGATTGACTTTGGCACCCAATGAAAATTCTTTCTAATTGGGTTAATCAAATATTTCTTAGGGATCCATTTTCTATCTATGGTCTTGGTTTTTGATTGCCCTTAGCAAGTAGACAATGATATGTCTTTTCATTGTTGGGTTCATTGTATCATACCCCATTTTTCTTAAAACTTACCCTTTGACTCCAAATGATCATATTTAAGGTTTTGGATCCAATTTCAAATTTTCTAAGGGCATTGGTAAGGTATTCTACCTTTTCCCTCAATTTTCTATTTTCTTCTTCTAAACATGAATCATTCGAATTAGTAGAAGAAACATGCATATCATTATCCCTAATAAGCATGAATTCTAATTTTTCCTTAAGCATGAAAATATCATTTTTCAAGGACTTATTTTTTTTTTCCCTTTTAGCCTTAAATGAATCATCATTTGTACTTTTAATAATTTTAATTAAAACGTGGGGAGGAAGATTATGTACCTCATTTATCGAGAAGTCCGAATTCGATGTTTGACCTCCCCCTTCACTTGAGATCCCTTATTCATCTTCACTTGAGCTATTTCTTGTTGGAGTGTATACTAAAAGCCTAGCTTTTGTAAACATTTATTTTTGAAATAAAAGAATCACATTGGTCAATATCTACATTTATTTGTTAAATGTAATTGTTCAATTAATTTATATAGTAGACAACATGGTATGTGGTGTCACACATAGAAGATTATGTTGTCGGTTCTTTATAAATTATAAACAGTTGCTCACGACTAAGATGGAAAGGAACAAATCATCGGAATAGTCGTATTGTAATTAAGTATTAGTTTATCTTGATTAATAAATTACACTGGTACACTCTAAGTGTATTGAGTAGGACCATTTAGGTAAGTTTTTTTGTACTGACTTAATAAAAGAACTAAACCTTAGTTATTATGGAAGTGTGTACTCTTAATCCTAATATAATAACAAGCACATATATTTCATATTTATTTCTTTGACTTATCGAAGGGTGAGGTTTAGCTCGATAAATCGATATGCCTGATAGGTTGGGAAATGATATTACTTATAGTGTGTGTTGTTGATTATAGAAGGAATCTGTGTCATAGTTATCTAGGTTGAAAATATCCCCAAGAGTAGCTCATAAGGATTGCCATGTTAAACCCTGCAGGCGGACTTAGTCCGACATGACAATGAAGTTGAGTGGTACTACTCTTGGAGCTAGATATTAATTAAGTGAGTTGTCAGTAACTTACTTAATTAGTGGACATTTGTTATCTTAAACACAGGGAGACTAACACACTCATGATAAGGAGCCCATAATGTAATTTGGAATTAGTGTGGTAGTGCGATAATAACTCTTTAGTGGAATGAGTTATTATCGATGAACTTAAGTTGTGTGTTTGGGGTGAACACGGGATACTCAAGCTCATCGGAATGTCAAAACCAATTTCTCCTCCAGGCCCCTGTCGTAGCCTCTTTATAGCCTCAAATTCATCTAAATATAAGCTCATCTTGGTGTCCAAGAAGGGGGTCGGTTCAATGCTTGGTGACCAAGCAAGGGTCGGCCACATCCTCTTTTATAGGGGCCGACCCTTTGCTTGGTGACCAAGCATGAAGGGGTCGGCCACAATAATTCAAAAAGGGATGGTTGTTTTGAATTTTTAAAATTTTCTCTTTGTAGAAAACTATAAGTTTTAAAAGAGATATTTTAATTTTTAAAACTTTCCTTATTTGAATTAGGCCACATGTTTTAATAGAGAGTTTTAAAACTTTTTTTTTAACCATCCTCATGGTTTAAAAAAAAAGGGAAGATAAGTTTTAAAATTAAAATTTTCTATCATCATGTTAAAAAAGGAAATTTTATAAGAAAAGTTTTAAATTTTAAAACATGGTTTTAATTTTTAGAACTTTCCTTTTTTAACTCCTACTTTAGGAAAGAGAGCTTGTAAATTTTATAAGAGGATTTCTTCTTGTAAAATTTTTTTAAAAAATATATTTCCTTTTTCCCTTGATGAAGTGGCTGGCCACCTTGCTTAGTGCCCAAGCAAGGGGCGGACCATAATTAAAATAAAAAAAATCATCACAAAATTAATGTTGGCGATTGATTCAATCAAGAGGAAAGAAAAGAAAAAATAAAAAGGAAAAAGGAAAAACTAGAGGATGATTTTATTTTTTGTAAAAAGTTTTTCCTTATTTGTCTTGAGCAAGTAATATAAAAGAAGGGGTGAGGAGGCCTCATAAGACATAATTCTTATTCTCTTTCTTGAAGAACCTCAAGTGGTCGGCCCTCTCTCTCCATTCTCTTTTCCCTTTTGTTCTCTTCTGCTTGGTGGTGGTGGTGGCCGGATTTTAGAAGAAGAGGAAGAAGCTTTTGGATGGTGTTCATCTTGGAGGATCGTCGCCCACACGATGTCCAAGGCGAGGCGAGGAATACGGCAGAAGATCTTGAGGTCATTAGCTTACAAAGAGAATATATAACTAGTAATTTTTCTTCCGCATCATACTAGTTATTTTTTTTGTAAAAATTCTAAATACAAGAGACAATTAGATCTAGTTTATTGAATTTATTTTCCGAGTTTGTGTTTTCTTCTTTTTCGAATTTGTGATTCGATTATTCTTTTTGGTTAACCTAGAGTTATTTAAGGAAATTAAATATTAACTTTCCTTAAAAGGCTTTGTCTAGGCGGTGTTGGTTGCTCCCATATTCAAGAAGGTCATGTGCCTCGCCATGCAGTCCTGGAAGCCTATTTTAGAAATTAATATTTAATGGAATTAATAACATAGGTGGATTTGAATCAATAGTGTTAAGTTATGCTTGCGATTCAAATCTAAACCATTAAGAACAGATAGGTTAAATTTGGAATCAATGATGTTAAGTTACGTCTGCGTTTCCTAATTTAACTTCTAAAGAACACAATAGGTTATTTAAGGAAAGGTTCGACACTTATACAAAAAATTTTGTACAATGGAACCAGTACGTTTTCCTAGGACTAACCAACAATTGGTATTAGAGCTAGGGTTTGCCTCTGTGTGTTTAGAATTCAAATAGGTTATGCACATGTCATATATAATTTAGGCAGAATAATAGTAGGATGTGCTAACTCTTTGGTTGCAGGCTCCAACTATTATGACATTTAGATATTGTGTGTGATTGGACCCTTGGACATGTCAAGGGCATTATTTTGTGTGCATGATTGTATGTATTAAATACAGCAGGAGCTGTATTATTTTTAGAATTTTATTTTTGTTCGATCTAGAATACATGTACATTCCTTTATGGAATATAGGATCGATATTTGTAAAATTCTATATTTGTCGCGGATCGTATCTTTGCGAGGCGTGGTGCTATTGGAGGACCAGAGGCGCAGCGGAATAAGAAGCAAGATAGATGCGACAACTCGACCCGATGGCGGTGGCTAAAGATGGCAGCAGCTAGGGTTGTAGCATACTGAAGACGGTGAAGGAAAATGCCATAATAGTTGGAAAATTAATTTCCAAATTTATTGCTTTTATTTACTGTGATGTTTATGTGCATGTGATGTATACTAGCATAGGTTAAAATTCTCATTTTTAAATAACTAAGTGGGAGAGAGATTTTAATAAATCCCATGGTCTCCATTACTAGTTTGTAAGTGATGCAACAAGTTTGCGTGTTGACTCTGAGTGCCCCCCTCCACAACGGATGAGTTTGTTGCGAATCACTAGATCAAACTTCCTTTATGGATGATTATAGGAAATTATTTAGGAGCGTGTGATCTTCTCCAACTGAAGGGGCACAATCTTATTTAATGGACTTAGTATCAAGTAATGATATACACTTAGACACATTCAATAGTATCCTCCCCAACGGAGTCACTGCTATTATTTTGTGTGACCAAAGTGAAACCAACTATTAATTTTATTTGTCATAAAGTTAGGATGATAGGATAATAAAATTGATGGGGCACACCCTCCTCTTACAAATGTTGAATTTGTATACGTCCACACTAACGTGACATGCAATATTCACGGTGATTTGAGGTGTTGGTTAATTTAAAATAGTATTGTTTGAGGAATCAATATTATTCTAAATTTAGAGTCTTGACCCAAATTTATTTTTTGTGATTCTTAGGATGACTTTCAACCCACTGGCCATTATACTAAAAGAGAAAAAACTTACTGATCCCAACTATATTGATTGGAAAAGAAACCTGGACATTGTTCTTACTGTTGAAAACTATAAGTTTGTACTGACTGAGACTTGCCCTGATGCACCTGACGGTGACTCTACCCCAGAGGAGATTGAGTATCATAAGAAATGGGTAAAAGCTGATGAGATGACGCGGTGTTACATTTTGACATCAATGTCAAATGTATTGCAACATCAGCATCAAGATTTACCAACAGCTTATGATATAATGAATAATCTCAAAGAACTCTTTGGGCACCAGAGTCGGACCGCTAGGCAAGAGGCAATGAGAAAGCTAATGATAGCCACCATGTCTGAGGGGACACCCGTAAGGGATCATATCCTTAAAATGATGGCATATCTGAACGAAATACAAGTTTTTGGAGGAGAAATCGATGGGGAAACCCAGGTCGATATAATTCTCCAAACGCTACCCAGAAGTTTTGAGCAGTTCCGCCTGAACTATAACATGAACAAAAGAGAGTATACGTTGGCGGAACTTCTGACAAAACTACAGACAGTAGAAGGTATATTTCATCAAAGTTCTCAGATTCACTATGTTAAAAATGGTTCTACTTCTAAGCCGAAAGGTAAGAAGAAGAAGAAACAGGTCTTTTCAGCAAAGAGAGTGAATAAACCTCAGGGACAAAAAGCTGGAATGAAGAAGCCGAAGGGCAAGTACTTCATCTGCAAGCAGTCAAGACATTGGAAGACGGATTGTCCTCGTAGGAATCAGAACAATAAAGGTATATCTCATGCTCTAGTAGTTGAAACATGTTTAGCGGTGTTATTACCTGTATCTGGTGTGTAGATACGGGAGCCACTGATCATGTCTGTAATTCTTTGCAGGGGTTCCAGGAAACCCGACGACTATTTGAAGGAGAGATAACCGTCTACATGGGCAATGCTACTAAGGTGACGGCTATTACCGTGGGAAACGTCTACTTATCTTTTGATAGGAATAGAAATTTGGTTTTAAGAAATTATCTTTATGTACCTAGTTTTAGAAAGAATTTAATTTTAGCTTCTAAACTATATTTGGATGGATATTCAATTTCCTTTAGTAACAATGTGGTTATAAAGAGAAATAAAGTGATTATCTGTTCTGGTGCATTGGTTGACAATTTATATACTTTAAATCCAATTTCTCCCACAAAGCAAAATATGGAAATTAATAACACATCTTCTAACTCCAATAAGAGAAAAGAACATTCGGAAAGGAACCAAACGTATCTTTGGCATCTAAGGCTTGGTCATATTAACTTAAGTAGGATTTAAAGGCTTGTAGCCGATGGACTCTTGGGTTCATTAGAGTTGGAAAATTTTCCAACATATGAATCCTGCTTACAGGTAAAATGACCAAGAGACCTTTTAAGGCCAAGGGGTATAGAGCCAAAGATGTGTTTGAACTGGTTCATTCTGATTTGTGTGGTCCTATGTCTATCCCGGCAAGAGGTGGTTATGAATACTTCATCTCTTTTATAGACGATTATTCAAGATACGGATACATTTACCTGATGCGCTGCAAGTCTAAATGTTTTGACAAGTTTAAAGAATATAAGATTGATGTGGAGAAACGTCTTTGTAAAAGTATCAAGACACTACGGTCTGACCGTGGTGGCGAATACCTCTTTGGAGAGTTTAGAAATTACTTATCAGAAGTCGCGATTCAATCCCAATTGTCTGCACCTGGTACACCCCAGCAGAATGGTGTGACAGAATGAAGGAATAGGACTCTTATGGAAATGGTTAGATCGATGATGAGTTATTCAGAATTACCAAATTCATTTTGGGAATATGCCCTGAAACAGCAGTGTACATTCTGAATATGATACTTTCTAAAATAGTTCCTCCTACTACCATGAAATTATGGAATGAGTGCAAGCCTAGTCTGAATCATATCCGAATATGGGGTAGTCCAACACATGTACTGAAGGGAGATACTGACAAGTTGGAATCACGTACAGAAGTTTGTCTGTTTGTGAGATATCCTAAGGTAACGAAAGGTGGTTTATTTTATAATCCTAAAAATCAGAAGATCATTGTTAGCACCAATGCTCGATTTTTAGAAGAAGATTATGTAATGAACCATAAACTCATGAGTGAAATAGTTATATAAGAACATAAGAGAGGACACGTCTACTTTAATACCAACAGTACAAGATGAAGTACCACAAGAAACTGCAACACGTGTCACATATGATACACAACCAGAGACAGTGCCTCGTCGTAGTGGGAGGGTTGTAAGGCAACATGAGAGATTCATGTCTTTAGGAGAGTCTTTGGACTTGATCCCGGGTAAACATGAACCTGATCCCCGGACATATGATGAAGTACTTCAAGATATAGATGCAATATTTTGGCAAAAGGCAATGAATTCAGAAATAGAATCTATATATTCTAATAAGGTCTGGGAGCTTGTAGAACCACCTGATGGTGTAAAAGCCGTTGAATGCAAGTGGATCTACAAAAAGGAAAAGAGGGACAGACGGGAAGGTAGAAACCTTCAAAGCAAGGCTTGTTGCGAAAGGGTACACTCAGAAAGAGGGAATCGATTATGAGGAGACCTTTTGCCGGTAGTCATGCTTAAGTCTATCCGGATACTCTTATCCATTGTCGCTCATATGGATTATGAGATTTGGAAAATGGATGTCAAGACAGCTTTCCTTAATGGAAGTCTTGAAGAAAACATCCATATGAAGCAACCAGAAGGGTTCATTGAAAACGGCAAAGAGCATCTAGTGAGAAAGACTAGCATGGTGAGAAAGACTCGGTACTTTACCCCATCTGTGTACTGATACAGCGTGGTTGCGTTATCAAACCTATCCAAATGATCATCTAGATTGGTCAATCCGTTGTATTCCCCGATCGCCAACGCGGTATAGTGCTTAAGCATAGGGTCACACAAGATCTCCTAAGAGAATTACTGATTGATTCGTTCGGGTAAAGCGTGACTTCTGGGCGCCTTGCCTTTTCGTGCATCTCGAACGAGAGCGTTATCCGAAGATGATCCTCATTCCTAGTTCACTTGAGCTATTTCTAAGGGGGGTTTGGAATAAGGCATAATGGAAGGGGATTGACGCGTACGACGGTTCCCCCTCCGTGTTGGTTGGCCTCCTATTCTGCCCCTATATGCAAACTTGTTTCGCTTGGTCTTCTAGCCCTGCTCATCTTCCGACTGTCGATTTCGCAGGCTGTGGTGCTTGTCGATCGACTAACGCCTGTTGTTACTGTTGCTCGACCATTTTCACCGCTCAAGCTTGCACGAGCATGTTGAACTACCCCTTAGTGAGCGTCACGGTAGTGAGTCGTCCAGCGTCCTCCATCTTCTCAACTCGAATGGAAGTTAAGTTCCAACGGACGACGCCAATATGATGCTGTCCGAAAGTCAATGAGATGGAAAGCTAGGGATGTGGAGGTCCCGTTGACCGCCCATAGACACTGTTTCGCCCTATAAAATGGATGTCGTCAGTGTTGAGCCAGGGAAGGGGTCTCTCCGACACTCAAGTCAGTCACCGACGATGATGTAGAAGGCAGAGCAACAAGAATGAACACTGTAGCGCAAACAGTGTATATCGCGTACCTCTGTCGATTCTTGGACTCTCCTTTATATAGAGTTTTGGTAGCGTACGTGCACGCTTCCCCAAGCGAGCACACTTTTCGAAGTTTCCCCTGAAAATATTTGTCAGTAAAGTGTCTCTGACACAATATCTTAACACGCTGAGCATATCTATGATGTGATAGTTGAAACTTCCGTCGTACGATCTTCTTGTCGACTATGCCTGTTGTTAGCGATACTAACTCACAAAAGGATGTCGAGAGATAACACAGTGGGTCTATTGCTAGGCTAAGTGGGTTAGCCGCTTGGCCAGAACTTTGATGTGCCTGTACTACGTCCACTCAGTCGGAACTCCGTTGTGCTTGTGTCGAGTCCTGTTGCCGGGCCGAGCGGGGTAGTTGCTCAGCCAGGATTCTGCATATCGTCTCCTCCTCCTTTTTGTTGGGATGTATACTATAAGCCTAACGTTTGTATGAACATCTGTTTTGAAATATTTTGAAATGAGAATCACTTTGATCAAATGTTTGCATTTTATATCTATATATATATATCAATGCAGTTGTCCATTTAATTTATATTATAAATAACATGGTGTGTGGTGTCACACAGAAAATCATGTTATCGATTCCTTATAAATTATAAATAACAGCTCACAACCAAGATGGATTGGGACAAAACATTGGAACGGTTGTAGTGTTATTTTGTATTAATCTGTCTTGACTATAAAATTACACTAGTACACTATGTGTGTATTGAGCAGAACCATTTGAAGTTGTTTGATTTATACTGACTACATAAAATAACAAAACCTCTGTTATTATGGATGTGCATCCTATTAATCCCTATATAATAACAAACACGTATACTTAGTATTTATTTTTTTAATTTATCAATGGGTGAGATTTATTCGTTAAATCAATATGCCCGATGAGTTAGGAAATAGTACTGTTTATATGGTGTGTTGTTGATTATAGAAGGAATCTGTGTCCTAATTATTTAGGTTGGTGATGTCCCCTTGAGGAGCTCATAAGGATTATCATGTAAGCCCTCCAGGTGGACTTAGTCCGGCATGATAATAAAGTTGAGTGGTACTACTCTTGGAATCAGATGTTAATTAATTAGTTGTCAGTAACTCATTTAATTAACGGACATACGATATCTTAAACACAGGGAGATTAACGTACTCATGATAAGAAGAAGTTCATATTGTAATATGAGATTGGTGCGGTAGTTCAATATTAATCTTTAGTGGTATGAGTTATTATTGACGGACTTGAGTTGGGTGTTTGGGTCGAACACAGGAAGCCCAAGCCCATCAGGAGGCCTAAACCAATTCCTCCTCTAGGTCTCTGTTGTAGCCTCTATATAAAGCCTCACATCCACCCATCCTTAACTTGGTTTAGCTTAACTTAACTTGGTTTAGTTTAAGTTAGTTTTAGAAAGAGAGATTTTTTCTAAACAGAATTTTGTTATTTTTCTTTCTTTATAATCGACGGCAAGCTTATAAAAAGGAGCAGGTGATGGCCCCTAAAACCTAATTTCACAATTCCCTTCTCCCTTGCTTGTGGCCGGCGCCCCCCTCCCCCCCCCCCCTCTCCTTGCTTAGGGTTGGCACCCCCCTCCTCCTCCTCCTTGCTTAGGGTCGGTACCCCCTTCCTCATTGCTTGTGGCCGGTGCCCCCTTTCCTCCTCGTGGGTGGCGGCGTGAAGAAGAGGAAGAAGAAGAAGAAGAGAAGGAAGAAGATTAGAAGGAGCCCCATTCTAGAGCCTCCTTTTGTTGCCGGCTGTTTGGAAACCGAGAAGAAAAGGAGAGTGGTGTTGTCTTGGTAGATCGTCGCCCACACGACGTCTAAGAAGAGGAGAGGAATACGGCAGAAGATCAAGAAGTCTTTAGCTACAAAGAAAAAGTACAACTAGTTCTTTAATTCCGCTGCATAATTAGTTAGTTTTCTTTGTATCATTTTTTGAAATACCAACACAAGAGGCCAGCGATATTGTACTTTGATCAAGATGTGTTTTGATCATTCAAGAACTTGCTTGATTGATCAAACATATGTCTGATCGAACATGTGAGTTGCTATGAATAGTTCTGTACTTGTATAATTTTTGTACAGGGAAATTTAAATAGAACATAATTCCAGCGCCCTTCACTTTTGACGTCCAACAATACCCCATTGAACGTCGGCTGTTTGACACACCTCCCCGAGTCAAAGGTAGGGTCAGACTGGAACCTTCTCCTCTCGGTCAAGGGCATGATCGCCCGATCGGTCAATACAATTATCATCCGTTTGACCATATGATACCTGAACGTTGACCGCCCTAATTTTGACTTCTATCGTGACAACTAACCCTTGCAGGATGGACCCCTCCTTATCATCGCATCAGGTGTCTTGTAAATTGGATAAATGTATGGAATAGATCTAGAGAATACTTTCCCTGAACTAGAAGTCAACTTCAAGTACTATTCTTGCTTAGCGCTTGTAGGAATAGCACGACAAAGAAACTCACTCTTTGCGACTATACTAGATTGGAGTTGGAATTGTACAAACAAGATGAAAACCTGATCAACCTGCTAAGAGTACTAAACGGATCTTCAAAGTAGCCGTCTCCTAACTTAAATTTAAATATAAATTTAAAAAATGAATAGAATAATTGATATAATTTTTTTTTACGTAAAATATAAAATTTAAAATAAATTTTATATTTAAAGAAGTTAATGTAGATTCTCTTATAGTGACTTGATTATGTATATCTTATAATTTTATATATTTAAATTTTTAGATAAAAATAAATATATAGGTTCAAAAGTATACAATTCCAAATAGGATAGGATACCATATTATTATTTTTATCTAAATTTTTGAGACATGATAATATTGAAAAAAATTAACCAAATTAAGATAAATACTAACGAATTTCAATTATATATATAAAAAATAGATTCCACGAGCTTGATTTATTTGACCATTGACAAAGTCAGAAAATCAAAGAAAAATTGTTTCCTAGGAAAAAAAACAAGAGGGAAATTAATAATTACTTAAAATAAACATAACCAACAATATATTTAAAAAATGATAAATAGGACACAAAGGAGTCCAAATCCGGAGAACTGAGAAGCGGCATTTCGGCGCCGCGAGATCTCATCACTACGAGTCGCCGGGAATCTTGGCTCGATTGACCGGACCGGACCGGTCCGGTCCGGTCCGTCTATAAATCAATCGCCCTATTTCTCGTTTCTTCATCGTTACATCCCAGCGAGACGGAGACGGAGACGGAGACGGAGACGGAGAGACGGAGGCGACGATGATAGGTTCGCCGGTGGTGTAGATGGGATCAGAGTTAGAGCTGTACGCTATGCGGCCTGTCGCTGTCGGGTTCGTGAAGAAGGCGGTGACGGAGAGCAAGGAGAGAGGGCGGCAGGTGTCGCGGCTGGAGGAGTCCATCAAGAGTTTGGAGGAGGAGAAGCGCAAGATCGAAGCTTTCAAGCGCGAGCTCCCTCTCTGCATTCGTCTCGTCTGCGAGGGTCGGTCCGATGCTCCTCCCTTCTGTGCTTCCCTTATTTGATTTCGCCAGGATCCTTTTAGGTTAAAATTAGTGTTCTTTTGTTTGGGAATTTCGATCGCAGTGATCGAGGAGTTGAAGAGGGAGATCGATCGGTTCCGCGCCGAGGGTTTCGGGCGTGTGTTCCTGGAATTCATGCCGATTAAGGGCAAAATCAACGAGAGTAGCTCGGATTTCAGAGATAAGAAGAACTGGACGAGCTCCTTCCAACTCTGGATCTGCGAGGAAAGTAAACATTCCAAAAACATGATAAGATGAACTTTAAAGAGGTCGGAAATACATAATTCTTTGCCATTTATTTGGGGAAAAAATTGAATCTTTGTTCATTTCTCGGAGGATTTTTGCTCTTAATGGATTCCTTTGGTTCCGATTGCAGAAATCAGTATGTGATTCTCGGAACGGCGGAGACGCGTCCCTGCCGGTATTTGAACTATACAGCTCCAAGGCGGAAGATGAGTCTGCCGCTGTGTTGTCTGACCTCTCTCTGTGCTCTACCGCGATCACTCATGGCTTTGTGACTCCGGCCATCAATAACCATCTAGTTAGTTGCCGTAAGTGTACTAAAGAATCCCCGGAAGCATCTCTGGTGGCGGCGCCTGGCACACACTGTGGCTTGCATTCGCAACAGAAGCAGCCTAGGAAGATGAGGAGGTGCTGGTCTCAGGATCTGCATCGGCGGTTTGTGCTGCTCCGTGGTGCTCATGGTAAGACCTCAGTTGAATCAATTGCTAGGAGACTGATGGATTATTCCTACGGGTTGATGTTTAGTCCCACATCTAAAATTTCCAAATTCTTCGATCAATATAAAATTTAACATATGACTTAAAAACATACCCATGGGATGAAGTGATAGGATTCTAGGATCTAGGAAAATCCCCGGGTCACTAACGCAGTGACGCGGCCGTGTAATTACGGTCCATTAAATCGGATTGTGTCCCATTACAGGGAGGGCTAAGATACGTGTGGAGCCTTTCGATCCGTTTATGGATTCATGACCGTTCTAATAGTAATTTACATGACCCTATAAATGGGTTAATAGGACGAGGTTTATATTCTCATGAGCAATTTATTTTTGAAAAATAGAAATAAATTATTTATCAAAATATATTACCTGTTTTTTGTTTTGGATGCTTTTGCCATTAAATGATTGTATCTCATTATAGGTGTGGATTCATGACCGTTCTCTTATAGTAATTTACTTGGCCGTATAAATAGGTTAACAGGACGGGGTTTGTGTCCATTAAATCGGATTGTGTCCCATTACAGGGAGGGCTAAGACACGTGTGTGGAGCCTTTCAATCCGATTGTGGATTCATGACCGTTCTTATAGTAATTTACTTGACCCTATAAATGGATTAACGGAACGAGGGTTATATTCTCATGAGTATTTTTTTTTAAATATCAAATAAAATATTTTATCAAAATATATTACCTATTTTTTGTTTTGGATGCTTTTACCATTAAATCGGATTGTATCTCATTGACTCATTTTTTTATTGTGGATGCTTTTACCATTAAATCGAATTGTATCCCATTGTAGGTGTGGATTCATGACCGTTTCTCTTATAGTAATTTACATGGCCCTATAAATGGGTTAATAGAACGAAGTTTATATTCTCATGGCAATTTTTTTTTTGAAAAATGTCAAATAAATTATTTATCAAAATATATTACCTATTTTTTATTTTGAATGCTTTTGCCATTAAATGATTGTATCCCATTGTAGGTGTGGATTCATGACTGTTCTCTTATAGTAATTTACTTAGCCCTATAAATGGGTTAATAGGACGGGATTTATATTTTCATTGGCAAATTTTTTTTGAAAAAATATCAAATAAACTATTTTATCTAAATATATTACCCATTTTTTTGTTTTGGATGCTTTTACCATTAAATCAGATTGTATCCTATTGCAAGAAGGGTTGAGATACATGTGGAGCCTTTTGATTCGATTGTGGATTCATGACCGTTCTCTTATAGTAATTTACTTGACCTTATAAATGGGTTAATAGTACGGGGTTTATATTTTCATGGGCAATTTTTTTGGAAAAAAATATTAAATAAACTATTTTATCAAAATATCTTACCCATTTTTTTGTTTTGGATGCTTTTACTATTAAATCAGATTGTATCCCATTACAAGTGTAGATTCATGACCGTTTTCCTATAGTAATTTACTTGGCACTATAAATGGGCTAATAGGACGGGGTTTATATTCCATTACGGATTCATGATCGTTCTTATAGTAATTTACTTGGCCTGATAAATGGGTAATTCTCATGGGTGATTTTTTTTTTTTGAAAAAATATCAAATAAATTATTTTATCAAAATATATTACCCATTTTTTGTTTTGGATGCTTTTGCCATTAATTCGGATTGTATCTCATTGCAGGTGTGGATTCATTCATGACTGTTCTCTTATAGTAATTTACTTGACTCTATAAATGGGTTAACAGGACGGGGTTTATATTTTCATGGGCAATATTTTTTTGAAAAAAATATCAAATAAACAATTTTATCAAAATATATTACCCATTTTTTGTTTTGGATGTTTTTATCATTAAATCAGATTGTATCCTATTGCAGGAAGGGCTGAGATATATGTGGAGCCTTTCGATTCGATTGTGGATTCATGGTTGTTCTCTTATAGTAATTTACTTGACCCTATAAATGGGTTTAACAGGACGAAGTTTATATTTTTCTGGGCAAATTTTTGGAAAAAATATTAAATAAACTATTTTATCAAAATATATTATCCATTTTTTGTTTTGGCTGCTTTTACAATTATAATTATTTTTTTTGTTAATGATAAATTAATCAAAGGGATGTATCTTGATTTAAATAGCAATTGTTTGATTTACTAACAAATAAGTTTGTTTAACTTAAAGTTGCAATTAACTATATACGAAGGAGTAGAGTCGTACCGGTATTTGACGGGGCCCGAAGCGAAAATAAAAAATGACCCTTTTATCGATAAATAATTGTAATGTTCAGTTTGCAAATAATAAATACATAAAATACACAAATAAGCCAAAAATAATATATTACATCAATAAAAAGTTAGTAAACATTTGAAATAATTACATAAACAGTACTCGTTTAGCTGTTTTAGAGGTAAAAATATTTATCAAATTTGCATAATCTAATTGTCGGACTATTTCTTTCTCAATTGATAACATTGCTAGCCCATATCTTGTGACATTGTTGATCGAAGATAATTTTTGATTAACTTTAGCTTCGAGAAACTTTTTTTTGCCGATGCAACTGTTACTGGTATGATTAATAAAATCTTATAGGCAATGCAAGTATTTGGGAATAAATCATTTAGTTTTGCCAGACATGGTAGCATATCAATTGTTTTTTTTTCATTTATTAAATAGCATCTCACGACCATCAACTCTGAACACAAATCATCACCATTAATGTCTGAACGTCCATCGTGACTTAAAAATTATTGAAGTTTCATACAAGATTTCATCAAGCTAGTTAAAGGCTCACTCTTTAACTTCTCCAAATTCAATAAAAATCCAAAAATCTCTTGATATTGTTTAAATTGTTCAAATCGATCTTGAAGAGAAGATCGAGCTTGATCAATTATAAATAGAAAATATTCAACTCTGAAAGACTCTTCACATGATCGTGTCACATTATCATTGTCACTTTCATCAAATTGTTTCTTTCTTCGAATGATGCGTTTTTCTTGAAATTTAGGTTCAATCCCCATTTCACTTGCCATTTGTTTAGCTTCATTCATGGAACTAGCAAACCCTTCTTCTCTGAACTCATTAAGAAATTGATCAAACCCTTGTAACAGATTGATCGCAATATCAATATCCATATCTTCAGATTGAATAAACTTACTCACGGTATTTGTTGCTCGTAACAAGTTATACCAGATTACTATTCCAAGCAAGAACTCAAAACTCTCAAGATCATATGGGATAAGGTCTCAGCATCACTCTTTGTTTTAGAATCTTCAGCAACTTCTGCCAAGTCAAGTAAAACATCTCTTATATGTACAATTTGCTCTTTTATGACTTTCACACTTTCAACATGATTTTGTCAATGGGTATCTGACAATGGCTTAACAGTCAAACCAGACACCTTATCTTTAAAAATTTTCCATCTCTTTGTAGAGAAAGAAAACAATGTGTAGATGCGTTGCACCACTCCAAAGAATGACTTGGCTTTAGGACAACATTCCACCATATCAACTAAGGTCAAATTAAGACTATGACAACCACATGGTGTATAAAAAGCTCTAGGATTTATTTCAAACAATCTTTTTTGTACACCTTTGTGTCTTCCACTCATGTTAGATCCATTTTCATACCCCTGTCCTCTTATGTCATCAATGTCAAGCCCAACTCTAGTTAACGTATTCATAAGTTCACTTGATAACCCAAGACCTGATGTGTCATCCACTTTCAAAAACTCAACCCAATATTCTTCTACTTTTGGTGTGCCTGTTGAATCATCTAAGCATCGTAGCACTAGAGACATTTGTTCTTGATGACTTGCATCTGGAGTATAATCAAGTATTTCTAAAAAATATTTTGCATGCTTAACTTTTGCAATGATTGACCTTTTCACTTCATTTGCCAAAGTTTCTATCAATTCATTCTGAATTTTGAGACTAAAATATGTATACTGAGATCCCCTTGCTTCACAACGTCGAACATGCTCTTCCATCACTGGATCAAACTCATCAACCATTTCTATCATTTGCAAAAATAGCCCATTATTCTCAACATAAAGTTTCTCATCATCCCCTCGAAAGGCCAAAATATTTTTAGCAAGTGTTTTCACAATGGAGATTATTCTTGTTAATACTTGCCTCCAATGTTGTCTTTCTTTGTTGATTTGAAGTTGCATATTATAATCAATTGTTTGATTTTTTTTAAGCCTCTTTTCTGATTCAACCCAAGCAATCATGCAATCCATATGATCTCTACTAGCTTCATGTTGTTTAAGACTTCTATGCATATTCCGCTAGTCTTTGTATCCATCATTACCCAAATTCCCCATTCTACTCATCATTTGTTCAATCTTGAATTATTTGCAACAGAAGCAAAATATTTTATCCAATGAAATAGAATATACAAGCCATCTTCTATCTATTGTTTGTCCAGTTGTCATTACCCGTGTATAATGCGATGAATCAAAATGTCTATTGTTACTATCCTTAGGAAACAAAAAATCATTCACTCTTTTTGGACCCATTTCTATTAAGTAGTCTCTCAATTTTTGACTGTTGTTATTCCAATTTACAGGATCCTGCAAATTCAGAGTTGAATCTAATTTTTCATGTTGAGAGTCTTCTTCTAAGTTTTCATTCGACTTGATCAAATTGGCAGCCTCAGCTAATTCCTCATTTTCATTGTGACTTTGTTCTTCAATCACCAAATTATCCCTTAATTCCTCTCTTTCTATTCTGCTACTTCTAATAAAATATTTGTTAATATCACCGGCTTGACTTTGAATTAATGTCTCCTCCCTTTGTTTCATTTTTCTCTTTTGAGCTCCAGACATATATTTAGGAGGCATTTTCAATATTCTTTTATTATACCTGCAAGGTATTAGAATTGAATATTAACTCAATAATTCATGTCTACATTCAAAAGTAACAATATATTATGTTAGATTTTTTTGGATAGTTTTCTGATAAAAAATTGATTAATCTAAACATTTAATAAGAAAAGGTAGCTACAATTAACTGACAATGTATACAAGAATACTATTAGACTAATTTCAAATTTTCAATCAATAAGAAAACACATTATCTTACAATTTACTTATATATTTATATAAGCTAATTACAAGTTCAAAAGATTCGATGACCTAACTGATTTTCTAATAGGTGATAGATACAAACTATAAAGTAAAAGACATAGCATGGAAAATCATCAAAAATGAAAAGGAGTTTAACCTTTTCTAGAAAATCATGAAAGTAAGCAAATTGCAGGTTCAATTATGAATTAACAAACCTGAAACTAGAACTGATAAAAGATTTTTTTTTTTTTGTGAAAATGATAACACAAAAAGTAAAGCACAGATCAAGAACTGATAAAAGAATGCTAGAGAAAAGAAATATCATCCAATGACCTAACTAACCTTTTTCTGTGAACTAATAAGAGAAATATCATCCAATTATCCAATACAAAAGTAAAGCAGAGAAAAAGATTAAAATTTAAACATTTAAACTTAATATTCAGAAAATGATGTAAAAAATAAAATCTAACCAAATTGTCCAATGTCCAAATCCCAATGCTGATGGATCAAGATTCACAAATGTCGGAAAATTAGAGAAGAAATTGGAAAGAACACTGAACGTCGGAGAAAAATCGTGTGATGTTAGCAGCGTTGGTGCGATGCAACGCTATGCCTATGTGCATAGTCTTAAAATGCCTTCTCGCCTCTCTAGGGATGCCCTGCAGAAGGGATTAGCAAATGCAGTAGAGAGATCTAAAAATCAAGTTTTTAGCTTAACTTTTTAGAAGATCATTAGAAAAGTAAGAGAGGAGAGGGAAATTATAGGCGATTGTATTTGAGAAATTAGGGCAAAACTCTAATTTTCTTGATGAAATTTAGTCAGCTACAGTTAGGTTAAAAAAAATCAAAAGCTTTAGAAATCTTGAGTTCTTGACCAAACAAATCAATGAATCATGAAAAGTTGATCTCGGCAGTCGGCAAAATACTGATCTCAAAAAAAAAAAAAAAAAAACAAAGAAGCGAGAGGAAGAGGAACTTGCTCGATTAGGATGGAAGCTTGAATGATACTAACCTAGAATTTCAGAATTTGTTCGACGGAGAATCTTCTAGAGATATCCTTATAGAGCATCCGACGGATAAAATCTTTGGCCGCCCGCCGCCGGAGATGCCGAGCAGAATATCCTCGGTGGTGGGAACCTTAGATGGCGCCTCGAAGGTTTCTGTCGCACAGCTACAGTTGGGTGCGTGCGGCGTGCCTTGCAGCCGGGAGAAAAAAGAAAAGGATTTAGGGAATTCTTTTACCATTCGTATTTTTTGTACAATAAAAAAAAAAATTTGGGCCCCTTCCTGGGCCGAGCCCGAGGCGTTCGCCTCTCTCGCCTCGTGAAAGGTCCGCCTCTAGATAAGAAGTTCTTTTTATCGCGAGGAGAGTTGTTAGGTAGGTCAGGTTAGTTCATTAAAAATTTATCATCTTATAGGGTGGGCTGGATAGATCCACCAAGCGAGTTAGAAAATCTGTAATTCAGACCAACTCAAAATGGATTGAGTTGGACGAGCAACTCATAAAAAAAATTAAAAAATATTAAAAAAATGATCCTTATAATTTATTTAGTTCGATGATTTCATAAATAAACATGTTTAAAAAATCTTTAATAAGATTTTAGATTCTTGATTTCATATTTTAGCATATTAGTCAGAGCAATTGGTAAAAAAAATTACAACTTTTACTAAAATAAATATATTTCAACATAAATTCACAATCTAATTTTGAAAAAAAAAATCTTTTTTTGATTTGCTGTCCAACCCAAGTTCGTCATGGGACGATCCATATGGATCAGCAATCCACATGGGATGATCCATTTAGATCCGTTTTTAAATAAATTAATAAAATTTAACTCAATCTATTTAAATTATTTCACAATCAACTTGACTAGTGCAATCTAAATTGATAATTTTTTCTCTTAGTTATTTATTTGTGACTCGAAGTAAAAAATTGACTGGTAATGAAAGACAGACTTTCATATCCAAAAATTGATACCTGATGTGACTTACTAAGATATGTATTTGATACCCGCGACACTTATTCTTTGCATATCAAACAGTAGAGCCATAATAATATTGAAAAAATACACCTAAATAGATACTTAGAGAAGTAAGAGAAATCTCATTAACCAATTAAGTAAAGAGAGTGTCTTTGGTATGCATCGTAATAGACTCTAGAGAGTTCAGAATTGCTCTTGAAACATGGTTAAGTTAGTTACTAGGGGATAGATATTGCTATAATAAGGGGTTGAATTTCGACAAAGTCAAGAAAAATATCCTTCCTATAGTGACCAATTATAATTTTCGGATTTACTTCCTTACAGATAAGCGTAAGGCTGACCATATGGAGCAAGTCAAGAGGGCAATGACTGAATTCCTTACACTCGGCCAAGTATCAAATCACACTCCATGCTTAGTGACCATTATGGGAGACATGGAACACAACAATAAGTTTTCAAATATTACAAAATATGGACTACTCATGAGAACTACAACATGGTGGTGGATAGTAAATGGGCTAGTTTGGACTCTGAAATCCAAGGGGGCACGACACAATACAGATTCAAACAAAAACTCACTGGTCTAAAAGCAGAATTTAATCAATTCAATAGGCTTCATTCTCAGCACATTGAGAAAAGAGCAAACCTTGTAAGGGAAGAGCTCCATCGCATGCAAAAGTGGCATACACAGTTAACATATTTGAAGAAAACTACAAACTAGCTAGGAAACAAACTGATCAAATGAGCTGGGCTGAATTCCTCTTCTGTGCGCAAAAGGCAAAGTGTCAATATGTAAAGGAGGTTGATCAGAATAATGCCTACTTTTATGCATTAGTCACAAGAATCAACCGGTGTAGAGAGATATAGTAGTGTTGGTGCAGGGAGCATCAGACGATCGAACCTAAGTTTTAATTATGACAAAGAATTCAAAGTTAAGTTGTCTTATGATCTAATAAGTGTGACTGAGTGTGCAAAAAAGTCCTAATTGAAGCTAGGCAGGTGAAAAGTTCTAGCTACGGTTAGGCAACGAAATCCTGGCCCAGGGGACTAGGCAAAATCTTGGCAGGTCGAGGACTTTAGGCGAAATTCTAGAGTCGAAGACTCTAGGTTGAAAATCTTGTGGGTCTCGGACATCAGGTGAAAGATTGGACGGGTCATGGATTGGACGTTCAGCAAGAAGTCTAAAGTCTCAAACGCTGAGCAAAACTTTAGACGGTCTGGACGACCGATTTGGCAAGAGGTAAACTGTCATGAGAGGAGTAGGTGAGGACGCATTCCTTAAAGACGGAACAGTAGGCGTTGGTCCGACCTAGAGTTTTAGCGAAACTCAAAATCATGACCGGACAGTCCAGAGTGTTGGTCCCTTGGCGGAAGGGGAGTGAATAGCCTGCACAATAAAATCAAATATCTTTCTCAAACTTTACAGTCTAATTAGAATAAATATTTGCATAAAAAGAATTAATAAGCTAATTAAAGAAAGAAGAGGCACACAGTTTACTTGGTTTGCAATCAGATGATTGCTAATCCAAGGCAGTTAAAACTCAATATCGTCTCTTTCAGGTGGAGAAGCCTCTTACAACAGTCAAATATCACAACTACAAAGCTAAACTGAATTAGAATCAATTACAAGTGTTGTTCTGAGCTACTGGGATCATGACTGTATTTCTAGCCCTGATCAAGGTATCTGGAGGGGGATAAAATTTTATCCCCGTCGCAACGGAGCGCGCCACGTTGCGTTTGGATGAAATTTCATGTCTGGGCACCCGGTATGGGTCTTCCGCTCCGGTTCCGCTCGCTTGGGTCTGGGTCTTCTGCTCCGATTTCGCTCGCTTTGATGATTTTAGCCATCTGGAATAGGGCTCACCCAAACTCATCTTCCTGTCTTCTAAAGCAACCTTTCGCTTCGGCTTCTCGTCTCTTAGAAACGCCGCGCACCTCCTTCTTGTCCGACAGTGTACTTTTCCACAGCGTCTCTTATGAGTTATTATTGATGGACTTGAGTTGGGTGTTTGGGTCGAACACAGGAAGCCCAAGCCCATCAGGAGGTCTAAACCAATTCCTCCTCTAGGTCTCTGTTGTAGCCTCTATATAAAGCCTCGCATCCACCCATCCTTAACTTGGTTTGACTTAACTTAACCTGATTTAGTTTAACTTAGTTTTAGAAAGAGAGATTTTTCTAAACAGATTTCTGTTATTTTTCTTTCTTTGTAATCGACGGCAAGCTTATAAAAAGGAGCAGGTGGTGGCCCCTAAAACCTAATTTCACAATTCCCTTCTCCCTTGCTTGTGGTCGGCGCCCCCCTCCCCTCTTCCTTGCTTAGGGTCGGCGCCCCCACCCCCCTCCTCCTCCTCCTTGCTTAGGGTCGGCGCCCCCTTCCTCATTGCTTGTGGCCGGTGCTCCCTTTCCTCCTTGTGGGTGGCGGCTTGAAGAAGAGGAAGAAGAAGAAGAAGAAGAAGAAGAAGAAGAAGAGAAGGAAGAACATTAGAAGGTGCCCCATTCTAGAGCCTCCTTTTGTTGCCGGCGGTTTGGAAACCAAGAAGAAAAGGAGAGTGGTGTTGTCTTGGTAGATCGTCGCCCACACGACGTCCAAGAAGAGGAGAGGAATACGACAGAAGATCAAGAGGTCTTTAGCTACAAAGAAAAAGTACAACTAGTTCTTTAATTCCGCTGCATAATTAGTTAGTTTTCTTTGTATCATTTTTTGAAATATCAATACAAGATGCCAGCGATCTTGTACTTTGATTAAGATGTGTTTTGATCATTCAAGAACTTGCTTGATTGATCAAACATATGTCTGATCGAACATGTGGGTTGCTAGAAATAGTTCTGTACTTGTACAATTTTTGTACAGGGGAATTTAAATAGAACAGAATTCCAGCGTCCTTCACTTTTGACGTCCAACAATACCCCATTGAGCATCGGCTGTTTGACACACCTCCCCGAGTCAAAGGTAGGGTCGGACCGGAACCTTCTCCTCTCGTCAGGGGCCTGATCGCCCGATCGATCAATACGATTATCATCCGTTTGACTATATGATACCTGAACGTTGACCACCCTAATTTTGACTTCTAGTGTAACAACTAACCCTTGCAAGATGGACCCCTCCTTATCGTCGCATCAGGTGTCTTGTAAATTGGATCGATGTATGGAATAGATCTAGAGAATATTTTCCCTGAACTAGAAGTCAACTTCAAGTACTATTCTTGCTTAGCGCTGGTAGGAATAACACGACAAAGAAACTCACTCTTTGCGACTAGACTAGATTAGAGTTGGAATTGTACGGACAAGATAAAAACCTGATCAACCTGCTAAGAGTACTAAACGGATCTTCAAAGTAGCCGTCTCCTAACTTAAATTTAAATATAAATTTAAAAAATGAATAGAATAATTGATATAATTTTTTTTTACGTAAAATATAAAATTTAAAATAAATTTTATATTTAAAGAAGTTAATGTAGATTCTCTTATAGTGACTTGATTATGTATATCTTATAATTTTATATATTTAAATTTTTAGATAAAAATAAATATATAGGTTCAAAAGTATACAATTCCAAATAGGATAGGATACCATATTATTATTTTTATCTAAATTTTTGAGACATGATAATATTGAAAAAAATTAACCAAATTAAGATAAATACTAACGAATTTCAATTATATATATAAAAAATAGATTCCACGAGCTTGATTTATTTGACCATTGACAAAGTCAGAAAATCAAAGAAAAATTGTTTCCTAGGAAAAAAAACAAGAGGGAAATTAATAATTACTTAAAATAAACATAACCAACAATATATTTAAAAAATGATAAATAGGACACAAAGGAGTCCAAATCCGGAGAACTGAGAAGCGGCATTTCGGCGCCGCGAGATCTCATCACTACGAGTCGCCGGGAATCTTGGCTCGATTGACCGGACCGGACCGGTCCGGTCCGGTCCGTCTATAAATCAATCGCCCTATTTCTCGTTTCTTCATCGTTACATCCCAGCGAGACGGAGACGGAGACGGAGACGGAGACGGAGAGACGGAGGCGACGATGATAGGTTCGCCGGTGGTGTAGATGGGATCAGAGTTAGAGCTGTACGCTATGCGGCCTGTCGCTGTCGGGTTCGTGAAGAAGGCGGTGACGGAGAGCAAGGAGAGAGGGCGGCAGGTGTCGCGGCTGGAGGAGTCCATCAAGAGTTTGGAGGAGGAGAAGCGCAAGATCGAAGCTTTCAAGCGCGAGCTCCCTCTCTGCATTCGTCTCGTCTGCGAGGGTCGGTCCGATGCTCCTCCCTTCTGTGCTTCCCTTATTTGATTTCGCCAGGATCCTTTTAGGTTAAAATTAGTGTTCTTTTGTTTGGGAATTTCGATCGCAGTGATCGAGGAGTTGAAGAGGGAGATCGATCGGTTCCGCGCCGAGGGTTTCGGGCGTGTGTTCCTGGAATTCATGCCGATTAAGGGCAAAATCAACGAGAGTAGCTCGGATTTCAGAGATAAGAAGAACTGGACGAGCTCCTTCCAACTCTGGATCTGCGAGGAAAGTAAACATTCCAAAAACATGATAAGATGAACTTTAAAGAGGTCGGAAATACATAATTCTTTGCCATTTATTTGGGGAAAAAATTGAATCTTTGTTCATTTCTCGGAGGATTTTTGCTCTTAATGGATTCCTTTGGTTCCGATTGCAGAAATCAGTATGTGATTCTCGGAACGGCGGAGACGCGTCCCTGCCGGTATTTGAACTATACAGCTCCAAGGCGGAAGATGAGTCTGCCGCTGTGTTGTCTGACCTCTCTCTGTGCTCTACCGCGATCACTCATGGCTTTGTGACTCCGGCCATCAATAACCATCTAGTTAGTTGCCGTAAGTGTACTAAAGAATCCCCGGAAGCATCTCTGGTGGCGGCGCCTGGCACACACTGTGGTTTGCATTCGCAACAGAAGCAGCCTAGGAAGATGAGGAGGTGCTGGTCTCAGGATCTGCATCGGCGGTTTGTGGTGCTCATGGTAAGACCTCAGTTGAATCAATTGCTAGGAGGCTGAAGGATTATTCCTACGGGTTGATGTTTAGTCCCACATCTAAAATTTCCAAATTCTTCGATCAATATAAAATTTAACTATATGACTCAGAAGCATACCCATGGGATGAAGTGATAGGATTCTAGGATCCAGGAAAATCCCCGGGTCAGTACTGCAGTGATGCGGGCGTGTAATTGCGGTCCATTAAATCGGATTGTGTCCCATTATAGGGAGGGCTGAGACACGTGTGGAGCCTTTCGATTCAATTGTGGATTCATGACCGTTCTAATAGTAATTTACTTGGCCTTATAAATGGGTTAACAGAACGGGGTTTATATTCTCATGGGTATTTTTTTTTTAAAAAAAATATCAAATAAACTATTTTATCAAAATATATTACCTATTTTTTTTGTTTTGGATGCTTTTACCATTAAATCGGATTGTATCGCATTGACCCATTTTTTATTTTGGATGCTTTTACCACTAAATCGAATTGTATCCCATTGTAGGTATGGATTCATGACCATTCTTTTATAGTAATTTACATGACCCTATAAATGGGTTAATAGGACGAGGTTTATATTCTCATGAGCAATTTATTTTTGAAAAATAGAAATAAATTATTTATCAAAATATATTACCTGTTTTTTGTTTTGGATGCTTTTGCCATTAAATGATTGTATCTCATTGTAGGTGTGGATTCATGACCGTTCTCTTATAGTAATTTACTTGGCCGTATAAATAGGTTAACAGGACGGGATTGGTGTCCATTAAATTGGATTGTGTCCCATTACAGGGAGGGCTAAGACACGTGTGTGGAGCCTTTCAATCCGATTGTATCCCATTGTAGGTGTGGATTCATGACCATTCTTTTATAGTAATTTACATGACCCTATAAATGAGTTAATAGGACGAGGTTTATATTCTCATGAGCAATTTATTTTTGAAAAATAGAAATAAATTATTTATCAAAATATATTACCTGTTTTTTGTTTTGGATGCTTTTGCCATTAAATGATTGTATCTCATTGTAGGTGTGGATTCATGACCGTTCTCTTATAGTAATTTACTTGGCCGTATAAATAGGTTAACAGGACGGGGTTTGTGTCCATTAAATCGGATTGTGTCCCATTACAGGGAGGACTAAGACACGTGTGTGGAGCCTTTCAATCCGATTGTGGATTCATGATCGTTCTTATAGTAATTTACTTGACCCTATAAATGGATTAACGGAACGAGGGTTATATTCTCATGAGTATTTTTTTTAAATATCAAATAAAATATTTTATCAAAATATATTACCTATTTTTTGTTTTGGATGCTTTTACCATTAAATCGGATTGTATCTCATTGACTCATTTTTTATTGTGGATGCTTTTACCATTAAATCGAATTGTATCCCATTGTAGGTGTGGATTCATGACCGTTTCTCTTATAGTAATTTACATGGCCCTATAAATGGGTTAATAGAACGAAGTTTATATTCTCATGGCAAATTTTTTTTTGAAAAATGTCAAATAAATTATTTATCAAAATATATTACCTATTTTTTATTTTGAATGCTTTTGCCATTAAATGATTGTATCCCATTGTAGGTGTGGATTCATGACTGTTCTCTTATAGTAATTTACTTAGCCCTATAAATGGGTTAATAGGACGGGATTTATATTTTCATTGGCAAATTTTTTTTGAAAAAATATCAAATAAACTATTTTATCAAAATATATTACCCATTTTTTGTTTTGGATGCTTTTACCATTAAATCAGATTGTATCCTATTGCAAGAAGGGTTGAGATACATGTGGAGCCTTTTGATTCGATTGTGGATTCATGACCGTTCTCTTATAGTAATTTACTTGACCTTATAAATGGGTTAATAGTACAGGGTTTATATTTTTATGGGCAATTTTTTTGGAAAAAATATTAAATAAACTATTTTATCAAAATATATTACCCATTTTTTTGTTTTGGATGCTTTTACTATTAAATCAGATTGTATCCCATTACAAGTGTAGATTCATGACCGTTTTCCTATAGTAATTTACTTGGCACTATAAATGGGCTAATAGGACGGGGTTTATATTCCATTACGGATTCATGATCGTTCTTATAGTAATTTACTTGGCCTGATAAATGGGTAATTCTCATGGGTGATTTTTTTTTTGAAAAAATATCAAATAAATTATTTTATCAAAATATATTACCCATTTTTTGTTTTGGATGCTTTTGCCATTAATTCGGATTGTATCTCATTGCAGGTGTGGATTCATGACTGTTCTCTTATAGTAATTTACTTGACTCTATAAATGTGTTAACAGGACGGGGTTTATATTTTCATGGGCAATTTTTTTTTGAAAAAAATATCAAATAAACAATTTTATCAAAATATATTACCCATTTTTGGTTTTGGATGTTTTTATCATTAAATCATATTGTATCCTATTGCAGGAAGGGCTGAGATATATGTGGAGCCTTTCGATTCGATTGTGGATTCATGGTTGTTCTCTTATAGTAATTTACTTGGCCCTATAAATGGGTTTAACAGGACGAAGGTTATATTTTTCTCGGCAAATTTTCGGAAAAAATATTAAATAAACTATTTTATCAAAATATATTATCCATTTTTTGTTTTGGATGCTTTTACAATTATAATTATTTTTTTTGTTAATGATAAATTAATCAAAGGGATATATCTTGATTTAAATAGCAATTGTTTGATTTACTAACAAATAAGTTTGTTTAACTTAAAGTTGCAATTAACTATATACGAAGGAGTAGAGCCGTACCGGTATTTGACAGGGCCCGAAGCGAAAATAAAAAATGACCCTTTTATCGATAAATAATTGTAATGTTCAGTTTACAAATAATAAATACATAAAATACACAAATAAGCCAAAAATAATATATTACATCAATAAAAAGTTAGTAAACATTTGAAATAATTACATAAACAGTACTCGTTTAGCTGTTTTAGAGGTAAAAGTATTTATCAAATTTGCATAATCTAATTGCCGGACTATTTCTTTCTCAATTGATAACATTGCTAGCCCATATCTTGTGACATTGTTGATCGAAGATAATTCTTGATTAACTTTAGCTTCGAGAAACTTTTTTTTGCCGATGCAACTGTTACTCGTATGATTAATAAAATCTTATAGGCAATGCAAGTATTTGGAAATAAATCATTTAGTTTTGCCAGACATGGTAGCATATCAATTGTTTTTTTTTTCATTTGTTAAATAGCATCTCACGACCATCAACTCTGAACACAAATCATCACCATTAATGTCTGAACGTCCATCGTGACTCAAAAATTATTGAAGTTTCATATAAGATTTCATCAAGCTAGTTAAATGCTCACTCTTTAACTTCTCCAAATTCAATAAAAATCCAAAAATCTCTTGATATTGTTTAAATTATTCAAATCGATCTTGAAGAGAAGATCGAGCTTGATCAATTATAAATAGAAAATATTCAACTCTAAAAGACTCTTCACATGATCGTTTCACATTATCATTGTCACTTTCATCAAATTGTTTCTTTCTTCGA